>NC_071511.1:125764977-126068007 GCF_027887155.1 Malaclemys terrapin pileata
GAGGGAGAGGATGGCTCAGCGTCAGCCAGCAAGCCGCAAGGGGCGGGGGCTTGTGGTGAAAGTCCCGGCCATACTGGGCCAGACCAAAGATCCGCCTAGCCCAGTCTCCTGTCTTCCCACAGTGGCCAATGCCAGGTGCCCCAGAGGGAATGAACAAAGCAGGCGACCGTTGGGTGATCCATCCCATCGCCCATGGGGCTCTCTGTGCCTTACCTCAGGCAGGAAAATGAGGCTACAAGGGCTTATTAGTGTGTTAATGGGCCACGTGCACCTACCTCCTTCCCTGCCTGGATAAGTCTGCTCCAGCACGCAGCACAAAGCTCCCCAGACTACTCTGGGAAGCTGTTCTTGGTTCTGGCTGCCCAGGCGAGAGCGCTGCCCCTTTCTCCACAGCCCACGCTAGCCCAGACGCCCTCAGCTGGAATGCAGGGTAGCAGCGATGGCGGCGTGAGGTGGGACTACACGGAGAGGCGTCAAGAAGCAGGCTGCCGACAGTCCCTTTTTGTAGGGAGCCAGCGTGATCCCCCTGGAATCCTGTGTCCCAAGAGCGGCGCCACGTCACCGGAGAGGGCAGTCAGGGCAGTTCCGAGAAGAACAATAGAAATGATTGAATCAAGCTGTCCAGTCCCCCAAACAACTGAACGTTTATGGCTCCCGGAAGAGACGGCCAAGCAGTGGAGATGCGGCTACAACTATTTCAAGAAGAGAGGAAGGATTTCGGAGAACTAGGCGGGATGGGATCGGGTGAATAAAGGGGCGAGTTTGAGGTTCAGTAGCAAGGAGACCTGGCTGAGCCAGCAGGGCTGACCCTTGAATAGTTCCCCAGGGGATGAGAGCTCCAGTCATGGGGACATTTAAAGCCAGATGTGACCAAATACTTGACTGTGTTGGAAGGCACAAGCCTGCACTGAGCCCCAGGTGATGGGCTAGCTGGGACCCAAGGAGCTTTTCGTTTGGATTTCTGATTACAGGTCCTGGGCCTGGAGAGCGCAGCAGAGGCACGTACCAGCTAGTAATGCTGAACTTGAGGAACAACAGGTGCCTCTTCCCTTGGGAGCGCCGCTGTCCCCTCTGCGCCCAGCAGACCTCGGAGGAAGCGCGAGGCTGTCCTACGTGCCCCTTGCCAGGCCGGCTGCACTCCATCTCAGAGCCCTTGTGCTAAGACAGTGGGAAGGCCAACGCCCTGCCCACGTCGGCCCCTCATTCTCACTCTGCTCGGAAGCTCGGGCTAGATTTGGAGAAGCCAGTTTCTGAGACACGCTTGGCTCAAAGGATGCAGCCATGGGAGCAGCTCGCCTCTCGCTACGAAACCATGGACTTGCAAAAGCAGCTAGAGCGAGTCTGGCCTGGGCCCCTCCTGACGGCAGGGCTGCCTTTTCGAGCGGCCACTCCTTTCGCATCCCTCCATTACTGGGGTCCCCACAGCAGACACCTGGGGTCAGATTTGCAGAAGTGCGGAGCACCTGCAGCGGTGGCTGGGGCGCTCAGCTCCTCACAACTCGGTGGCCACTTGGGAAAGCTTTGGCCCGAGGGAGGTGCAGGCAGGGCTCTGGCTGAGGGGGGCGGGAGCAGACTGGCCTGCCGAAGGGCAGCGTTAGCCTAGCAGAGTCACCTCGCTGGTGTGCAGGACAGAATTTCAGTCTCTCCCCTCTCGTGTTCTTGTGCAGGTATTACAAGAAGTTCCCCATTCCTGACATGGACAGATTCCAGCTTCCCCTGGACACGGCTGCCCTGAGCTTCACTTATGCCAATGCCACCCTCATCATCACGGTGAGATTCCAGCCCGCGCGGGAGCTGTCCAGCCTCCGTTTCACAGCTAGGGTGTGGGAGGCCGAGAGAGGAGATTTGCCCAAGGTCCCAGAGGGGATGCAGTGTCAGAGCTGACCTGCCTGCTGGGTACTCGTGCAGTACCTTTGAGAGCCAGTGTATGTGCTGACAGTCCGCCCACTGCCAGGCAGCCCTTGGGCGCAGGGATGTGCTCTCTGCCTAGCTCAGTGTGAATAGTGCAAAGTGGTACAGAAGGGCCTTCTGCAGTGCCGTCCCCGAAGCCTGGAACACGCCCCTTCCTGGGGCAGCAAACTCACCCCCTCTCCTTCGTCAGGCCCCCCGCACCAGCTCCCTTTTCCTGGGGGGCCCCTCAGTGTTACTCCCAGGAGAGTCTTGGGATGAGTCTCCCACACAGGGAGGATGTGCCAGCTCTGCAGTGAGACACAGCTGTGGGCTCAAGGTACTCGCCAGCTGGGGGGGAGGGAGTGGCTGCCTGCAGCCATCGGAGGCGAAATGGTCACCTCAGAGCTGCAGCTCCTTGTCTGTCCCAAACGGAAAAGGCCAGCGACCACAACGTCTGCTGGGAAAGGATCCTGGTCAAGGCAGCGTTCAGGGCCTTCTGCTGCTCCAGAACTAGGCCAGCTGGACCATCCTGTAGCTCTGGTCTGACCTGCCTGCCGCAGACTAGGGCATTTCCCCGCTGATCCCTGTATCCAGCTCCTATTCTATTACACGCCTAGGCCAAGAATTCAGCATGCACTGAAACTTCCCAGGGCTCTCCTGCTCCGCTGCTCAAGGAAGTTCCTTCCCCGTGGCCCGGGCGGTACCCGCTTGGGGGAGAAGGGGGAGCTGCAGGGCTCTCGAGGTGAACCTGACACCTTCTGCCTGTACTCTAAAACCCATCCCAAATTGTGGCCAATGGTCCCTAGCCTGGGTGCTGCCCCAGCGGGCACCAGTCGGATACAGGCAGGCGGCAAAGGAGGCACATTTCACGCTGCTTTCTGCCTGGATCCATGCTGCCAGGCAGGGAAGCTGCTGGCCATGCAGTGCTGGTCTGAATGGGAGCCCTGAGCGGCCGTGTCTCTTCCCTGCAGTACCGGAAGCCCCAGGAGATCCTGGCTGCGGAAGAAGAGCTGCAGAAGGAGCTGAAGAAGATCAAGGCGGCGAACGATGGGGACGGGGAGTGCAAGACCCAGTAGGCAGTGGCTATGGGGGGGGTTGGGGTTCTCCTGGCAGAACTGCGCACTATTTATTTGGATTTTTTCTAGTAAAATGATTTCCACAGGGAGGTTGCTTGGTTTGTGAGAATCGGCCACACCGCACTCAGGTCTGGGGACACAAACCTCAGGGCTGCGTCCTCTCGGCTGACTAGCACTGAGCTACGCAGTCCCTCCGGCAGCATGGGAGGCCAGAGAGTGAGGGAAATAATGCTTTCTCCTCCCCCGGGAGCAGACGCTCCGAGCTCCCCCTGAACGCTGTGGAGCTATTTGGAGATGGCTCCCAGCGGCGCTGACCCAAAGCAGACAGGGGGTTGGGTTTGTGCCAGGAAGAGCAGGCTTTGCAGGGGCTCCCCTGCCTGGTTGTGTCAGAGGAGCTCCCGTCATTCCGGGGAATCTTTGGCTGTCTCCCCATTGCCCTGGCTGTGAGGGGCTGGTGTCTGCTCCCTCGAGCTGTGCACTTCGGAAGATGATCTTGGGCTTTAACCACCTTTGCAGACAGTGCCAGGAACCACCCAGCAAGTCCCTCCGAACACAGAGCAATGCAGCCAGGGAGCAGCAAGTGGGGTAAGCAGGGCAGGCCAGGACGTGGCATATGGGGCATTGCCGGGAGAAGTGACTGTAGTTAGTCAAGGTGCAATTTGGCCGGCACAGTGGGGCCAATAAACCTGCTCTTTCCCATAGCACCAGGGGCCCATAAGTGCTCACAGGCAGTTTCCCGACTCCTCCGAAGTCATGCTGGGCCCCTGGGGAAGAGCGCCACCTACAGCTCTACTCACTTCTTCTCACACCTCACCTCATCCCTGGTGCCCTCCAGATGACAGCAGGCTCACCACGGCCACCCTTCTAGTTCCTTCCTCCAGCCAGGTCAGCCCTGCACTGCTCAGGGGAGATCTAGGTTTACTTGGTCCTACATCAGAACAGGGGGCTGGAGCTGATGACCTCTTGAGTCTATGAAAACAACCTCCCTCTCCCACAAGTCCCAGGGCCCACCCCTGCAGAGTCCAGCCCTGCGAGACCTACACCTGCCAACTCCTCCATACAGCACTTTGCCCACTCCCACATTACTGGCAGACCCTTCCCCCCTTAAAGGTACCACTCTCTGGTTCTCCCAGCAGGGGATGGCTGATTGTTGTCTCTTCAGTTATAAGCTACACAGAGCAGGGATGGCCTTATTCGTTATAACCGCTCCTGCCTGGTTTCCTTGGCCATGTCCCCATCCGGACACTGTCCACGCCCCTGGCTGTTAGCCCTTGGGAACTGACAAACACAGCTTGAGGTCAGTTGAACTTCCTAGGTACAATGTCGACGTTCAAAAGTCACCTACGGTCCCCCAGAGCAGCAGTGAGAGCCGTGACAAGTCTGCACCTGTCTGTCCCCTGGGGTAGGAGGGGGGCCCACTTTGCAAAGCACTTTGTGGATGGGCAGCTGTGGTTACAGCCCTACACCTGGCTAGTGGCACAGGGCAGTTTGAGTTCTTTGCCCTGGCACACAGCCACGATGCAGGAAAATCCTGTGTCGCTAGGCTGACAAGTCAGCAGGGGATGTGCACTCAAGGGCAGGCAACACAGATTCTAAGACAATGAGAAATAGGTAGTGATGGTGCGGAGAAGAAACACCGCCTCCTTGCGGGCACCCGATTGTTAACATTCCACCATGTTGAAATGTGACCCTTTATTCCTACTCAGCTTGGCTGGTTTCTGATCCAGGACAAAACTTTACCCCTCACCCCCTGGCTACTTATGGTTTCCTTAGTAGCCTCTGACAAGGGACTTGGGCAAGGCTTTTTGAAAGGCCAAATGAATTAGATGCCCCAGTTCTTTCTCCACTATTTCATTAAATTCTAACTGCTTAGAGATGCTACTTTGTCCCAATCATGGTCACACAGAAGTTGTATACTTCTGTTACTCCCAGTTTGCCGAAGTCAGGCTCCCCAGTTTAATTCATAGTAGCACCTTCTGGGCCATTATGAAAAGAAAAACTCCATTGAGTAGCCTCCAACCTTTGGGTCCAGGAGCTGTTTTTTAATAAGATTTCCTAAGTGTTAGCAGCTCATCCACTTTACCCTGAAGTGCCTTTAGACCCGGGGGCTCCATCCCACCCAGTCCTAGGTTAATAGAATTGGTTTGCAGAGAAGACCTCACCGTCTGACAGAGCCTCATCTTTACGCTCGGAAAAAAGAACAGGTCGCCCCCCGAGAGGATGTTGCGAGGTGAATAAGGAAAAGAACGGTCACTGATTGCTGTTATGATTGGTGCCTCATTGGCCTGGAAGCAAGGCCAGCCTGCATGGCGGGAAATGCAGGCAGGGTTGTCTCGTTTCAGCTCGCTCACTGGAGCCCTCGCCACCTGGGAGCCAATCACCAAAGCTTACCCAGGGACTCTGTTACTTCTATCAAAGAAATGAGGAAAACCAGCAGCCGCAGGGGAGGAGTTTTACGCACCTACAGTGTCACAAACCAGCGAGCCCACGAGAGGTGCCTCGCAGAGGAGCTTGGCTCGGCTGATCACAGCACGAAGCTTAGCAGGCTTCTCCTCCTTGACGTCAGGGATACCCCAAAAGTACAGACCAGTGTAGCCTGAATGCAGAGGTGCAGCTCACAGAGACAGGTCCCAGCATGCAGTGCTCCAGCTACTTAAAGACAGAGCAATGCATGCTGGGATCTGTAGTCTTTGTAAGATGCAGCGGTAGTCCCAGTTAGGGCATCTGCGAGCTGCTCCATCTGATGCCACTTAGGCTGCCCAGGAGGCCCTACCTTTGGAGAACTCGGATTTGCTGCTGTCGTACCCGCAAGGCCAGGGAGGCTGAACAGCTTCAAGGCAAGGCAGGGAACAGGGTAAGTCTCTCCTGTACCCCATCCAGCTCCAGACAGGGACCTGCTTTGAAGGTGAATGGCAAAGAGGTCCCAGCCTGGCGGTTCTGCACGCCCTGTGCAAGAGAGCAGAGCTGGTGATTCCAATGGCATTGCTTGCCCCACTCCGGGGCGCAGGATCAGGCCGATCGATGTAGAGGTTAGGGGCAGATTACGGGCTTGACAAAACATCATCTCCCTGCGAAGGCCCAAGGGCAGGATTCCCTGAGCCCCTTTCCTGCCCTGAGATCAGCGGGTTCGTGGCAGAGGAGGAGGCTGTGGGTTCCAGACCTGCAGCCCGCTGGACATTTGCCATCTCCACACAAGAAGTGAAACTCAGACAGGTGCCCAGGCTGCAGACACTTGGGCCGTTTTGCACGTGAGCCTCTCGCGATGCACGGCTCAGGCAGCGGCATTGGGAACATCGGCCCCCAGTGTCTGTTACCAATTCGGGAGCCTTATGCAGGTTCACAGAATTGAGTCTCTTCCATTTCCCTTTGACATTTTATTTAGCAAACTGAGACTGCCCCAACCCAACTGACCACGTGCTCCAGTCCCCGATAGCCGGCCGGCAGAGCCGAGCTTTGGTAGGATTCAGCCAGAGCCTGCCGAGGTTTCAGCTCCCGGATCCACTCCCGTTCGCGGTTTAGGAGGCTGTAACAAAAAGCAGTCAGGACAGCCGGGGCAGGTTCAAAGATGGCTGTGCCTGGCTGTTCAGGGCTCTGCCCCTGCCTCCCAAGCGAAATGCACTGCGCACACAGTCCTAGATTGGCTCTGCACTGCTCAATGCCCGGGAGCAGCGCTGCCCAGCTGACGGGAACGTCTGCGCGGCTCTCCCAGCTGACCCGCTACCGTCACACACACAAAACCAAACCAACCTGAAATGTACAAAATAAAAAGGAGTAAAGGACAATTTGCCTTTATTTAAACTAAAAGGCAGGTGAGTCGGAGACAATCTGGCTCTTCCAGCGCTCAAGGGAGATGCTTTCTGGCTGCTAAGGAATCCCTTGAGAAGTCTCCGTGGCCGTTTGCCTCTCTCCCGCCCTGCAATCCCTGAGCGGAGCATCAGACCTGCCAACCTGGGAGCGGCCAGAGGCAGCTGTGGTGCGGGAAGGACCTTGGCCCGGGCATCAGGGGGCGGTGAAGTCCAGGGCGTGCAGGGCAGACGCCAGGGCAGCATAAAGGTGGGTGGTGCTGAAGCAGAGGCAGTACACGGGGCTGCTGGTGGGGGAGGACAGCGAGAAGCTCTGCAAAGAATGAGACAAAAATCACTTCTCCGACCAGCAACCGGAGCAGCCTCTTCCGAGTCAGGTACCTGAGTCACGGGCTGCCATCGTGCCTAGCAAAGGGAATTGGCGCGATGGAGACAGGACTCTGCAGAGGGGAGTGTTCCCATGGGGGGTCCTGCTCAGAGAAACTCAAATTTAGGGCTATCAAACTGACACCTCTCAGCAGCCCCGACATCCTCTGCTGGGAGAGGAGGCACAGCCGGGCCATGGCAGCACAGGCTTTCCGCCTGTGCCCCTCCGCCTTGTTCTGCAGACACTAGGGCGAAAGGGGGCCTGGTCTCGGGGCCAACGGGGGGGGCAGTTTCTGCAATTTGGGGAACTGCACTGAGAACCACAGCTCATTGCACGCAGGCAGTGCATGGCCATCGGACGGGAACGACTTCCAGTCCCCACCCACCTGTGGTCTCTGGGGGGGAAGACACCAAGTCCAACCTCCGTACTCTGGGCTGTCCGGTCATCGCGCTGCTCTCGAGGCAGACAAAAGCCAGCAGCCTGGCCCCGCGCAGGCAGAGTTAGATACCGAACGGGCACAGAAGGGAGGCTCCTGGGCCCGACGTCACCTTCCATCACGCCTCACCTGCAAACACCTGCTCTGCCGTTTGTCCCAGAGCCGCACCACGCCGTAATATGCGGAGCCGCTTGCAATCATGTGATTCCCATCACTCCTCACGCAGTACAGGGCACTGTCGTGGGGCTCCTCCCACTCCATGACACACTTCCTGTGGGTGGGAAAGAAAAGCCGAGGTAGCTACCTGGCAGCAGGAAACCGGGCTGAGCGCCGGCTCCCCAGCCTCTGCCAGAGGAAGTCGGGAACCCGGACTGGGGCTGGATTCCAATTCCCGCGGAGGATTTGTCCCAGCGGGATGCACAGCCCGGCTGTCCAACCACAGGGCGCGTTTACCTCGTGCTCACGCGCAGGTCCCAGGACCGGATGTAGGTATCGTAGCCGCAGGACAGGAGGGTGAACGGTGTTTCGTAGACGATGTCCAGGACTCCGGCTCCTCGGTGGAAATCGGTCCCTAAGCAGGTCACCAGCTGCCCACTGGAAAGAGAACCAGGAGGGGGACTGCTCACTGCACAGCACCAGGACTCTGCGTGGTATAACGCGGCCTTCGGGCGCCTCTCCCCAGTGCACAGCTGCTACTGCCATGGGACTAGCAAGAGCCCCTGAAGTCCCAGGGGCTCCAGGTCTCCTGGACTCGATGCCAGGCCCCTCTGTGGAGGGAGAGTGGCACGGGCTCCGCCCTGCTTTCCCTGGAGCTAGTCACCCTCGCCCTCCTCAGCACTGGTGGGGCAGAGGGGCGATGGGTCCCAGCAGGGCTGTCCCAGCACCGAGGTCTAGCTTTTAACAGCGTGCACAAGCCCTCTAAGCCCCTGCATCGCCTCCCCAGACACCAGCCAGGAGGGGAGCCACTGGGGGCTACATTGGGGGCTGAGGTGTCGCCATTGGTCCCTGGTGGAGAAGACTCAGGCCTTGCAGAGGGGGACTGTGCAGCCTGGCTCCCAGCCAGGCCGGATCGGTCCCTACAGCAGGGCTAGGAACGGGGCCAGTTTAGTTCCAACCCCCTCTGCTGGGAAACTTGCCCTGCCTTGGGCGCTCTGCCTCAAGAAGCTGTTCCTAGGACACTGACCCGCATTGTCTGTCTTCCTTCCATCCTGCCAGCCCTAGCACCCCCTGGCCAGGCGTGATCCTCACACTTCCCCCGCAGCCCCCGCCTCACGCAGCACGTGGACAAGCCCCCAGATCGTCCTTGTTGCTCTTCTCTGCACTCCCTCCGCATCCGCCTTGCGCCCCGCGCTCAGCACTGGGGGTCACCCCAACTCCATCCAGCGGGGAATAGTCACACCACACCCCTCTGCAACCCAAAACTGCACCGGCCCGACTGGAGCAAACCAGGAACCCCACGATGCCTTTCCCACCCTCAAATCCAGCTGGCTTGTGCTCTCTCTCGGACATGACCCCCGATCCATACTGGCTCTGCAGAGCCACCGAGAGCGGCTGTGAACAGGGAGCCTCCCGGGGCTGCTGAGAAGGTGGCTTGGGAATCCCTCTCCTAAGGGCAGCGACCACCTGTGGCTCCTGGCACATCCCAGACGAGGGCTAGCTCCTCTCAAGCTCGACCCTCCAGCCTTCCTCCGCCGCCCCACAGGCCAAAGACACCAGCCAACCGCAGCTTCTCGGCCGCGCTAGGGAGACCCTGACCAGCTGCTCGGAGGGGCCAAACCCTCCTTTTCTTCTTTCTAGTGGCCTAATCCAAACTGGACACAATGAACCTTCGAGCACCTGCTTTTGAAAGCCCGCCGCACGGCCACCGTCTGAACCAGCCTCTTGGTTCCCAGGACAATGGAGGGCTCTTGAAAGCTGAGAGAATGGGCCCGCCGGTGGGGTCACCGGCAGCCCCCCCAGTTATTTTGTTACTTTCTGCTCCTTGATCCAGTGTCACACAGTTCTGAGGCATCCTAGCCAAATGCCTTAATTCCGTCTGTAATCTGGGCTAAAGCCTGGTTGGGGATAAAGACCACACAAAAGGAGAAAGAGAGTCCCAGGAGATGTTAAAACAAGCAAACACCTTTGTGTCCCGGGAGAGAACTAGCTGCTAAAGCAGATTAGCGGCTGGAGCAGTGGTGTCCTCCAGATCAGAAGGCGAGCCCTGCCCCGATCTTTGCAGCCAGCACGCTTCTATGATCACAGCGCTGGCTGCATGCTGGGGCCGGCCTGTTTCCCCCAGTCGCTCCCCAAAGAGCAGATTATGGAGAATAACCATTTCTTTGTGGCTGCGTAATTCCCTCCGTGACCGTGACTGTGGGCAACTACACCGGCCCTTGATGCCAGGCCCCTAGCAACCATTTAAAGAGGCCAGCCAGCCCTAGTGATGGCCCCCCCATGCAAACCTCTCGGACAAGCTTTAACATCAAGTGCATGAATTAATCCCCCCGACATGAATCCAGGGGTGCTGGGTTATTGGACTTTGTGTTTCTCCAGGCGAGGGATCTGGGGAATCCAGCCTTCAGTCCTCACAGCCTCTCGCAATAAATTAACCCTTTCCAAGAGGGGTTTCTATCTGCCCCTCGGCAGCCCTGCACCTGTGGGCAGGTCGGGAGGTTGAAGTGTTTGCAGACTCCGGGCGGGGGAGACGCAGGGGCTGTGCTCTGGCCTGGCTGTGTGGCACTGACACCACAGAGCTTTGGCCTTCTGCTCCCTTCCCAAGGGCAGCAGCGTCTGGATCCACCTCCCGGCCGCAGCGCTGGCCCCCACATGATCCCAGACCGCGGTGCGTTAGCTCAACGGGCACAGGAGAGAGAGCGAGGCTGCTTGGCCTTTCCTTAAGGCACTCGGGGGAGATCTGGGCTCCAATCCTGGCTTTGCCACAGACTCCTGAAAGGCCTTGGACAAATTATGTAATCTATGCCTTGGTTTTGCCATCTGTAAAATGGGGGTGATACTTCCCTGCCTCCCAAGAGTGTCTGCGAAGCACCTGGCAGGTGCTCAGACACTGCGGTGCAGGGGCCGCAGAGAGGAAAGACAGACGGAGATCCCTTTCCTGCCTGTCCAGCTGCCCTGGGCAGCACCCTGGACCCAGCTATTTCCGGAAGCAGTGACACCAGCTCAGAGAGGCCGGGGCTGAGGGAGGTTAGAGGAAAGACGCAATCCTGGACCTTGGTCTCCAGCTGTCGCACTGGAGGTGACAGACATGGGTTACAAAAGCAACTGTGTAAACATGGGACTGCGATGTGGGCGTATCTGCTCCGATTAGCTCCAGCCCAGCCACTCGCGTGCGGGGAAGAGGGCCGACAGCTCCCGAGGAGATGCTCTATCCTGACATCGCAGGCCTTCCCTGCTTCCAAACAGTCCTCCTCCTCGGCACACAAGGGAGGTGTCCAAGGCCACCCAGCAAGAGCCCCATCTCCGAATAACATGCCTTGTCCACTAGACCTCGCAGCCCCCATGGACCCGGAGAACCGGCAGGAACACATCTCCCCTGTGCAATATACCGAGGGGAGGGAGGGAAGGAAGTCAACATTTCAGAGCTTCCCAAGAGTCTGGAACTGGGAGCCAAGAGGTTCTGATTAGCTCAGAACTTGCCAGCCTGTTCCTACACTGTCTAGGGACACCGTTCAGTCTGCTAGCCAAGGCTAGCTTTTCATCCCCTCGGCCTGGCTCAGAGGACACAGCCGAGCGAAACGTGCAGCGACCTCGTCTGCACTGCGCATCTTCAACCACGCAGCCAGCCCCGTCCTGCAGCGAGAGTCCCTGGGACGCGGCAGGCCTAGCAGAGCAGACAGCATCTCTAGTTCTGATACTTGGCCCGGATATTACACTTCACACCTTCAGCAGGGCAGCAATTAACTTGGATACCGCGGGAGAAAAGCATTGAGCACTACGTGTCCCCCTCTGATGGGTCCCTGGGGTATTTTGGGATCACAGCCCGATAGGGCAGAGCTCTGCTCTGTTCTTTCCCGCTCCTGGTGCTTGGTGTGTTACGAAGGAGACATGGCCGGTGGCACCGTCCACATGCTGCTCTCTCCCTCCCAGGCGAATGAATGCTCTAGCAGGTGCAAGAGGGTCGGGCGAAGGCAAGCAGCCCGGCCCTGCTCTGGAGGAGCCTGAAGGAAGGTCGGGGGAAGCCCGAGCAGGAGCTGGCGCCTGGCTGGGCAGGGCACCGGTTTGCAATGCAGGGGGGTGATCTCCCCGCACATACATGCTGGGGGCAGATGGAGACATCGATCCCAAGGCCAGGAGGCAGCCTTGCATCTTCCCGTCTGACCTGCACAGCCCGGGGGGGAGGGGGTGGGCATTTCCTGGGATGGAGGAGCCAACGAGGCAGCGGAGTCCCTGCCCCAGAGCGTTTACAGCCACAGGAAGCCCGAATAAGCAGCCGCGAGTGCCCCTTGGTGCCAGCCCTCGGGAGCCCGCAGCCATGCCACTCTGGCAGGTGGGAACCCGCGCAGCTCTGAGCAGTGGTGGTGTGCAGTGAGGGAGGGCCATCCTCGGCCTACTCCTGCCACCAGCTCTTCAGCACCCGCTGCTCTGGAACTGTCTGTCCCCTCCGTCAGCACCTCGCTGCTCCGCCAGCCCGGGCCGGGGAGGGGAAGGGAAGGGGGAGAAGGTGTTGGCAGATGGAGCCCACTCAGGCTTCTCCGCTCAGACTTGAACCTGAGCCCTCCCCACTCCGAGGTGCGAAGGCGACTATCACTTGAGGTCTCAGCGACACCTCCGGGGACAGGCGGGGAGCCCCACGCTCCAGCGCCAGATGCCCAGGCTTCTTCCTGGGCGGTGAGGAAGCAGGCAGCTGGCTGGGAAAAGGGGAGCACACAGACCGCTCGTCGGGGCTGCTATCTCTGGGCAGCAGCCCCGAGCCCTGAGGCTCTGAGCACCCCCAGCTGGCTCTTGGACTGCTCGGCATGGCTGCTTGCGTGTCTGCTGTCCCCCAACCAGCTGTTGGGGAGACCTTCCCCCCGGACAGACTGACCCTGCACAAACAGGAAGAGACAATTGCAAGCTGTGTCTGCTGGACCAAGGAGAGTGCGCTCGCACGCACGCGCGCACACACACACACGCTCGCACGCACGCGCGCACACACACACCTGGAGTGCTCCCTGCCTGCCTCCAGCTACCATAGCTCAAACCACTCTCCCCACAGCACAGTCCTCTGCTTTGCGGAGCGTATGGGGGAACTGGGGGGCAGCACCCACCAATGCCACCCCGAAGGCCAATCCCTGGAACCCTTTCAGGACGGGGAGCGTTTTATCTGACCGTCATATCTCAGGGATGGGATCTGCCCGTCTCTCCTCTCTCCTCAGCTATCCCTCTAGCTCCCCTTCCTCCACCCAGTCCTTTACTGGCGCTCACCAGAGTGGGGGGCCCTGGCAAAACATGCTGAGTGCGGAGCATAACCCCGCCGTCTCGCTCTGGATCTGGGGGGGAGGGGGAATCAATGTTCTGATCAGCCTCGCTGCTCAGTCCTCTCCCCCCGAGCTGCCATCCCCAGAGCAACGCTTGGAGACGTTTACCCCCGTCAGCATCTTTCCCACACCGCGCGCCCCCCGATCCGATCGCTCCTCGGCCCTCACAGCTCCCTTGTCCACGCGACAAATGGTCGTTTGTGGACGGGATTGTGCAAAGCAGGGCCCTGGTGCCTCTGCTAGCACTCAGCCCACTTTCGAGTCATTCCCCCGGCCTGCACACATTTGTTCTTGTACAGCCGCATTCATTAGGTGAACATCTGCTGCCGCCGTGCTCCCCGGCCCGCGCATGTTTGGGGCCGCTTGTTTGCTTTTTATTTCCCCCGCTGTTTGTTGTTTTCCCCCCCGCTAATGAGCCTTTAATGTGCGGGCGGCCGGGCGTGCTCTCGGGGGCACTTGTCTGGGCTCCTCTGTATAGGTTTCATTTATGTTTGTTTGTTAAAAATAGGAGATGAAAGGCTGGGGGGGGGGGAGGAGCTGCACTGATAGGAGAAGCAGCAGCAGAGCGGGAGGGGGCCGGAGACCCACTCCACTTGGGATTTACTCCGGGGGGAAGGTCACCAGCCGGCCTGTTGCACTGCCAGGGACAGACCCCGGACCCGACTCGAGATCCTGCTGCTTCCCCTAGCCAGCGCTCGCTCCTTCGGGTGCGTATTGGGAGCCCACTGGCCATCACAAGAACATGGTCCCTGCAGCCATGTCACTGCACAAGCTGGGCCTCAGCTCCTGGTACTGGGGAACTGCATCCCACCCCCAGTGAACCCCGGCCTGGTCTAGCCAGACTGCTCCGTCGGGCAAAGGGATCAGCGAGCGGCCTTCCTCTCCCTGGCCCCCAGCCCCGAGTCAGCCCCTAGCTCGGGGCACTGGGCTGAAGTGGTGATGCCACTGTCATCCCGAGCCTTGCTCTAATCCTCAACTCCCGGGCATCAGAGACCAGCCAGGCTGCTCGCCTGCTTTTGGACGGTCTCTGTAGCAGCTTCGAGAGGGAGGCTGCCTCCGAGGTGGGTATTTCTACATCGCCCCATCACTGCAGTACCCAAAAGCAGAGCTAGGAAGTTCCCCTTTCTCTTCCTTCCCCGCCCAGTGGGAAATCCCTCTGTTAATTACAGCTTTGGGGGGCAGGTGGGAAAGGAACGCAAGTGTGTAGAAGTCACTAAGAACGTCTGGACTGGTTCAGACCAATGGTCCGTCTAGCCCAGGATCCGGTCTCTGACAGCTGTCAGTTCCAGGTGTTTCACAGCGAATGAACAGAACAGGCGATTATCGAGTGACCCATCCCGTCGCCCATTCCCAGCTTCCAGCAGTTGGAGGTTTAGGGACACCCAGCACAGGGCCATCTTGGCTAAGAGCCATTGATGGACCTGTCCTCCAGGAACTGATCTAATTCTTTTTTGAGCCCCGTTATACGTTTGTCCTTCACAAAATCCCCTGGCAAGGACAGGTTGGCTTTGCATTGTGTGAAGAAATACTTCTTTACGTTAGTTTTAAACCTGCTGCCTATTAATTTAATTGGGTGACCCCTGGTCCGTGTGTTGAGGAAACGCAAAGTCACAGCGATGAGTTTTGAGGTGTTTAGTTCTGCAGGTTAATGAGCAAGAGGTCCAGGGCCCATGTGCCCAGGAAGGAGGAATCGACAATATCGTTTCCTACATTCTAAGAAGTGCGATTTAAATTCAGAAACCAAACTTCCCTATCCAGAACTGGCACCTAGCCTGTTCATGCAATAGTAAATGTACCAGTTCCATGGTGCACCAGATCTCAAAGGAAACAGTTCCCTCCCTGAAGCCAGGCTACAGCAAAGCCTGTACCTAATCCAGTGTAACATTTCACCCGCCCTGTTCAGCAGAGTGAAGATGTTTCAGGAAGCGCTTGGCCTGGGGCAATTCAGTAAGACAGACAAGGTCTCTGCGGATGAGAGCACGCACGAATGCACACCTGATTGTGCTGTGCGAATGCGAGAAAGGAAAGGTAATGCGCACTCTGAGCCCAGCCTACAAAATCACAAGCCTCTCATTCATCTAGCAGACGTGCCCGTCTCCTGGCCTGACTCAAGCTGTAAAAGGTTAAAATGCCCCCTAATTTGTAATCCCCCTGCTTTGGCTCTTGCACAAACTGCTCCTGCCTCTCCCCGGGCTGCTCTACACAGGCAGTTCACATCGGCACAGCTACCACACCCGAGAAGATGGCTAGGCCGACCTAACCCCTGACGGAGACAGCGATAGTCAACCCAGTGCCTGTGGGGGAGCTGGATTACCGACAGTGACGGGAGAAGCCCTCCCATCGCTTTGGGGAATGGCTACACTGAAGGGGCCGGTGACTTTCACAAGCCATTCTCCTCTTCCCTTACACTCAATCAGGGAGCAGAAGCCATACCCATTGGCCAAGATGGCCGATCACGCGGCAGTAGAAATGAATAGCAGCAAGTTCATATGGTGGCCACGGTTTGCCAACAGCTCATCTGCCGACATGTTTGAGCAGCAGGAACAAATTCAAGAAAATCCAACACAGTTAACGAAAAATTCACAAACAAGACGCATGTGCCACATTCATCAGATAAACAGATTGCTGCAACCGTTCGACCAGTCTACCAGAGCCATTCTGCAATACACCTGCTCTGTAAAGCTTGCGGACAAACTGTTCTACAGAGAGTCAATTCAATTAAAAAAAAAAAAAAAAAAACCTAAATGAAAGAGAAAGTTAAGGTTGTGAAGCCAAGCACTCAAAATTGAGGAAATGGCAGAGTTAAAGCTGGCCGTGGTGCCTTAACGCTGCCCCCTGGTGCATGTGCAGTATGATACAGTCAGTAATGACATCACCACCCACGGTTTCCCCTTAAGGGCTCTTGCTTTGTTCAGGGCACTGGATGGGCATTGCTCAGCGAACGAGGCCACAGCCAGTGTGATGTTCAGGGAGTGATCTCATCCTGCACATCACCCAAACCTAGCACTACACAAGGATCCTTTTCCTTTTGTTATAGGCCACCGTAGCATCTGAGCACATCCCAGACAATAAGGCAATACTCCTGGGAGGTCAGGAAGCCCTATCCTTATTTTGTAGGTGTAGAACTGAGGCAGACGCACACTATGTAACTTAAGGGCCAACAGGCAGCCTAGAGCAGAGAGACAGGACCTGAACCCATCTCTCCTAGGTCCCAGGCCATCCCTTCCTGTGCACCCGTCTCTGACTACACAACTGCCGCAGTTTATCTAGCTTGCAGCTCTCTATAGTGCCCATCACTGTACTTTCTAAAGGACAGATTTTCAAAGGTATTCAGAGCCCAAAGATGCAGGTAAAGACTTGTGAACAATCCCCATACGCAGCTATTTGCGTCTTTGGGCCCTGACCACCTTTACAAATCTGGCCCAAGTGCTGAAGGCGGCAGGGGTGCTGTGAACCTCAGCCCAGTTGACTACACCACCCTGCAGAACGGTCTCCCAAGGGAAGTGCTGGAAACCCTAGCACTGGGGCAATTTAAAGTCTTTGGCCTGGACAAGATACTTTCAGGAACAACCCTGAGCTGGCCCTAGGGGAAACGGACTAGGTGAGGTCCAATCAGCTCACTCTTTTCCTGGTTTAGTGGATGTTGTCGCATAAGAATATTCTGACTCCTCTGCTCCTGGAATGGGACTTTGAGACATCGAATGGGAACACGGCGCTAGTGCTCTGGGGAATGCATCTAAGAATTATTAAGTCCAGACAGGACCAACAACCACAGGCATTTTGTTCAGACATTGAAGTTAGAAAACCCTTGATGCATTTCCATTAGTTTAGAATCCTTTGGACAAACAAACGTTTTTATGACGTTAGTTTTAAAATATCCCAGTGGGATTTTGTTTGGTTTTTGAACTCTTCCCTTGTGTTGGAACACTGAACACAACAGCATTCCTAGGTCATAAGAACCAGCAACTGAAAGTGGCCAGGTGAGTTTCCCCCGCCCAGTTGGGTGAAATACAGAAAAGCAAACAGGAGCAAGGACGAAAAGTAAGTTAGAGAATTGAAAGTGGAAGATTGGACATATCTAAGGATACAGTCCAGCCTTGTGCAAATCCAGGGGAGTTAGATTGGGCCCAAAGGCAGAGTTAATCCATCATGAAGCGAAAGCTGCCTTCGCTCTTCCAAGGAGTGATAATTATTTTCAGTAACTTCTGGGATTTTCAGAAGATCTTCTAACCCACTATAGCCGAAAACAAGCAAACCCTTACCTCTCTGCACTCTGTTCAGCTGCTTTAGGTCTTTGCCAGGTGTTTCTTTGGGACAAATTTAGCCCAGCTCTTGGTCTTAATGCCACAAGCAACATTCCACTCACTGGTTCCGATTTTTAGATTAGT
Organism: Malaclemys terrapin pileata; assembly: GCF_027887155.1. Lineage (NCBI taxonomy): Eukaryota > Metazoa > Chordata > Testudines > Emydidae > Malaclemys > Malaclemys terrapin. The sequence goes on from NC_071511.1 coordinate 125,782,394, forward strand.
TTGATTCGTCGGCATCTACAGCCCCCATATGTTCACTTTCTACAAATATTCAGCATACCAAATTTGTTGGTAGGCGTGTTCAGGGAATCAGTTAATATGCAAAACAGAGAGTGTCCGAAAACCAAATATTTGAATGTATAGAACAAATATTCACTCTGGAAATCAGTTTCTATGAATTATGCTCATCCACCAACCAAGGATGAAAAGTGATTCCATGTAACCTGTGTCCAATCAACTAACCAAGGCAGCTGGAATGTGGATTTCAAATAGCAAAACACTTGCAACCAACCAATTGTGAATGATCTACAGAATAAACAAATTATTTCAGTGCAAGTGATCTGGACGTTTGAGCACATCAATTCAAGAAAGTCATAAGCCTGCCCTCCAGTAACGGCCAACAGGGGAAGGAAGCAAAATTCACCTAATAAAATTACGCACAATGTAGCGTTTGCCCAATTCTAGTTAGCACACTTGGAGAGAGCACCAAAACTCCCAAGTGACCTGCAGAGGAGCGCAATAGGGGCTGCAGACAACTAGGGGAAATACAAGCTGAATCAATACCAAGGAGAGGCAAGGCCTAGCCATACAATGAATGGATATACACCAAGGAGCCACAACCATCCTGCACCCAGATTATTTTCACTGCATCTTTGCAGCGTTATCCCAATGTTACTTTTTTCATGTACCTGAGGCCTGTAGGCCCAGCAGGGAATCGCACAGGATTAGGAGTCTATGGAAGCGTCTCAATCTTAAATGGGCCACAGTAAGGAGAAGTGTTCCAAGGTGCGGAGACTAACAAAGGGAAGGATCACACTGAGTTTGCAGAGACTGTTTTGATCCCCACGGTGACCTGTTAGCAAAGTTCCCAGAGCCAGCTGGAGGGAGGCAAGCTTTTGGATACAGGGGGCAGTAGGGGGCGGTGACACCAGAGGTGGAGGGGATGGGGAAAGAGTTTTGCCCTCTTTTCTTCTGCTTTCTCTGAATTGGCCCACACACACTTTAAATGGTCCAATAAAAAGATACAATTTCTTTACCTTGCCTGCTCTGGGACCCTGTGAGTTTTTGTTGTCCGGGTTCCCGTAAGGTTAAGTTCAGAGGATAAACTGACACGCTGGGCTATGGGAAAAAGCCAGTTTCTTCAAATAAAGCCACGATGGTGCAAAAGGGACCCCGCTGGGGCTTTTATTTGGGAAAACAAACAGAAGTGGCACCAAGCCCTTCTGCTTTACGGACCAATTTAACTATAAAACCAATGTTCTCCCTCTCGGGGGTGAGGAGGGGAGAGAGACGGGGACATGACAATAGCCTGAAACCTTGGGGGGAAAAGGACAAAAAAAGCTGTCTGTCCCCTTGTCTTTCTTGTCCCTGGCTCCTTTTCTTAGCACACGTGTGTTCTTGTAAAAACGATTAGATTGCAATTTGTATAACACGGTGACCCCCAAATTCAGACATTTAACCCCTTTTCTCTGCAAAGAATGTCAAGAATGTCTCTCTGTCTTTCTTTCCAACGGGAGGAGTGGGGGGGAATTCTCTCAAACTGTGATTTCTGGGCAAAGAAAAAAAAAAGCCAGGGGAGGAAAAGAGAGAGGGAATTCTCAGAGCCTCTTGCACCACTTGTGTGGGAATAAGCAACTGTATGGCTCCTTTCTGGACAGAGCTCTGGAGGTCTTCTTTAGTGGGCAGACAAAAAAAATGGAGAATCCCAATCAAAACAAAGCCATCTGTTTAAATGAGTGAGTGCTAACCAGCGGCAGAGGGGTTCCTCATTCACTCGTTTCCATTCTTCTCCCCGGCTTCTGTTGATTCTCTCTCAACCCAGGGAAAAATAAAGATTGCTCGGGCTCCTGGGGATGAAACTGATCAATGCACGAGGCACTTTCACCCCCACACACACACTTTTTGCTTGTTTCAGGTGTTGTCAAGTTGTCATAAATACGTCTGAGTGGGAGTGAAAGGGACGGTTTGTGCTCTAGGACACGCAAATCCAAGGGCAGAAGTTGGCCCCCTGTTTGTTTGGAATAAGAAGTGCCTGAAGCTGCAGTGAGAACCTCGGACTAAAAAAACTTTAAATTGCGCTAGTGGGGAAGATGCATGGAGAGCCACAGGTCAACACTGGTAAGAGAGGAGCCTACAAGACTGCAGCCAGGGCCCAGAGAGGTGATGTTAAAATCACCAATAGAGGACAAAAGAGCCCAGACCTGGTTTTGGAGATTTTCTATAGACCCCAGGAAAACAGATCACGTGTTCAGACAAGCCTCAGACCTTTGGATACAGCTAACGGAGAGATCGCAAGACGGGCTGCACAAGAAGCTGCCGTCCAAAGACCTGGGATCGGATAGCTGGCCCATCAAACCCAGCATCCTGCCTCTGACTATGACCAATGGATTCCTCAGAGCAAGGCAAGAAAACCTCAGGTAATGCCTTTGGGTTACCTGGGGAACTGGAGGGGTTCCTTCCTTCCTTCCTGACATTCCTTCCTCATCTCTCAGGCAATCCGTTTGTGCCTGAAGGCAGAGGATCCATCTTCATTCCTAAAAGCATCCGTCTATTTTTCTTTTAACTAGAACTAAAACCTGGCTGCGATCTCTCCATTCAGCTGCGTAATGGGTCCTTTTCATTAGGACTCATTGTATTGCAGTAACGTTGGAAGGTCCGAACCAAGACGAGGGCCCTGCCACACTGAGCGTTGTACAAAGCACCCAGACAGAGGCCCTGCTGCCGAGGGCTTACAGTCTGAACAGACAAGACACAGGGAAGGGAAGGGAACAGAGGTGACATGACCTACACAAGGTCACAGAGCAGGTCTGGGGGTCAGCTGGGAGAGGAACCCCCACTCCACTAGACCATATTACCTCTCACCCCACTACCCCCTTTCATTTAGAGTTCTGGGGACAATACGGGACTTCCGTTCCCCAAATAATCCAAAGGACACACAACGCGGCATTAGAATCTGGGACTTTATCGAAGTAAGCAGCTATATAGAAAAACAAACTCGCTCCACGCCAGCATGGCATAAGCCCAGGCAATAACTAATCAGCAAAACTAAGGTACTGTAGGAGGTTGGGTGAATTCTGGGTCTACAGCCATTTCTCAGTCCCTGTCTCTGGAGCCCTAAAAGGTGGCATCCATGCCAGATATTTGCCATCATACAATATCATTCCCGCCTCTTGGCAACCTCTATCCATTTTTGACTATCAAGAGGAAGCCGACTTAAGTGGCTTACTCTGGTGGGAGTTTCTACCAGCGACCTCTCTCCCCCCATTTGGGATGTACTACATCAAAATTACTTAACTGGTTTGCTCCCCTTCCTCCTCCCCCCATCCTAAAATCCTGGAGGATCCCCTAGGGTTTGTTTAAACTCTCCAAGCTGTAAGGTTTCACTTTCTGCAGGACTTTGGTGGAATTTAACAGAAGACACAGATCTAAAACTTCCATGGTATACCAAAACCTATCCCTCGACAAAACTCTCTCTATGAAGAGTTAGAAATACAGCTTATAACTCGGATCTGATCCTGCAAACCCTTATTCTCCCGAGTACCCCTACACACCCAGCTGGTCCCAGTGAATTAGTGGGGCTACGCAGAGTACAGTCTTGCAGGATTGGGCACAAGGCTTAGAAAGACTGGATTTCAAATTGGGAACCATCAGTAATGGTCAATTTCTCTCCCTATTCCTAAAATAACTAAAGCGTCTGTCCTCAATCAGAATATCCAGAAAGGTGAAGACACAAACGTAAAGACGCACCAGCCCTGCTGACAGCTGCTGTGGTGGCTTTGGTCTTTATGTTAAAAGCTACAAATGTAGATAGGATTAATATGGTTTGAGACAGAAGAGACCTGTTAGTGCATCCACTCCACTCCCTTGCAAGAGCTGAGGGGGACCCGGCTCACGTTACCCGAACAGACACTGAAGTGGATCAGTCACCGTGCCAAGCAGCAGCAAATTCAGCAAGCTGCGGGTGCAGCGCCTTCGGGTGGCACGTCCTGCGTGGCCGCTCCGGCTTTGTTTTCATAGCTCTGCGGCCTGATCCCGGACACCCAGAGGTATATTACAGCCGCTGCCTGACCTGCAGGAACCTTCCCCCGCCCTCTCGGCACCCTGCCCGGTGCACACACCTGGAACTCCCCTCTCCCTATTCCCAGCAGACTTTGTGAAGCCCCACATCTTTCACCTGGCTTTGTGCCGGCGCTAGCTTCCCGCTGACATCAAAGGGGCCCTGCCTGGAACACCTGAAGAGGAGGCAGGAGGCCTGCCTGAGTCAAGAAATGCAACTCTGCGTCTTCCCCTCGGTGCGCCCTCTCCCTCGCTCTTTTTCATCCCTTTGAAAAGGTGGCAGAGATAAATGGAGAACAAAAAAGCTGCAGCCTTCGTCCACACCACCCCTACCACTTAAGGGGGAAGGGACCTTTCCGAAAAAAAACCCACACATGTGCTCCTACACAATGGCTCAAAAGGCCGGGCAGCACCAGCCCACTTTGTACTGCTAACAAGGGAAACCTAATTACAGGAAGAGGGCGAAGAGGGACAGATAAAAGGGATACAAAATTTCAACATCTGTTGCCATAAAGGGATAAGAAGTGGGGAAACGCAAAGTGTCAGTTTGGTGTCAGAGACGGCGTAAAGCCGATTTCAAAGGGCTCGGGGGACGGAGGGACCCAAAAGAGAAATTAGAGGGTTCTTTAAAAGAGAAAAGAAAAGAAAACAAGCTGCCACAAACGCTTTCAAAGGAAAGAGTTGGGATATTGAAAAGGAAGAGAGAAGCAGGGACTGTTTAACCTTAGCACAGTTAACATGCCTTCTCCTGCGTCTCAGGGTCCATGTGCCTCTGGGGGAGTAGCACGCTGCAGGTTTACGAAAGAACAGCGTGGTGCTTTGCATATTCCAAGTGTTCGGGACACAGGGACAGCTATACTGGATCAGAACAATGGTCCCTCCGGAACCAGCTGCTCCCCAGGCCGGTGCAGAGAACCCCAGAACGGACAGACCTGGGATAACCTGCCCCAGGGGTTAGCTGATGGCTATGCCTGGAGGCAGGCAGGGTTTCTGTTCTAAAAAGCGGCAGAACAGATCATGCCTCACAATCCCAGAGGGAGTAGGTGTAATTGGGCCAGTCATGACCTGAGGACTCCTTACTTGCTGAGCAGTGATACTGAACTCAATGCGGTTCCAGACAGACAAGCAGTCCCTGGCCACGTCCCAAGGAGTTCAGAATCTACACCAAGTGCGCTGGGAGACGCCGAGGAAGGTTCCATCCCACACCACCTTGCCCTTCAAATGGGCTGGGGACAGTATTTTTACTGAGCCCTGTTAGCGCCTGTCGAAAAAACAATTTTTGGGAAGGGTTTAACACGAAGCGGGCATGGGCAGCTGGCATGCTGGGATAGAGAGGGAGCGCCAGGCGCACGGCACAACATGGAAACAGGCGAGAAGGGTCAGACCCCATAATGGGCAGAGAAAGGTAAAGTGCCTTGCCAAAGGGAAGTCCGAGGGACTCAGCGGGGCAGCGGGGGTTAGAAGTCAGGACGACCTGGATGCCAGCCCTAGCCTGCCTTCCGAGGCAGAACTTCAGAATTACCCATGCTAAGGATGGGAAGGCCTGGAGCATGTAGTCCTGGTGGAGGCAGGCGTGTTCCCTACCGCAGATTCTTTGCCCTCACTTTTGGCCACACCACGAGATGCACCGTAACAGCATTTCTCGTATGGACGGCGCTGTAGCATCCCCGTGCGCTCAGACCTGGCAGAGTGGAACGACCCACCAGGATTTCCATCCAAGAACGTCACGGGGTAATTCCGATCACCCCCATCTGTGAGGGTGAGCTTGCAGGGCACTCAGAGCCTCCCAAACACCTTTGGGACCCAAGTAGAATAGTGTCAAGCTTCCAGTCACTACAGCACGATATGTCCCGGAGGACAGAGTCTAAGGGATCGCCTCAAAATACTCATTTGGAAGCAACAGGTCTTATTCACACCCGGTGAGAGGACCAGCTGTGTGCCTGCAGCTGGAATGTCAGCCAGCAGTCAATGACTGGGAATTACAGGGTCATTCTACTGTCTTCGACTCCGCTTTGCAAATTGCCTGTGCTGCTCTGGTTCGATGCCATCAGCTGAACATGTTCAGAACTAAAGATGGTTAGTGGGGAAGGAGGGGCCTCTCCTCTCCCAACAAATATCTTCACCCCAAACTCCAGCCAACCCTGTGCCAGGCTCAGAAGGAGTTTCCAGGTGAAGACACTGTCCTCGTCCCCATCCCTCAGTGCGACACAACAGGACACCCCAGAGAACAGAAAAGGACCTAACATCTTCATACCAAGAACAGCAACTACAAATATCAGCCAAGGATTTATCCAGTCTGGAACCAAGAAGATCTCCGGTTATTTAGCTTTAAATCTTTTGTAGCAAGTTCCAACTCTCAGCTGTGGAGAATTCAAGAGACCACCCATCCCAAGGGAACAGGAATTCTCAGGAGACCACCACAGCTTAGTGTCGGGTGTTGGACAACAGGAGCACTGACATGACAACTGGGGGCTGACCCACGCTCCGAGTTCCTGGGGGGTTTCACTGTGAGCGGCAGAGGCAGGTGAAGACCTGCTCTCAGATACACACATGCAGCTCCCACCAACCTGTCAGGAGCAGCAGCATGGCCGTCCCAGGTCAGAGAACAGCCCGGGGCGCTCGCAGAGAGGCAGTCAGTGATGACAGTCTTCCCACCCCGCCTGACTGATGGTAGCAGAAACACTCTGCACGGGTGCTGCCTTTCAACCCTCACCGATAGCTCTGAGCAAAGGCCATGCCAGCTCGAAAGGCTCTGCTATTTCTAGAGCTCCAGGGACTGGTCTCTGGCTTCCTGAGCCAGTCAGGGCTGGCAGTGCTGCGGAAACCGCGGGCACAGACCTGGTAGGAGCAGCCCATAGTGCTTTCCCATGGACACTGCTGCTGGCCAGCATAGGAGCGACACCAACGGGCTTGGAAAAGGTGTCCCAAGCAGTGGTCCTTGGCTGGGGAGAGGGACATTATATGGAGAGGTTGAGAACTGCTGGGATTGAGGTCTTCCATCCTGTCCCGCCCCGCCCCCCACGGAGCTGCTTTGCTTTCCACCCGAGCCACACATTTCACCAGCAGCCCCTTGCTCTTCCACTGAAGTGAGCTCTCCATCCAGAAGTGCATCCTCACAGGACCCCGGGCCACCATGGGGATCTCCCACAGCTCTGCGGACAGGGCCCACAGTTGCACTCCAGCTGGGACAGGTGAAGAGGGAAGAATCGGCCCGATGAGCGAGGCCCATTGGCTTGGCTGTCCCAGCTTTTTGATCTGCCTGTCAATCAGGCTTTGGCCTTATTGAAAGATCAAACTCCTTCAAGCCTGTTTGTTACCTTAATCCTATTTTCTGCACAGCTTTATTATCTGTTCGGGCTTCTCTGGGACAGGCTGTTGGATTGACTAGACCCTTAACCCTGGAGCCTGTCCCTCCGCTCCCGGCAGATGCTTCCATTCGAGAGGAGCCAGGAAAAGTTCAAGAGCACCAGAGGCCCCAGCACCAGCCAGGGTCTCGGAGCCTGTCTATGCACCTTCGGTATCGCAAAGGGCCCCCGTCACCTCAACATCTAAGCACCAGTCTGGAACCGAACAGCTCACCACCCCGTTCACCAAAGAGCATGTGCCAGGGTTAATTCTGGACAGCATCAGTTATGACAGGACTTTGGTTTTTCTTTAAAGATATAATAAAACTGAAAACTTAAATCATCAACTACAACTATAGAATAGCAGCGTAGACAGCCAGCTGTGACAGACAGAACTGCTTCTCTCTCGGCCCTCAAACCTGACCCCCTAGCTCTGCCAGTGCACCTCAGTCCTGACACACACCCCACCCATTCCTCCAGCCCCTCAATCCTAATCCACAGCCCCACTGACCTTTCAGTCCTGGACTACTGTCCCCACCCCCAGCACCCCTCAATCCTGATGTGCAAGGCCTCCCTCCCTGCTATTCCAGGCCTAAGCGGAGCACACCCATCACGTACGGCTGGGCTGTGCTATTGTGACCTTGTCCTCAGTACACCGAGACGCCCAGGCTGTCAACCTCACACTTCCCTCAGTTGCAGGACTGGGACCCAGCCTGTGCGGAGTTCTAAGGCCAGTGCTTTCCCAGACTGCACTACACCCCAGCAGCCTCCATGCAGGGACCCAGGCCATTAGCCTCCGCCACGTATTAAGACTGAAGGAAAAGACACATTTAGGTGATCACATGAAATTACCAAATCACTATTCAACCCTTCACCACGGTGAACTACAAGGAGAAACTGCTAAACAGAACTAGACCCCCAGATTTCCCTGTGCTCAGCCCCTGGCATCTCAACAGCAGAGAAATGTTGGCAAATTGGAAGGAATTCAGATAAATGTAACTAAAATAACTCAACTGCTTGAAAGGGCGATGTACTGGAGAGAGACAGTAGAGAACACGTATCTTGACCAAAAGAGGAGGGGTGATGTGAGATGTACAAGTACTTTCAAGACACAGTATAGACATCACTGAGGAGGAACTAGTTCCTGTGGCACAAGCTGGTACAACAAGGACTGCTGGGATGAAACTGAGCAAAGGAAGATGTCGGCTGGATATCAAGGAACAGTTCCCACCAGTGAGATCTATTTGGCGGGGAGAATCTCCCAGAGACGCCCCATTTCTTGGGGGTGTTTACATGGGACTAGGCAAAGTGCTGGAGAACAGGCAGCAGGAAACTCTGAGCATGGCAGGGGTGCTGACCAGGGTGACCATTTCCATCTCTGTCAACTATGGGCTATTCCAAATGTGGGAATCGAAAAACTGGATCAGACCCCAGGTCCGCCCAGGCCAGTATCCAGTCTCTGACAGTGGCCACCACCAGATGTTCCTGGGGAAGGTGCAAGAAACCCACAGTAGCAGATGTGGAATAATCTGCCCCCCAAGTCTCATCCTCCTCTCTAACAGTTAGAGATTGACTTAAGCCCTTAAAATAGGCTTTAATACTCCTTCCTAAATGTGTTATAATTAATTATAACTGGATAGTCTTGATATTCATATGAATGTCCAATCCTTTCTTGAATCTTGTTACATTCTTGGCCTCAATTATTTCCTGTAGCAATGAGTTCCACAGGCTAATTGCATGCCTACAAAGTGTTTCCTTTTATGGGTTTTGAATTTCCCACCTTTTAATTTCACTGAATATCCCCTCTTGTTCTTGAACGAGCTAAATAAACTACATCAACTGGTTCTCCTTTATCTGCTCAAGGAGAGAATTGCAGCCAGTCTGTTCTTTGTACTAAAGCAAGACAGGATAGGCAATCCCTTTCACTGGCATGTTGGAGCACATACGTGCTGAATCCCTGGCACCGGGGAAGAAGAGGACTTCCAGGGCCAAAGAAGTTGCATATTAACATCTGAACTCAAGTACAGAAAAAGAGTTTCACACCATCTCTGCTGAACTGTGTTCTGTGGAACAAAATCTGAGGGTATTTCTTACTCTCTGTACGATAGCCATGTCTTTCTCTTTATCTTCAGAAGCTGGAAGAATATACAGGAGTTGTATGAGAGCAAGAGGCTTCTGAAATGTTCAATTCACTAAACACACTGCCCTCTAGGATATGGCTAGGGAAAAGGTTATTGGACGTGGTTAAGTAGACATAAGGTTTGAAGCTCACAGGGGACAAAGATGGAAGAAGCCCTTTTAGATCACCCAACCCATCTTTGCTGATACAGAATTATCCACAATTACCGGTTTTCTAGTGCTTTGTCCAGTCATTTTAAGAGTCCCATGTCGCAGTTCCCGACTGAGATCTCAGGGTGTGGAATACTTTCCATGGGGAAGTTTTTTAGATGTCCATCTTAAGTTTGTGTCATTCCCCAACTCCCTGTCTCTGACATCAATCCCCTCCCTCACCCCAATTATTACCACACTCCCCATCTTGAACTCTTCTCCGCACGCTCCCTCTCGGCTCGGGGTCCTTCTTTCAAGCTGAGTTGCCTCATGTCTACCCTGAAACTCTCACCCTCACCCCTTATTCTGAGGAACTGAAAGTGACTTTTCTTGAGATCTCACCTCTACCCCTTCCTTTGCCCCATGGCTGACAAATGACTAAGCTGGCAAACTGCAGACGGCAGTCAGGTTACAGGCAGCCTCAGCTGTGCATTTCTTCCCCCCCGTCCCCCAAATGAAACATGCACAGTAAGGTCTGGCCGCATGCTTACCTCTCTAAGTCCCAGGTTCTCAGAGGAGACGTGTGTCCACAGCAAGCTGTCCCAGTCACGAAGGAACTGTCAAAAAACAAAAGAGCATCAGCCATCTCCCCTTGGAGCGTGAAGAAGAGCTGTGCTACGTGGAAAACATTCCTGATTCAGGGCAAAGAACAGCAGAGCCACCAAGAACGTTGTTATTGTTTGTATTGCCACAGTGCCTAGGAGCGCCAGCCATGTGCTAGGTGCAGGTACAAACACAGGAGCTCGCAATCTAAGCGTCAGACAAGAGAGAACAGATGGACACAGAGAGACCGACAGGGGAATACAAGGAACCAATGAGAAAACGTTGGTCAGCGTGACAGGCAGTGGTCTCAGCCTAACCACGGTCACGTTTTTTAGCAACATGGTGGCCAAGGAGGGTTGGGAGGAAGGATCTGAAGGAGGCGAATGGGTGGTGCTGAGGATGTCTACCCCGGATCCCCACGAGTTGGCCAAGCCACACAACACTGCGGAGGAACCCAGGACTGGAACAGCAGAGAATGCTGCAGGTCAGGACTTAGGAACGTTGGCAGAGCCGCGTGGGGACCCCGGACTGGAAGCGCTGGAGCGCTGTAAGTTATAAACATACGTGGGAAAGTGCCTCCTCAACAATGACACTAGCACAATACTCCACGTAACTGTGTATAAACCCTGCATAAATCCCACTGGTCATGCCTGGAATCAGCCAGCAAAAAATGTGCAGCACTTTCACAGCAGCGACAGGCCAGACGCCTGTTAGAAACACCCACCACTATCACGGATTGGGCTCTCTTGCCGTATAACTTGGCTTCATTTCCACATTCCTACAAGGTCAGTTCAAAAATCCCATGTGATGAATACAGACCCACTGATGTACGTCTGGGCTCCAGAAGTCACTCTACAAGCCCTGGTCTTGAACCAAATCGATAAGGCAGGACCCAACCCCAGACCTCGAATGGCAGAAATCCAGTCATGTGTGGCAATTCTCCACATTGCTCATTTTGTGCCAGCCTCCATCCCGAACCAGAAAATCATCAACTTACGACAAGTTTTGCTACCAGTTATCTTTCAGAAGGTCTCATTTATTACAAACTACCAAGAAGATACCCCCAAAATCAGTGATGGGCATAGCTCAAATGCAGGAAATGGAGTCACAGCTTTAAATCCAGACTGGTATCAAGCTGAGCTGTAACGTACTCTGGAGTGGCACAGGATGCTTGGCAGCTGAAAGGACAAACCGGAATAAGGACCCAGGTGTCTGTGAACAGCCAAGCTGTTAAAATAGCCAGAATAATTTTTTAAGAAATCCCTTGGATTTATCACAGTTTCCACCAGGGGGAGGGTCTCGGACTGCTTTAACGAACAAATTAATTCATCTTCAGCCTTCTGTGAAGTAGGCAAGAGTTATTATCCCCATGTTAGAGAAAGGGAAATGGAGGCACCAAGTAAGTCTGGGGTAGAACTGGATTGTAACCCAGGATTCTCGGTCTTTTCGCTCTCTGTTTCAGCTGAAAGATCAGCCCTCCCCTGGCCATAAACTCTAGCACCCACCAAATATATTACCGGGAAGGGGTGGCACCTGGCACCACCCACTCTCCAGCCGTTACAGGAGGTGGGGGAAAGCCTCCTTAAAGTAACTGATGGTGGCCACCATGTCACTTTAACGTAGAAAAATCAGCACAGCATTTGTTTTTCAGTCGTGACCCAACATCACATGCTCTTGGACCGATACGTTGAAGACCCAGATTCTCTGCCCCATGCCAACCCTCACCACCAGCTCCTTACAGCATAGCCAGGAGGGGTGTTCGAATGGAAATGCTGACAGGCTGTTAAGTACAGAGCGGCACAAAACAGAGTCACTTCCACAACTCTGCAATTGACCGCCAATTTCGTAGGCAGCATTTTGGTCAACGAAGCCCAGAACTACAAAGCTAGGTGTTGGGTTTTGTCTCTTTTTTCCCCTTTAACGTAATCCATTAATAACTAGTAAAGCCAATTACTGTGGTTAGAAACATAATAGCAGCTCGGGAACCAGTCAAGCGGGCAATTGGGTTCTTAAGATTTTTTCCTTTAAAAAAAAAAAAAAAAAACCACAAGAGAAGCTCCTTGCTTTGCAGACACAGAAGGTATGCAACAAGCCCCTTTGACCGCGGCCACAGGTCTAAATTAACATGGAGGTAAATCAATAGGAAGGGAGAGGTGGGAGGAACCGCAAGCTCTAATCCCTGCCATTCTGACCGCCAACCAGCCTGTGGTAGGGATTAGGGTCCTCTTCTCCTTACTCCCAGTCGTCCCAACTCTCTAAAGCATCATCTAAAGAGAGCTGCACACTGCTGCTCCCCTGCCCGAAACCTGCAGCTTTCCCACTCCCCTGGGCCGTTCCACTGTAGTGCTCTCACACGGGATTGCAGCCAGAGGCTCCCCTACTCTTGCAGGGGCTTCCAATGTTCAGACACTTCAATACCCGCCAGCCTAGAAGAACACAACCCAGATTAACAACAGTTGCAGAAAAGTCTCAACTGCAAATAGCAGTGGGATGAGATTCCCCCCATGGGAGACACTGTGGTTGGGGCACTTTCATCGCAGAGATTAAAGAGAAGGATCGATATGGTGTCACTGGGACCAGTGGAGGAAGCAGACCCTTTTCATGACTGCTAGAGGCCAAAGAGTGAATGGAGCTCATGCAGCTCTTCGGTGATGTAGGGCAAACCATTCCCCTTGCCCCGCTGAACCTGGTCTATAGATAGAGAGAGGCCTTCAGGCTTGTTAGTCCGGCTCCCTTCACCAAAACTAACTGCACTCCAGGTGAAATGGCAACACTGCAGCCAATGAAAGTCAATGTTGATAAATACAAAGCAATGGATATTGGGAGGAAAAGTTTAAGCTATTCAGATATTTTACAGGGTTCTAAATTAACTATCAGCTCAGGAAAGGAACCTTAGGGTCACTGAAGAGAGATGAGAATGACCAAGGCTGGAAAAAGTCTCCTCTGAAGAGAGTGAAAAGATCGGGATTGTTACCTTTAGAGAGGAGACAGTAAGAGGAGACATGATAGCCTCTCTAGAAATGCAGTGTCTAGAGAAGATACATGGGGAACTTGTGTTGTGTGACAGGGAGAACACAAGAACAAGGCCAAGGGGGCATTCAATGAAATTAAACAGAGGGGAAATTCTAAACTGATCGAAGGAAATATCTTTTTCTACACAACACGTAATTAGACTGTGGCATTCACTGCCCCTGGGAGCTGTTGAGGACAAAAATTGAACAAGATTCAGTAGGGATTGGACATTTATGTGAATAATCAAGAATATCCAGCGTTGTTATATTTATAAGAATTTTGCAAGGGAGATAAATCCTTCATGTTTCAGGGCTTAAGCCCATCTCTACCTACACAGAAGAGTTGAGACTTAACATGGGGACAGATTACCCCACATCGGCTGATGCAGGGGGCTTAGATCTTCTCCTGGAGCACCTAGTTCTGGCCCCTATCGAAGGCGGGACACTGGACTAGATGAACCTGGGATCTGATCCAGTCAGACAATTCCTACGGTCTACTTTAACACAAACCCAGCCATTCAGACGGGCTTTCTAACAGAGATGGTGCCTCTCAGGATGTTCCTCCTTCACGGGACAGTGGAAGCGCCAGCGGGGAAGACTCTTCAGTCCCATCCGAAGTGCTCCCTCCAGAACTGCGAGATGAGTGATGCTGTCAGGCACTCGTGTTCATGTTGTGACCACCTGGGTGGGCCCACGGGCCAGCAGTGACTACATGTCCATTTCTGCACAGGAGGGTTGGGGACTTCACTTGGCATTTGTTCCCATTATTTCACAGGCTTCACCCCACCTGCTTTCCAATGTTAGCGCTAAAGCAAGGAGTTTCTTTAGTCTTTTGAAGATTTTTATACTTAACACACAACACTTTGGATGGGAAGAAAATTCAGGTCCCCCCAAAAGCCCAGTCCATCTCCAGCTACAAACCCTACTTACCACAGAGCTGGCATTTCACGGGAGATCACCCCCTCGAGTATTCTGATGCTACCTCTGGAGGAGATACAAAACATCTCACTGATTTGCGGTCATTAAAGATACAATGGCATTTTTGGCAATAGTTGGGAGTATCCTGGCTAAATTCCAGCTGCGGCGATTCCATTTTACCTCTTTAAATTCGCCCTGCAGTTTCAACTAATCACGGTATCTCTTTTACTTCCTCTCCGAACCTGCTATGGAGCGTTGCTGTGAGCTGTTAAAATGACTGGCTAACGGTGGCTGCATTTCAGAGGTAGGGGAAACGATTCCAGCATAGACAGTTTGCAAAGCTCTTGGGATCAGTCATGGCTACAAAGGCGGAAGACCCCTTTGCTGATCCAGACCTTCCGCCCTGGCAAACTAAACGCTTGCAGGATCAACTCCGTTGAGCTGGACACGCAGGCTACACGAAGACTTCAACAGCCCAAAGGGAAAACCCCCTTTTTAGCATCCAACCCTGACACCATATCAATCCTTCTTTTCTAACACTCCATCGTGTCCCAGGCTTATGCCCTTCCCCTGTACTGTAAACAGATTGCTTCCCCAGCCCCATTCTGCTCTTGAGGAATCCGGATTCCAGAATCCAGCTGACACGTGCAAGCGCCTTTTCTTTCCGTCTCCCCCTCCCTCTGGAATTGGACGTCGTTGTTCCATTTTGGGGATGATTGTATACGGAGAACCATCGAACCGGGAAACAAAGGAGTTATTACTCCCCAGAGCCCGGCAGCTGGGAACGGGGAGGGCGAGGCAGGGCGCTGTAGGCAGAGACCGGGGGCGGGGATGGGACAAACGAAAGGGGAATAAGAGGCGTATGGGGAGGAAGACAGTCCAGAGAGACGAGCAGAGAACGCGGGAGAGGCTCTTGGTGCTGCAATGCTAACCGCACAGGTCTGTGGGTTGTGTAGCCTTTGGTTCAGCACTGACACGCTTTGGGAAGGGAGGCCACCAGAGCTGTCAAATCCTTCACCAACGTGCCCATCAATTGTATTCAGCTCTGCCCGACCCGCACTGGCATTTTAATTACTGTTGGGTAAACTAATTTGTACAAATGAAGGCAACTCTGCCTAATAGAATATGCAAGCTCTCTGACCTCTGACAGGCAATGACACAAGATACAAAGGAGGCAGAGGAAGGCTTTTTATCGGAGCCTTATTACTCTCTATTACTCCAATTAGTCATGCTCCAGTGCTCCTAATTGGGGGAAAAAATTGCAATTAAATCAATTTTTGATGGGCTGAAAGTGGGTTACCGAACCGCCCTGCCTGTGAAACACTGATATTATAGCAGCAAAGGTCAAAGTCTTTGTCGGCACCTGTGGGGCCCCCGCCTTCCCACCCCCTTCCCCCAAACCACTCGACGCTCCCCCCTACACGCAGCCTGCTAAGCCTTAGCGAATCATTAGAACATGTCACGTCTGATCGCCGCTGCTGCCACTAGCCGACTAACCTAATCAGTTGACATCATTATGGAAGGTAACTCCTAAAGCATGAATATAGTGCTAAGGTCACACAAACTCGGTGCAGCCCCTGCTGAAGAGCTGGGGGGGGGGAGAAGGAGAGGGGTTGGGAGAAGCAGCTGCAACAGTAACATTGTAAAAGATGGGAGGGGAGGAAAGAAGAGGGGGGAAAAAATCTGCGTAGGAGATTCCAGCACTTGGAGCATGAGGCTTTTCCAACAGGACGGACGCACACAAAAGGGAGAGATGCAGAACGGCCCGGGAGAGAGGAGGTTGCTTTCTCTTGATGTCACCCACCAACACAGCAGCCTTTAATTTTATTGATTAACTCTGGCTTTCCCGCTCCACGTGGAAGGGCGTGCAGCCGTAGTCCAACAGGGACACCGTGGCGGGCTCTCTCAATTTCTCACACAACAGGCAGCATTGGACTGGTTGTAGGCAGCAGCACCCATTTAGAAATCTACTGCTGAATTCAATCAGCACATTTGCATTGCAAACTGGACTGTTATTAAAAGGTCATCCCCATGCGCCGTGCACCACTGGTGTGTTACTGTAGGGTGGGTCACGAATGCGAAGCTGAAAGTGCTACGTCCTAAGCACTCGTGCGTTCTCGATGCAGATCTCGTTGCACCTTAGCACTCGTGATCCACCCTACAATAACACTGGTGCATCACGTGTGCTATGACAGGGTTGATTTTGAAGGCAGGGTTCTGCACACTAGTGTGATGTGGTAGGACTACTCAGGAGAGCTGGGCTGCACATGGTGCATTACTGTAGAGTTGCTGGTCGCCTGACACCAATTTATTTAAGCTGCAGTGATATATATAGGAGGTCAGACTACATGATCTGGTGGTCCCTTCTTGTCTTAAACACTATGACTCTGTGGCTCTTGCAGAACACCGCTTCCCATCTCCTCCACGGTTTAGGGCACACTTTGCATAATCAAGCACATGCTCTAGTCCCTCCAGTGGCTCCCAGTCCCCTTCCAGTTTAAGGCCTTGGTCTAACCTTCCAAGCCACTGCGATGAGCTGCAGCTCTTAGAACACTTGTGGTCCTCTGGGACAACGCAGATCATAAAACTCCGAATGAAGGGTGTAAGAATGGAGGACAAGCCAAGCCAAGCATCCAGCTATGGAGAGCTTCCAGAGGACGCTGCACAAGTCCAGAGCCCAACCACTGCAAAGCCTTCCACTTCGACAAAGCTTTTCCTCCGTGACCAGAGCAACATTCACAACCGACACTCCCCAACTTCTCCAAAGACCAACCTACTCCAACCAGAGCTGTCTAAAAACGGCAGAGTCTCCTAAAAGATAGAGCAGCGGTTCTCAAACGGTGGGTCAAGACTCCATTTTGATGAGGTCACCATGGCAGAAAGTCCCAGCCCGGCTGAAGGCCCAAGCCCCGAGCCCAGCAGGGCTGAAGGTAGAGCGTCACAATTTTTTCTGGGGGGGAGGGGAGGGGGAGAGGGTCACAATTGTTTTTTTAATCCAAATGGGGTCACCAACACAAAAGGTTTGAAAAACACTGCACTAGAGGCTTTGCTATTGACAGTGTAACCAATATAGAAGGTGCCCAAAATGACAATAGAGAATACATACTAGATACAAACTGTTCAGAGAAAAGAGACTGAAGCATGTGCTTTGGGGAGAAAAACACAGTTTGCAGGAAAATAAATTAAAACACTAAATGAAGGTCAATCCTGAGCCCTTCTGACAGCCACCAAGCCCATTAATCTCTCTCTATAGCACTGCTAACATGCCCATCACCTTACGCTCTGGGTCTCGAAGTCTACAAAGTCCCCTTAATCAGTAAGGAACTAACTGAAATGTATTCAACAGAGAAATAAAGACAAAATTTAATGAAACCCTCTAGCATAGAGAATGGCCAAGATACTAAGCCAAAGGTGATGGCACTGAGACAAGAGGCTATTGCCCTTATCATTCACTATGAAAGGAAATGGATCATTCAGGCTCTCCTCTGGTACCTGCTCAAGTCAATGAGATTTCCACCCCCAATTAAATACAGCAGTAGGACGGCAGGTGACCAGTCCCTGAGCCGTCCTCCCGAGAAGCGTGGAAAGGTAGAGCAGCAAATGAAAAGAACGGGTTAGTCCTTTGGCCTTGATTCTCCACACCCCCTGTGCTATGCTCAGACAGAGCGAGTTTCCCCTGCACAGGAGAGAGTCTCCACCAGCCATCCCTGGCCAGGTTAAGGCCCCTTTGTGCGGCATCACTAGCCCAGGTGGTCTTAGTGGACCAGAAAATCATTAGCATTGGGAACTCTCACGAAGGACCATCAATGGGAAGGGCAGCTGTACTGAAAGCTTGGCAGCAGTTAGTGGGCCCAGTTACCCCCCTATGGAAGGAAACGGAACAGAAGCCTGTTTAGGACAAGAAAAATAGGAATGAAAATGCTGGATGCGTTGACGACACATGACAGAACTGGCCAGAACTTGGAACAGGATAGCACCTGCCTGCCTGCACAACTTCCCTCACTGCTCTGCCAACGCACCTCCGGTTTCAACAACAGCAGCCCCTGCTTCACAGTGTTGGGTTCCCCACAATGCTCTGCCAGCACACCTCAATCCGGATCCACTCATTCCGTGCTCGGGCCCTACTCACAGCTCTGCCCACACACCTCAAACTCAGCCTGTGGCCCCCCTTGGTATTCCAGTGCTGGGCCTCCAGGACAGCCCAAGGCTCTTCTTTCGTTTTAATTTGCTTGGCCACGTACTTCTACGTTATTTATCACCAAAGGGTGGTGGCAGCTGGAGGCGAACGGCACGACTGGTCCCATGAATGGAACGGTGGACGTTGGGCTTGTTAGAAGTTGCTCCCTTAGGCCCTACGCAAACGTCACAGTATTTCCACAGCCAGCCAGCTCGAGGTTGAATCGCGCTCCCCGACATGCATCGTAAATTGCACACAGAGAAGCTACAGAAGAGCTCTGCCCAATCGCTATCGGCATCCCGTCCAGGACTCTCAGCATAAAGAGGAACCAAAGCATGTACGAGGAGACTGAGTGAGCTCTCAAAATTTACAACCTCTTCTCCCCACAAGAGGAAACGCTGCGCTTCGGCAGAGAGCACTGAAGACACGGGCCTGGAGAGACAGGCTAATAAGTCACTCTCATGCTGCGTTCTGCCCCATGCGCTGGCTGGAAAGCTGGTCCCCAGGACGCGGGCATTTGCATTTCATACTGAGAAGTACATTGTGGAGATGCTGGAAAAGCCATAACCTGGAGGTCTGAGCTGGAACAGAGAAGCCCCACATTCAAGGCTGGACTCCAGTCCATTGAAGAAGTGAAACCCTTGCTTCATTGTTTAATGCAGACGGAGTTGTCGTCTTGACCTTCCCATGCCTCCTTTTCTTCTCTTTCGCTGTCTGAGTCGCTCTCTTGGTTTCTAGCTCCCATCACTTTGTCCCTCTCCGGATCTCCATTGCTCAACACATTTTCAGAGAGTCATGGACAGGAGGGCCAGAAGAATCTCCACACCGCCCATTCGCTCTGGCTCCCAGCACTGCCAAGGACAGGATCCTAATGTTATTCCTAGGTGCCAATTAACAGAACCCCAAATACCTCCAGCCTCAGGGCCTCAACCGTCTCCAGCGATAGTTCATCCCTGCACTGCATCATTCTCCTACTGCTCCATTTTCCTTCCGTCTGTGCCTGAATGCTCCCAACTTCTGGCTTCAGGCCACTGCTCTTTAATTCACCACCCACCATGCTAAGCCTGTTCCTGCATGGCTCGCTGTATTTGGGAACACTATTCACAGGGAGACAACAGACATTTGGTCCTGTAGTCTGCTACTCAAGCTCTCTTGCCACAATATGGAAGCCCTTTACATGTGGCTACTGAGCCATAAAGCCACTACCCTCACTGCCTGGAGGTCTCTCCCCAGCAATCTCCTCTCCTGCAATGCCAGTAAGGGACCAGTCCATGTAGGAGGACTAAACTGGGAGTCCAACGACAGGTGGCACTTGATTTTATTTTTCGCAAGAGCAAACTTCAGTTGTTTGCATTTATTGTATTCCTTTCCCCCTCACACTCCCGGATGGCTTGTGTCTTTTTAGACAGTGAAGTTCAGGGGAGGACCACGTCTGGACAGCACCCAGATAACGGGGACCTGACCTGGGAGCTCTTTCACACCAATATCTAGACAGTGCTCTCCACCCTGCTACCTCCACGCTTTAGAATGTCTAAAAGAAAGTCATTAGTAGGATCTGCCCACACTAATCCTGATTCTAGCCAGCAACAGTTACTTAAATTCATACATCAAAACTATTTTAAAGGGAAAGTGTATCATACATGTATACAAAGTCTGACATAACTACTTTTCATATATGGCTTGAAGATCTTGCACAGCCTCGTAGCTGTTTTGTACAGAATATATTTACTTCTATGGCATCTCCAACATCCCACCCTCAGCCACAATCCCACAAAGTCTTCTCCAGTCCTAATTTAAGCCCTTTCTCTCACAGCTTTAAGAAGTGGCAAATATCCATTAGGCAGGATATTCAATTCCACTTCATCCCACATCCACCTCCTTCCTCTCCATCTTCTTGGCCTCTTCCATGCCTCACCTCCACTAACCCACCCACTTCCTAACCCTTCTCCCCTTACCCCCAAAAAACAGGTATTCCACTCTCCCATCTTTCACTATTTCCCCCATCAAAACTAAGATTTTACTGCATTTACAAAAGGAGACAAGTTCTTAACCAAAAGTGAGACAGACTTGAGTATTTCATCCTGGTGCTGGTTTGAGTGCCAAGTACAGAAACACTACAGAAAAACCTGCACAAAAATAGTCCATACAGATATTCCTTTCCCCATCTCCACCATCAACTCCTTTAAGTAACCCTGGCTTTCACCTTGGACATGTCCATGGAAGTTATGGCTTGCAAATTACACATAAGGAAGTCACACCTCTTAGCTGGGAAGCCACACTCAAATCCATCAAAGCAAATATGAATAAGTTACAGTAAACTACACAATATTTGTCTCAAATTATACCTACATATCTAAAATCCGATTTCAGGAAATCAGGAAAGGCCATTAGAGTTTACCTGCCCTCTCCTCACAATCTCCTTATTTCCCAACCCCACTAGTTTGCTTATTGACCTCATGGTCTGTGGTGATACTGGGGCCTACAAATCGACCCAACTTGTCAGCTCACCTGTGAAAAGGGCGTGGAAGTTCATAAAACCTCACAATAACCTGTAAAAGACGGTTACTCACCGTTGTAACTGTTGTTCTTCGAGATGTGTTGCTCATATCCATTCCATTAGGTGTGTGCGCGCCGCGTGCACGATCGTCGGAAGATTTTCTACCCTAGCAACACCGGCGGGTCGGCTGTGGAGCCCCCTAGAGTGGCGCCTTCATGGCGCTGAATATATACCCCAGCCGACCCGGCGCCCCCTCAGTTCCTTCTTGCCGGCTACTCCGACAGTGGGGACGGGGGGCGGGTTTGGAATGGATATGAGCAACACATCTCGAAGAACAACAGTTACAACGGTGAGTAACCGTCTTTTCTTCTTCGAGTGCTTGCTCATATCCATTCCATTAGGTGACTCCCAAGCCCAACTTAGGTGGTGGGGTCGGAGTGAGACATTGCTGTGTGCAAAACCGCTGATCCGAAAGCAGCATCGTCTCTGGACTGCTGCACTAGTGCATAGTGAGCTGTAAATGTGTGGACTGATGACCAAACCGCTGCTCTACAAATGTCCTGGATCGGAACTTGTGCCAGGAAAGCCGTCGAGGAAGCCTGGGCCCTCGTGGAGTGAGCGGTGAGGTGCGGTGCTGAGACACCTGCCAGGTCATAGCAAGTCCGGATGCAAGACGTAATCCAGGAGGATAGGCGTTGTGAGGAGACCGGTGAGCCTTTCATTCGGTCGGCCACTGCGACGAAGAGTTGCGTCGTCTTTCTAAAGTGCTTTGTGCGGTCAATATAGAAGGCCAGGGCCCTTCGTACGTCCAGGGAATGCAAACGTTGATCCTGGCGAGTGGCATGTGGTTTGGGATGAAAGACCGGGAGAAAGATGTCCTGGTTGATATGAAAAGGAGAAACCACCTTAGGGAGAAAGGCAGGATGTGGACGAAGCTGCACTTTATCCTTATGGAAAACTGTATAAGGGGGCTCGGATGTAAGCGCCCTGAGTTCAGAAACGCGCCTTGCTGAGGTGATGGCTACAAGGAAGGCTGTCTTCCAGGATAGGTACAAAAGTGAACAGGTGGCCAGTGGCTCGAATGGAGGACCTGTGAGCTTGGAGAGAACCAGGTTGAGGTCCCATGTCTGAACGGGCTGACGTTGTTGTGGGTACATCCGGTCTAAGCCCTTGAGGAATCTAACGACCATCGGGTTAGAGAATACCGAGGACGCGAGTTCCCCTGGGTGAAAGGCCGATATAGCGGCCAGGTGAACTCTAATTGAAGATATCGCCAACCCCTGCTGTTTTAGGGAGAGGAGATATTCCAAAATGAGAGGAATGGGTGCCTGCAACGGGGACATGGCTCGTTGTTCGCACCAACAGGAGAACCGCTTCCACTTGGCCAGGTACGTGGTGCGTGTTGAGGGCTTCCTACTGCTCAGCAGAATCTGTTGGACAGAGTGCGAGCATTGCTGCTCTGCCTGGGTGAACCATGGAGCAGCCACGCCGTGAGGTGGAGTGATTGCAGGTCGGGGTGACGCAGCCGGCCGTGGTCCTGAGAGATGAGATCCGGACACAACGGAAGCGGGATCGGTGTCTGAACCGAGAGTTCCAACAGTGTGGTGTACCAATGTTGTCTCGGCCACGCTGGAGCGACCAGAATTACCTGTGCCTGGTCTCTGCGCAATTTGAGCAGTACCTTGTGGACCAGAGGAAACGGAGGGAAGGCATAAAACAGGTGGTCTTTCCAGGGAAGGAGAAACGCATCCGAGAGGGAGCCCGGAGCTCGACCTTGTAGGGAGCAGAACACGTGGCACTTCCTGTTGTCTCGAGATGCAAACAGGTCTATCTGGGGAAACCCCCACTTTTGGAAGATGGAATGTATGATGTCCGGACGGATAGACCACTCGTGCGTCTGGAAGGACCTGCTGAGTCGGTCCGCTAGAGTGTTCTGGACTCCAGGGAGGAACGATGCCATGAGATGGATTGAGTGGGCGATGCAGAAGTCCCACAGGCGAATGGCCTCTTGGCATAGAATTGACGAACGTGCTCCTCCTTGCTTGTTGATGTAAAACATGGCCGTGGTGTTGTCGATGAGAACTAACACACATCGGCCACGTAGGAGGTTGAGAAATGCCTGGCACGCCAGGCGCACCGCCATCAGTTCCCGAACATTGATGTGCAGGGCTAGCTGGGGTGCAGTCCACAGGCCCTGGGTATGGTGTTCGTTGAGATGGGCGCCCCAACCCAGAGATGAAGCGTCTGTGACCAGGTGCAGAGAGGGTTGTGGGGCGTGAAATGGCATCCCCTCGCAGACCACATTGTGATCTAGCCACCAGGTGAGGGAGGTCAGGACCGAGATCGGGACCGTGACCACCATGTTCAGGGTGTCCCGATGTGGTCGATATATTGACGACACCCAGGTCTGGAGTGGGCGAAGCCGAAGTCTGGCATGCCTGGTTACGTACGTGCAGGAAGCCATGTGACCCAGCAGGGTAAGGCACGACCTCACCGTGGTAGTTGGGAACGCCTGGAGCCCTTGAATGAGGCTCGTGATGGTGCCAAATCGGTTGTCTGGCAGGATGGCTTGTGCACGTCTGGAGTCTAGAACTGCGCCTATGAATTCTATTCTCTGGGTAGGTTCTAGAGTGGATTTGTCCTTGTTGAGTAGGATGCCCAACTCGTTGAATGTGTGCACTATTATGTGGACGTGAGCTTGAACTTGCTCCTTGGTGCGACCGCGTACCAGCCAGTCGTCTAGGTACGGGAACACCTGTATCCCTTGCCGACGAAGGTACGCTGCCACGACAGCCATACATTTCGTGAACACTCTTGGGGCCGAGGATAGGCCGAAGGGAAGGACTGCAAATTGGTAGTGCACCGCGTTTACCACGAATCGCAGGAAGCGTCTGTGAGGTGGGTAAATTGAGATGTGAAAGTATGCGTCTTTCATGTCGAGGGCGGCGAACCAGTCTCCAGGATCGAGGGAAGGGATAATGGCCCCCAAAGAGACCATGCGGAACTTCAACTTTACTACGAATTTGTTGAGTCCGCGCAAGTCCAAGATGGGCCGCAGACCTCCTTTGGACTTGGGGATCAGGAAGTAACGGGAATAAAATCCCCTGCCCCTTAACTCTATCGGAACCTCCTCTATGGCCCCCATGGCCAGGAGCGTAGAAACCTCCTGTATAAGAAGTTGCTCGTGAGAAGGGTCCCTGAAGAGGGACGGGGAAGGGGGGTGGGAGGGGGGGATAGAAGAAAACTGGATAGCGTATCCCCTCTCCACCGTGCGGAGGACCCAACAGTCCGAAGTTATAAGGGACCAAGCGCGGTGGAAGTGGGAGAGACGATCCTGAAAGGAGGGGGCTGGATCCTGGGGGATGACTGGGGCGCCGTCCTCGACCGCACCTTCAAAAGTTCTGTCTAGGACCTGAAGGTGGTCTTGGTGGCCCCTGGTTCTGACCGGGTTGAGGGCCAGCCCATCTTCTCCTACCACCTCGCCCTCGCCTCCGGGCCGAGTCTTGTCTCTGACGAGGCGGGGGGGGGGGTAGAAGCGCTGAGGCTGCGGCCTAAATGGTCTGCGCTGAGGGCCCACAACATGCATCCCCAGGGAGCGCATGATTGTTCTCGAGTCCTTGAGGCTCTGCAGGCGAGAGTCCGTCTTGTCTGAGAACAATCCATGTCCCTCAAAGGGCAGATCCTGTAGGGTTTGCTGCAGCTCCGGAGGCAAACCCGAAACCTGAAGCCAGGAGATCCTGCGCATAGCGATACCCGAAGCCAGGGTCCTCGCAGCTGAGTCTGCTATGTCCAAGGAGGCCTGCAAGGAGGTCCGAGCCACCTTCTTGCCCTCCTCTACCATGGCTCCAAACTCTTCCCTGGACTCCTGGGGAATCAACTCCTTAAACTTCCCCATAGAGTTCCAGGAGTTAAAATTGTAGCGGCTCAGTAGCGCCTGTTGGTTCGCCGCTCTAAGTTGCAGCCCTCCAGCTGAGTAAACCTTACGGCCAAACAAATCGAGCCGCTTAGCCTCTTTTGATTTAGGCGCTGCAGCCTGCTGGCCGTGGCGCTCTCGTGCGTTCACTGATTCCACCACCAGTGAACACGGTTGGGGGTGGGTATACAAGTACCCGTAGTCCTTAGACGGGACAAAGTATTTCCTTTCCACCCCTCTCGCTGTGGGTGGGATAGAGGCAGGAGTTTGCCATATCGTATCCGCATTCGTTTGAATCGTGCGGATCAGGGGTAACGCCACCCTCGATGGGGCATCCGCTCCAAGGATATTCACGATCGGGTCGTGCACCTCCACTATCTCCTCCGCCTGCAGGTCCATGTTACGGGCCATCCTGCGCAGAAGATCCTGGTGAGCCCGAAGATCTATTGGAGGTGGGCCTGTGCACGATGTGCCCGCCACTGCCTCATCCGGAGAAGAAGAGGAAGATGCCTCCGGTGGAACAGGATCCAAGGGCTGGTCCTGGTCTCCCTGTTCCTGGGCTGGAGCATCACCAGTGCCTGGGTCCAGGGCGTCAGGTGGTCCGGACCCAGAAGCCTCCATGCCCCCTGGCGGAGGCCGAGAAATGGTGGACTCCGGGGCCCCTCTGATGGAGAGACCGGAGCGAGAGGTCGAAGCAATTGGAGCCCCTTGCGCCTGATGGTACGCCCACGGGGTCCAAAACGACCAGTGAGATGGGCCATGAGAATGGTCCTCTGCCATCTCCTGCCAATGGCCCAAGTCCTGTTCCTTGGCTTGCCCCTGAGGGGGGTATGCCGATCTCGAGAGGTCCTCCGAGGAGTGGGACACCGATCTCGATGGCCACGGCGGTGCCGAGAGCGTCGAGACGATTCCCATTGGCTGCGGTGCCGCACGGTGCCGGTCCGGAGATGATCTATCTCTACGCGGTGCCGGCGATCGGTGCCGGGACCGCGACCGGTGCCGATGACCTCGTCGGTGCCGGGAGTCGGATCTGGACCTCGACGAGGACCTGGAGTATGCCCGGTGCCGGGAGCGGCCTCTCGACGTCGAGCGTCGACCGTAGCGGTGCCGAGAACTACGTCTCGATGTTGATCGGTGCCGACGATCATAGCGGTGCCGAGACGTAGAGCGGTGCCGCGAAGAAGATCTTGGCCGCGAGTACGACCGGTGCCGAGGCGATATTCGGTGCCGGGACTGCGAGCGGCATGGGGACCTGCTTCGGGACCTGGATCGGTGCCGAGGTTCCAGCCCTTGCGATGGAGGGCGCATCAAGGCAGGTTTCCCCCTCGACTGGACTGGGCGAGTCAACGGTGCAGTCGGTGCCGGTGGTTGAGGCGGTGCCGGCTCCGTGAGAGCTATTAAGTCTCTCGCCGCCGCGAAGGTCTCTGGAGTCGACGGGAGGCACTGTATCACCGCCGGTCTCGGTGGAGACGCTATCTGCACCGGACTCAACGGCCTCGGCGCCGGAGTCGACGGTGCTGGAGGCACCTGTTTCCGGTGCTCCACCGGCGGACGCGGCTCTACCCCCGGCACTGGGGGAGCCGGCGTCTTCGGCACGGATGTCCCCGTCTTATGGGCTTTTTTATGCCCCGGGGATAATGACCGGCGCCGAGGCACTGCTTGCGGTGCCGACGAGGTCCGGTGCCGGGGAGGCTTGTCTGACGCCACTCGCGTGGTCGTCATAGCCGGTGCCGCCGGGGCACTGCGCACCGAGGTGCTAGGTGCCGGGGCCTGACTTGTAGATGGAGCGTCCGGACTAAGTGCCGCCTCCATCAGGAGTTGCCGGAGCCGAAAGTCCCGCTCCTTCTTGGTCCTTGGTCTGAAGGCCTTACAGATCTTGCACTTGTCTGT
Organism: Malaclemys terrapin pileata; assembly: GCF_027887155.1. NCBI lineage: Eukaryota > Metazoa > Chordata > Testudines > Emydidae > Malaclemys > Malaclemys terrapin. Next base: position 125,809,068 of record NC_071511.1, read on the forward strand.
TTGATGGGACTCTCCCAGGCACTTCAGACAGGAGTCGTGCGGGTCGCTCGTGGGCATAGGCTTAGCGCAGGAGGCGCACTGCTTGAAGCCGGGAGCGTTGGGCATGAGCCCGGCCCCGCGGCCGGGGGAGAAAGGGGGAGACGACCCCCTTAATCCCCTGAACTACTTAGAACAACCAGAACAACTTTTAAACTATTTAACTATTTAACTATAAACACTAGAACTATAACTATAACTATGATACAACAAACTAAGCTAGGGAGAGTGGAGAACAGCTAAGCAGCGCTCCACAGTTCCAACGACCGTCAGGGGCGGTAAGAAGGAACTGAGGGGGCGCCGGGTCGGCTGGGGTATATATTCAGCGCCATGAAGGCGCCACTCTAGGGGGCTCCACAGCCGACCCGCCGGTGTTGCTAGGGTAGAAAATCTTCCGACGATCGTGCACGCGGCGCGCACACACCTAATGGAATGGATATGAGCAAGCACTCGAAGAAGAACAAATGTTGATGGGAAAAGATGCAAAAGCGAGACAAAAAGATAGATCGTCCAAAAAAAAAAAAAAAAAAAAAAAAAAGGCCTCCTGCTAGAACTCCAGGACTGTGTTAAGATCATGCCTGGGAACTGAAAATCAATGAACCAAAATTGGTGTGTGGGAAATTAGGTCTAACTGGTGGAGAAAATAATGATGGGATGGGCCATGCCATCCATCACTCCCTTTCGGGGGCCTTAAAGAAAGAGCCTTGGAGAACAATGGGCTGCTGAAGGAAGCTCCACCATCATGACTGCCACCCCCACTGTCCCCTGGCACCCCAGACCTGCATCATCCTGATCCTGAGAGATGTTCTAACCAGAGCAGGCCAGGGAGAGGGACCCAGATGACATCACCACCTCTACTGGCTCCAGCTGAATCCCAAACATAATGGGGGATGTGAGACTTTGTGTCTCTTCCCACCACCACCCAGCACCTTCCCCCTGCCGAGAGTCCTTTTCCTTCCCTACCTTATTTCTTCTCTTTCCCACCCCTCTCCTTTTGCCGTCTGTGTCGTAAGTGTCTGGCTTCGCCAACCAAGACCACTTATTTTGCGACACTGCTGTGAGCCTGTGATCAGAAAGGCAACTACAACCAATGCCCTAAACAGCTGAACGCTGGCACAAGTTTGCCAGGTCTCCGAGTGGCCGATCAGACCACGGGCTGGGCCCGTGTTTCTCCAGCAGTGAAGTTGTAACTAAGGCTCAACACTAGAGCCAGAAGCGGCACTTTCCACCTTTGCTGTTCTCTTCTCTGTCCTCTTGTGTGTGGGTCTTTTTCTGTCTTCTAGGAAACTGGAAAAAGATGGGAATAGCTGTCCTTTTTGGGGAGAAGAGCAGAAGTTAGCTGAGTTCAGCTGGAGCGGTTGTAGCTATTGTTAAACAATAGCTACAACCGCTCCAGCTGAACTCAGCTAACTTCTGCTCTTCTCCCCAAAAAGGACAGCTATTCCCATCTTTGATACCACCTGTGAGACTGTCAAACAAGGGCGTTTCTAAAAATTCTCTCCAGCCAAAGGGGAAGGGAACGAGGGGTGTTAAAATAAAAGCCTTAATTAAGACTTCACATTTCAAATGCTTTAACTCCCCCCCCTTCTTTTGTGTATCTTTAACAAAAGATTTACAAGGGATTTTAATGCTGTGTTTGCCATGGTCCTACGCAGACTGAGGGGTCTGGGTACCAAAGCCTGAACCTGCTTTACAGCTGTTTAATGTTGGACGGTGACTTGGTTATGTTAACACCGTCGGTCCATATATTCCCTCTGTATTAATACAAAAGGTCAGTCCATTTTCAAGATTTTGCCAACACTTAATAGAGCTCCACACAAATGCCAGGTCATTGGAGTTACGGCTGACGTGTTAAAACCACCTTACAAGACTGCTGTAGTTCTCCAATAACCTGCAAGACTGAATTTCTTGGGTTTCTAGTGTTAATGTTAACCTGAAAAGAAACCTAAACATGTGGAAGTAGGGAAATGAAGGGCCAAGGATGGCACGCAAACAACCTTAATTCTGCTCTGTAGCACTGTTGCGGAAAAACAAATCAACAGAGGCAGCCTTATTCCTCCCTAACAGCTTCCCTGCATCCACCCGAGTGCTCTGTCCACAGAGTCACTTGACTAACCTCCCAGGAGGTAAATCCCACAGCGAAGGCCACTCTCGTCGTCAGTATGGTGCCATGTGTCACCAAATACACGGACATGGGTAAAGGCAGGGTTAGCGTACCCACATCCAGGCAGAAACCTCAGCCCCCAGTGAACAGGCGACCTCAATTACATTATTTCAGTGCAGTTCTATCGAATTTCCTAAGGGAGGTATTTTTAAAAGATAAAACTCATAGTAACCAAATTCCATCATGCGACACTAAGTGCTGAACAGCAGCAGAACGCGGCACCCTAGCCAAGGGGCGCAGAAATTCCCCGACGCCCACCACAGCCACCCGCTCCCCTCCTCCCCCCCCCCCTCAGGGCTCAGCCCCCGACACCCACCACAGCCACCCGCTCTCCCCCTCGGGGCTCAGCCCCCGATGCCCACCCATTCCCCTCCCTCCCCTCGGGGCTCAGCCCCTGACGCCCACCATGCCCAACCGCTCCCCTACCCCACCTTGGGGCTCAGCCCCCGACGCCCACCCCACCCACCCGCTCCCCTCCCCCCTCCGGGACTCAACCCCTGACAACCTCCTCTCCCCACACTCCCCCCCCCCCAGGGGCTCAACTCCTGATGCTCACCACACCCACCCGTTCCCCCCTTCTCCAGGGCTCAACCCCCGACGCCCCCGTCTCCCTTCCTCCCCCCCCCGGGCTCAGTCCCCCCAACACCCACCTTCTTTCTCCCCTCCCCAGGGCTCAGCCCCCGATACCCACCACACCCACCCGCTCCCCTCCCCCAGGGCTCAACCCTTGACACCCATCACGCACCCACAGTCTTCAGTGGCTTCCCACTGGCTAACCACTGTTGCCCTCTCCTCACACACTGCATCTCCGACAGCACCGAGCCCCCCTTCCCGCCCTTCTGGTGGACCCCAGGGCTCAGCGCCCGGTGCCCACACACACACAGGCGTACAAAGAGGCTCTGAATTACATCGTTTGAGTTTCCCAAGCCTGCCCAGGTGTAAAGCTCCAGTGATTCCTTTTTCTTTATTTACTTGTCATTTTCCCTCCCCCTCTGCCCGCCCCCCCAGGCCCGTTCAGGCCACACAATGAGCTGAGAGGTTGGGGTATGCATTGAGAGACAGAACCATTCCTTGCAGACGAGTTCCTCCTCATGAGAAAAGGGGGGGGGAAGGAGGGGGGAGGACAAATTCTAAGAAGCCGTTTCTAACACCCCCATCCCCTCCCATGAAATGATTTCCATTAATTGCCTGGTGGGAATGACTTATTTGGGTGGGGGCGGGGGGGTTTCTCCCTCCACCCCTAATTGGTTTATTGAAGTTTAACAGGGCTTTCACCTGGAGAAGCTGGTAATTATTCCCTTCACTTCGCACTCGTACCTGTAGCTTCACACTTAGCCCCGGACTCGCTCGGCAGGGAGGGTTTTGTTCCATCTAACTGCAGTCCCCACACAAATGGCCCAGCAGCGGGAGAACGAAGCAAAGTGGTAATTTCCAGCCCGGCGTAATTAGCCACGGTCCTTTCAGCCACGGCTGCTGAATGGCAGGGTCCGCCGGAGAGGGTGCGCCCTGTGGGAATGGCGGGCTGGGGGCTGTGCTCAATAGGCAGACAAAAGCGTTTCGGGGATCCAGTCTGGTCCACGCTGGAGGAGGGGGTGGGAGCGGGTGGGCAGGCTGGCAGAGCAGTGACCCCTCAAACCATCGAGTTTACTCAGCCAAGGCCATACTGAACCCCCCCACACACATGTACCCCTTCCCTGGCCTTTAGCATGAGCAGCAGCAGAGACCCCCACCACAGGGACAAAGGAAGAATTCCTGAGAAGAGCCCACTGGGAATGCATGGGGGGAGCCCGGTCGTGTGTCCCCTCACTTCCAAGGGGCAGCGTTTCAGTAGCTGACTGTACTGCAGAGGTGTCAGGCCTATGAGGGATGGAGGAGAACATGGGTCCCATATAAGACAGTGACAATACATAGTCTGGGAATTAGTGACAACTCTCAACCAAAGAGTACCAAGGATCCCTGGTTCCCATTTCCAATCAGCTTTTTGCTTGGTATGGAGATGGAACTCCAGGAGATACTAAACATGGAACCCTACTGCCGTGTTTTTACTGAGACAAGGCGGTGAGGTCATGTCTTTTTCTGGACCAGCTTCTGGTGGTGAGAGACAGACAAGCTTTCAACCTCCAAAGAGCTCTTCTTCGGGGCTGGAAAACGCACTCTTAGGGTTCGTCTACTAGGAATAAAAGCCCGGCGGCACAACTGCGGCTGGCCCAGGTCAGGTGTCTCAGGCTCACCCGGCTCAGGCTGTGGGGCTACAAATTGCTGCGTAGACATTCGGGCTCTCGAGACCTTCCACCCTTGTAGGATCCCAGAGCTTGGGCTTCAGCACTAGCCTGGAAGTCTACCCAGCAACGAAAGAGCCCCACAGCCCAAGTCAACTGGCAGAGGCCAGCCACAGGTCTTTCTTTGCTGCGTAGCCATACCTTTAGTGTCTAGCAAAGTGATGCATGTAAGCTCCCAGGCTCGTCTTGTGAAGATGTTGTGCAGGTTTCCTCAGAGGAGGAGGACTGAGAGGTCAGCGACAGAGTGATCGCTGTGTGAAAAGTGTTCGCTCACAGGTGACAGGGTGGTTTTGTCTTATCATTTTTCTGTGGGAGTTCATTTGAGAGCGTAGGGATTGTCTGGTTTCATCTGCATAGTTGCTATTGTTGCATTTAGTGCACTGGATGAGGTACAACACAGGTTGTGATAGGCATATCCAGGAAATTGATGCTGTGTGTGTGTGTGTGTGCGCGCGTGTGTGTGTCAGTCACGCAGTTTAGCTTGTCTGTCCACAGGATGAAAATACCATCGATGTTTCTCAGGTGTTTCATTGGTTTCATGGTGCATCTGTCCCAAAATTCTTCCTCAAGGTGGCCCACGAAGAGGTTGGCACATTGGGGAGCCGTCCTAGTAACCGGGGCTGTTCCCATCGTTTGGACAAAGGGTTGGATTGTTGAATGTAAAATTATCCTGGGTAAGGATGAAATGGATGAGTTTGGGGATGTGTTTGGGGTGGAAAGCTGAAGGTTGTCCATGGTCTTATAGATATTAGAGACAGGAAGCGAGGCCGTCAGTGTGAGGGATGTTGGAGTATAGAGAGGTGACACCCACGGTGGCAAGGATGGTGTTCTGAGGGCAGTTGTTAATGGTGCAGAGTTTCTGGAGGAAATCAGCTGTCCTGGAGGAAGCTGGCCCTTTGTGTGGTGAGTGGTTTGAGGCTGGTTTCTATGAATCCTGGTATTCCCTCAATCAGAGTACTGTGGCCAGATACGATGAGTCTGCTGGGTTCCCTTGTTTGTGTATCTTGGGAAGCACGTAGAAGGTTCCCGTGGTGGGTTCATGGGGGATGAGATTGTAGAGTTTCTTTCAGAGTTGTTTGGGGAAGGATTTGATGATATCTTAAATTCCTGCATAAACTGTGGCATGGGGTCTTCTTTGCGTTCTTCATAATAGGTGGTGTCGGAGAGCTCTCGTTTGGCCTCATTAATGTAGATGTCACTATGATGGTGCCCCTTTCGTCTGCTGGTTTGATCACCATCTGCTGATTGGATTTCAGGGACTGTCTAGCTGTCCTCTCGACCATGGAGAGGGTGAAGGTGGATGTGATGTTTGTTAAGGATTTCGCAGTCAGTTTTCTTCCTAAAGCAATCGATATGATAAAGAATGTGGTTTTGTCCATGGTGGGGTATCCAATCAGATGATTCCTTCTTCCCATGACTATTGCTGGCAATTGGCTATTGTGGGTGGTCATTGTTAGGACAGAATTATTTGAGGCAGAGTCAGTGGAACAATTCTTCCAGTTCTCCACATGTTAGTATGTCATCAGGGTCTGTGGTGGGGCTTTTTTACTGAGTCACTTGTCAGAGTGGCACCTCACTTATCTCACTTTTGTTCCACTGTTGGCTTCCTGTCCTGTGGCATCTAGATATTCCTAGAATTATAACTCATTAAAAACTATTTGAAACCAACATGCTGCAAAACAAAAGTAGACAAGACAAATCACACGGCTTTCAGATGCATTCCTTCCCACTTCTGGGCCGCAATATGTCAAATCTTAGATTGCTTCTCTACGTTTAAAATGTACCCATCACCATGGTATTTAGGCATCACTGTGGTTACCTAAGCTCCTCATTCAGCATTTTGTAGACATGTAGTTATAGGCAAGTAAAAAAACAAAACAAAACAAAAACAAACCACCTCAGAACTGGTGATCCTCACTGATTCGCAAAACCTGTCTGTTTCTCTGTGATTTCGCTGCCTTTTCTAAGCAGCACAATCTTGTTATATTATGAAGTTCTAAGGCTCTAATCTAGCAGCCCTTGTGGTTCATGTCTTCCACTAGCAAGCAAAAGATGTCCCCATTTGAATGCTCACTCCCTGCCATGCAATGAGGACCACATACTCAGCCTCTAGGTGAAACAGGGGCCCTCATGTTCCATTGCAATGCTCAGTGGCTTATCCAGGAGTGGTGAAGAGTGACCTCCAGAAGGGAGCTCCAGATAGCTAGGACTCGTCTTCCAGGGGGTGAGCTGGGCACGTAGGGGGAAGGAGCGAAATCTTCAGAGGAGGTCCCCAGAAACCAAAACACTTCGTAGCCAGGCAGGCAGGGAGATTGAACATCTTAGGCACTGTGTTTTGGTTGGTCTGTCCCCAGCAGCTCCCCATACTATGCCCTGCACACAAACACGACGATTAGCAGGGTAATCCCACCAGCAAACCAACCATTTGCTCCAGGGCACACAAAGCATCAAACATAAAAGTTTTGTAAAACTCTTTTGTTACAGAACCTAATACTGGCCGGGTGGATTCTGCTAGGTTCTGTGGGCCCCCTGAAAACTACATTCCCAGGATTGTTGTTCTTCAAAAATGTCAATGAAAGCAGGGTTTTAAAAAATAATAATCTGCCATGACGTTAAATGACTAAACACCCACAGTCTTGTGCTCCTGACAGAGACTCAGGAACTGAAAGTTTCTATAAGCAGAGAGTGAAACTGACCAGCTTTGTTTCACTATCCAGGCCAAGCGAAGAGCCAAAAGCAAACCCGCCATCAACAGGGTACAGTGAATTATGCCGCCTTGCCTACTCTCGTGATCTTATCACAAAACTTGCAATATCTGGTGTTTTCCTTAAAGCCCCACACATTTCCTTAAATGCTTGGAGTCAAGGGATTAAATTAAACTCTAAGCTTTAATTAAATAAAATTTAAGTTTCTATCCCTTATGGTTGTGGAGAAACATGTGTGTCATGTTTTTAAGCCTAACTGAAGGAGTCAGAAACCATAACACAAAGCAAACTCCCAGAGTGTATCATTTTTAAAAAAATCTCATGATTTTGTGAAGACTGGCATGATTTTTGAATGCTTGGGGAGAGTGATGCTGATTGTTTAATATTCTCTTAGGTTTAGTAATTAACAGTGTTACGAGTATGCAGTGTTGGTATAGCCATGTCGGTCCCAGGCTATAAGAGAGATAAAGGTGCGTGAGATAATATCTTTTACTGGACCAACTTCTGTTAGTGAGAGAGAGAAGCTTTCGAGTTACAAAGTTTGTCTCACTCACCAACAGAAGTTGGTCCAGTGTTACTAGTAACAAGTTTGTTCGGGATTTTTTTGTTTTATTTTAACTATGCTATGAGAACTGGTCAAAAGTTTTCCATTAAAACATGTTTGACAGAAAATGGCTTTTCAATTAAACAAAAAAACCTGGAAAGTTCTTGTTTTCATGTTTATAGGAACACCTAATAACCCCAAAATGTTCATTTTAAAAACTTAAAAAATTGTTTTTCAGTTGCAAAAACCACTTCTTACTGAAGTTTTGACCCAAAAAAATTAGTTTGATGAAATTTTTCATGGGAGTCAATAATTTTCCAACCAGCTCAAGCAATCATCATCAGTCAGCCAGCAAACAGAACCATTGGGTAGTCATTGTTACTATACATAATGGGGACAGAGGCAGGAGACTGTACTAGCTCCAGGTCTACACAGAAATATTCGATCATTGATTCCAAATTTCTCCCTCCATTCCATGATACTCACATTATTCCCAGAGGAAGATTAAAAGAATTTCCCCCCTGCTGGATAAGTGTATTGGGCTCAGAGAAGGTCTTAAGAAGCAAAATGACCAGAAAGGTAATAAGGGTATGTATATATATATATATTATACACACACACGAGTCCCAGGACAATGAGGCACGGAGACACAGGTGATCCTGTGGCGGAGGTGAGCAAAGCCTCATCTGTGTTCAACTCAGCCATGAAATGACTGCTAAAGCCTTCCTGCTCCAACCAGAGCGGCCCTGGCTTCCCTCTTCCATCAGTGCTATAGAGCTTAACTTGGACACATTCAGGAGAGCCTCCTCCCACCAGCTCCCCAGCTTCTGGAAGGGAATGTCTAACGACGTTTATAGTTTGTGAACTTTTTCCCTTTTCCCCAGTTGCTAAGCTGGAGGCAGAATCCTCTTCTCCAAGTGCCTCGCAGGCTCCATTGCTTGTTCTCCGTGCTCACTCCACCTGTGCAATTCCTCCTGACATCAGTGCAAGTTCTGCATATAAGAAGAGCGCAGAATATGCAAGGGAGACCTGCAGCACAGGTTGCAGAGAAGAACCATGCGCCACATCCAAAGATGGGCCACTGAGCTAACAACCAATCGAGGCACCAGCATACGTATTAAACAACTCTGCCTGGAACAGCCAGCTACTGGCTAATACAAAATGTTTGGGTCTCACACTGCTCCTGCTGAAGTCAATGAAAGTTTTGCAGCGGGCGTCAGTGAAGCTAGGATCAAGCCCTTTGCCTCTAACAACCATCAGTGAGACAAGTTGTGCGGCCTGTGAACTAATGCAGATCAGCAGCATGGGCCCTGTTCAAAATGCCCCAATAGCTGCATCTGCAATCACGTGCTCTAGTGTCACTGAGCGATTTTAACTGATTTCAATGTATTAAAATGGGGAATTTCCAATAGCTCCAGTATTGCTACCAAATCTCAAATCAAAGTCGGGGACCTCAAGGGGCCAGCAGCTTTGAGAACCATAACCCCACATGCTGCAGCCAGCCTTCAATCCTGAATGAGGTGATCTTCTCTCTACTCCCACCGGCTACAAAGCCCTTCAACTCTACTGCCGGTGAACTTCAAGGCGGAACTGACTTCGTTCTAAAGAGCATGCCCCACCCCATGCTTTCAGGGACAAAAACAAACAATGGCAGGGTTATAACCAGAGGCTCAATTCTGCCGCCTTTATGCTGAGCAGTGCCTTCACTACACGCAGTCCCACTGAAATCAAGTCTGGCTGGCATAAGTGGGTCCCAACGCAAAGCAAACTAGGTGATTATTTCTGTAGTGCTCAGTGCCGTGGAGTAAGTCCTTATAAAATATAAGTGGCTAGTTAGCTTGCACATCCCGCTGATAAAGGCATGACTTCCACGAGAAACGGTCTGGGACGGATGCTCAGGAGGCAGTGGCTTCTACACCCCAGCAAGAGGTCAGTTACTGGTCAAATCAATACATAACGGTGGCACATTTTGGGTGGGGAGGAGAAGCACAGAAGAGGTGTTAAAATCTAGAAAAAAATTTCCCTGAATCTAAAGTCTGCCACCTTGGAGTAGCACAGATACCCTGAGAGGGTCACTCCATTGTCACCCCACGATGATGATGCCTTGTGAAGCAGATAAGCAATTTGCCCAAGACAAAAAAAAAAAAAATCTGGGAATGTTATAGGCAGGGCTGGCAGCACCACTTAAGGTCGCCTGACTCTTCCCATTGTAAGACCCTGTTTTCAAGTTGCTTGAAGTCTGGCAAATGTTAATCATTTGGGCTGAAGCTGTCCATGTTGGGTATCTGCCTCAGAGTCAGTATTTCTGGAAAATTTAAGCCAAAACAGGTCAGCCGGGTCCACGAATGAGAAAAGGGGGAAAAAAAATTCTGGCAATCTTTTCTTTGAAAAGCCCAAAAGCCCCCATACTTTGGAGTTGGGACTAGAACTTTGTCAAGGGGTGGCCTGTGTGTCAGTGATGTGCCTTTTGCCATCTCGGAGAAAATTCAACCAATTTTGGCCAAGCCTTTGAAAAAAAAAAAAAAAAAACCACCACCCTGGGGCTGAGCAGGACTTTCTCTGCAATTGGAGCTCTGCTGCAGGCCATGCCAAGTCCAGGCACCTAACAGAGCATTTCCCTCTAGTGCTGGCCCACACAGAGGATGACAACCTACTACTGCTCTCAGTTACTCTGTTAGCTCAAGTGGCAGAAGTTATAGGGCGGATTGAAAGATTCCAACCTTGCTAATGAACCGTGTAGGTGTTAATATGATGCTACGTGATGGGATCTGTTTTTTCAGTTTGCTTTAAGTACCTGGGAAATAAACACACAAAAAACTATTCTACAAGAATATTAGGGTTTCAAAGTCCAACATTCAAACGTTAGGATATGCCGAATTAAGGTTGCCTGCGTAACTTTAATTGGGCCTCCTAGTGTGTATATCTTATCACACAGTCTTTCATTTCATGATCACATACTTTTTCCACAGGACGCCTGCCTCATTCAGTGCACAGGCTGGACCTGCTCTGGGGATGAATTCCGGCTGGGTAGTAAAGGAGGCTGTTTGTAGGAGTCCCCGTTCATTTGTTGCAGAAGCTGGAAGGTTTGCAGTGAATGAGGCAGGGAATTACAGGAAGAAAAAGGAGATTCTCATGGTTCAGGCAGTCGAATGCTGCCCTGGAAAAATGGATTCTGTCCCTACCTCTGCCACAGAATTCCTGTGTGATGCCAGGCAAGTCACTTAAACCAGACTTCTCACAGATGGTCACCAATTGTGTGTACCCTATTTTCTGGGTCCCTGATCTGAGACCCTGGGGTCTGATTTGCAGAACTGCTGAGCACTCACAGCTGCAACTGAAGTCAATACAAGCTGTGCTTTGAACATATACAGTGCTACGTAATGCTAAATACACTGAAAAATCAGGTCCTATGCTTCTCAAGTTGGGCACCCAAAATTAGTGGATACTTTTGACCTTAATCTTTCAATGCCTCCATTTCCCATCACCAAAATGGGATATCCCCCCCACCCACCCCCCACCTCACAGGAGAGTTGTGAAAATAAATTCATTACTATGTGTGATACACGGAGATCCTTTAGTGATGAGCACCATGGACAAGCCCATGAGGAAATTAGTAATCCTGTCTTCGGAGCAAGGTTTGACTCATGTGTAATAAAGCATAAGGTAAGGAACCAAACACTAAATGAAAACAAAATATTGAATAGGTGCTCATTAAGTGAACACCATCCATCCTGTGCACTGAATGAGGAAAGAGTCCTGTGGAAAAAACTAGTATGTGATCACGTAATAGTAGACTATCCTAATGCACATGCACAATTAAGGTTAAACAGGCTGCCTTAATTCTGACATTTCCCAATCTGAGAGCTTGACTTTGTAACCTTAACAATGTTCTTTTAATGTAGACAGGTCCAAGGACGGTCCCATGAAACTAAGGCTAGGGTTTTTCCCTGTGGATCTTGCAGTCTCAGGACAATGTTGGAAGAACACGAATACAATCTCCAATCTTTGTGTGCCGCCGGTATGTATCCCCTGCTGTGACCAATTCACTTCAAAACACAACTGGCCAACTGCAGAGCATTCTGAACTAGTCTGTTGCCGGCCACTTGGCAAGAGGCCATCAGTGCTGTCAAATGTGGGAATGCCCTGGAGAATAAACAGCAAGACACCCACTGCAGACAGCCAAATATCTCCCTGAATTAGTAACTGGTAAAAGGGTTCCTGATGCCAGACTCCACATGCAGGAAGAGGGTGGAGAAAGTCATTGGCTACAGAACAATTTTTATTGAAATTCTGAAATGGGAAGTGTCCCTCTGCTGTACCTCCATCTGGCCCGTTGCACTGGCCCATTCCTGGTTGACCCTGAAGTCAACCTTTCTGCTTATACACCAGATCTCTTATGGCTGGTCTACACTGGGGGGGGAGGTGAGGGGAGGGGGATCGATCTAAGATACGCAACTTCAGCTACGAGAATAGCGTAGCTGAAGTCGACATATCTTAGATCGATTTACCTTGCATCCTCACGGCGCAGGATCAACGGCCGCAGCTCGAAGTTGACTTCGCTTCCGCCTCTCGCTCTGGTGGAGTACCAGAGTCGACGGGGAGCGCGTTCCAGGATCAATTTATCATGTCTAGACGAGACGCGATAAATCGATCCCCGATAGATCGATTACTACCGCCGATCCGGCAGGTAGTGAAGATATATCCTTAGTCTCTCCTTTCTCCTTAAACTGATTAGGCTGAGAAATACCTGGAGAGTACTCTCCGTACCTCTATCACCTTTCCCAGTAAATTATTCCAAAGGGATATCATCCATCTTAAGTCCTGTCGTTCTGCTCAGGTTCTCTACTTATTGAGAGGTAGTGATATAGAAAGGTTAGAAATGGACCAGAGTCAGGACTTCTGCGTCGTATGACCAGATACTTGGGCAAACTAGCTTAAACATTCTGGGCCTTAGTTTCACCATCTGAAAAATACTAATACTACCTAGCACTTATATGGAAGTTTTCATGTTCCTACTGCTTCAAATACATGCCATAGCACAATTTGACCCAGTATTCAACAAATCCGCTCAAACCCCATGACGTAAATATTATTCCACTTTTACAGTTGGGGAAAATGAGTCAGACAAAATGACTTGCCCAACATCACAGAGGAAATCAGTGTCAGAGCTGGGACCATAAACTAGGAGTTCCTGGCTCCAAATCCTGAGTTCAAACTATAAGACGCCACTCACATTAACTAGCATTTTCAAAGTGCTTTGAGACCTTCCTAATTTTGGATGAGGACATCCTAGTTTTTCATCGTTCTAACCCAATGCATCCCTGGAGCAGGAACCCCAGTGGAGAGGCTAGAGAGGCAGGCCGTTAAGGGAGTGTTTGGGGCGTACACTCCTGCTGATCAATACAGAGAACAAACATGAAAGGAAACAAAAACCAAAGGAAACAGATTGTGTTGGTCTATCCTGCCATGTGCCCAGCCCTCAAACATGCTAGGATGGGAGAGACAGGCTGCAGTACAAAGCACAGGTGTGAGCTACCAAACAGATGCACCTCACTTTGAAATCGGGAGGGAGAGTCCCAGCAAAGCAGCGATAGGGGCCACAGCTCTGCTAGGTTTCATGATCTGCTAATTGCTTCCTCTGATCATCCCATTTCTTTCTTTTGCCTCTCATTTTTGGGCAGGAGAGGGGGAGGACACGAAGACAGTCACTGGATTTTTCCTTTGGTTTCATTTTTTGATGGAAACAAGCTGTTGGCTCTGGTTTTTAAGCCCCCATCTCACCCCTGCACTAATAAATCTCCAGGACCATCAGTCACCTTGGCACAGAGCTCTCTCCTCAGAGGAAATGGGCTCTCTCTCTTCATTAGCAGCCTGTGTCTACCAACCATAGCACAAACGCATTTCAAACCCCTCTGATGGACGGGGAGGCTTAGGGGAGCATGGAGCGCCATCTCAAGAGAGGGCGGTAGGAGGAGAGAGAGCAAGGATCTACTAATTAGCCAGGGCAACAAACAGCGAAGGTTAGAAAGAATTAATACCTGGCTCCAAAATATTAATCAAAATCATTTGAAAAAGGGCCAACATGCTTAAAAGGGTAGGTGGACACACCCCATGTGTGACAGTGCACAGAGCTCATCAGGGTAGCATCTTTAAGACCCAGCATCTCTTTGCAATACAAATATTGTAATGGTCTGTCTTCTCTAGCTTACCTCCCACCCCCAGGCATGCCAGACAGAGCTTGTTTTGTCTTGTTTAGTTGCAGGACACTCAGATATCTTGCTTCTCAACCCCTATTCGGTGGGCATGGGTCACGCAAAGTTTTGAGAGAGACACGAATGCAAAAAAGGGTACCGATGAAGTTGTGTTGTTTGGGCATTCCAGGTATCAAGAGACCTCTGAACGATAGTTGTCAATTAGCTTGGGGATGTTAATGTTTGGCCCTGTGCCCAGACAGGGATATGTGGCAGGAGTTGGGGGTTGGGTGATGCCACATTTTAACGCCAACCTGCACTAGGCATTTAATAGCATGTGGAAAGACGACTTTATGAAAAGCTCTAACTTTAGAGAAACAGGTTCCTTTTGACACCTCTTGCTCCACCAAACTTACTGTCCCACTGCTCTCACTCTGTTTGGGTCTCCCTCCAGGCCCAGCCCCTCAGCCATTCCCCCCTCCTTCGGTCTCTCCACTCCCTGCCCCCATTTACACCAGGATTTCAAAGCACAGTTTTCTAAGCAGAGACCAGATTCGGTTCGAAACCAGATGTGTCCAGGATCAAAGCACATTCACAGCTTTTTCACGAGCCACACTTGGTCCAAGTTCTAAACTGGCTGGCGGGCGCAAGAGAGGAAGCTGTGTCTGAACCATGCTTTGAAGGGCCTGTGGGGGCAACAGTGCTTTCTGCACTGCACAATGGTGGAAATCACTGGCTAAGCACCAGGTTTGCTGAAGGCCTAAACCAGCTTTTGACAGCTGTAGCCTCTTCTGCAGGCACAAAGAGAATATTTTCTTCATTTCAGTTTATTCAACTAGTTCAGTTCAGTGACTAATTCAAAGTTGAGAAACCAACTGGGAGTTGAAAAAGGAGGGAAACTTGTTTTCTTCTTCCAAATGATAAATAAATACTCAGTGTGAGAGGATGAGATCTACTACTTCTAAAATCTTGAAGGACAGAGTGACCAAAAATCAATCTATTCAATTCACTAACTACAGATAATACTTCCTTTGTTTAATAAATCAGTCTGTTTTAAATGCAAAACATGATTTGGGAAACTTACATTTTTCCGCTCTCATGTATCCAGCATATTTAAGGTTGTTTTATTTAACTAATAAAAACAATTTTAAAATGCTGGTTTTGTGCATTTTTAATTGTATTCCAATTTCCATTCAAACGTAGTTTGACACAAGTCATGAGTAAAAAATTAGAAATCGAGAAAAGAAGACGTGCACCCTTCACCACTTCCTAACATAAAAAAATGTTTAAACGTTAACCATCTCAATAAGTGTATATTAAGCTATATAACTGCCTAAATTAATATGTACAGATATAGTGTATTCTTCTGATTAGCAAAAAGAAGTACCAAATTATACCAACTAATGAGAATAAACTTTTCTTTTGGAAAATAACTAAAAGATACAAATGAAAAACAAAATTCAAAGCGATGATTTAAATCCAAATTCCCAGCTTGCTGATTTAAATCATGATGAAAATCAGTGATTTAAGTCACTCTGATATAAGTCAATCCACTCTGCAGATAAACATGTTCCAAAATGCTTATTGTGGTTTGCATCCACATCCCTGCTACTGACCCCCCATCTGTACTCTGCTGTGACATGTAACGGGAGAGGGAGGAAGGTTAGTCTGGAATACAGGTTCTACTGAACATGGTTTAACTTCCACCTCTCTAGGGTAGCTTCCAATCCTACAATCACTTAGCAAGCAGCACACTGACGTCAACAGAAGTACTCCGATGAAATAAAGTTGCACGTTTGTATAACCCGTGCCATACAATGGACAGGGCTTTATATAAAACTTCCTCAAGCTCTAATGGTCCAACCCTACAAACCTTTGTTTATATGAGTAGAGCCTGTGTTGCTTTAGTTCCCAGTTTGAGAGAGATGTAAGAATAAAATGACCAAGATGATGTCAGACTAAAATCTGTTACTTTTGTAACTTTGTGCCAGGCTGAAACGCCAGCTCTGTGTGCTCAAAGACTGGGCTTTTTAGTCAAGATCAAGTGTAGTAGCAGTTTAAACATCTCATGCTTTCTCCTCGAGGCCATACTTGACGAGCAAAGTGTTTCCATCACTAGCTTCCTGCAATCCCATGATCTTCCAATGTATAGGCATTTAACCTCCTGAACCTGGGACTTGAGAGTTTATGGATTACAGCACTAGCTAGGCGGTGTGTGCTACCTACACACGCACGTCTTCTCTTTTATATTAGTCTGTGTTCCTTTTTAAAAAGACAGTTTAAATAGTGCTTATCCAAAACAAACACCACGTTTAGAAAAGGGCCAGTGACAATAACTGTGCGAATCACTAAATAGTCCAATTCCTACTGCCCCCATGCACAGAACACACTCCCTAGCTTGGGAGGCCAAGCCACTGCCCGCTCCTCACTTACATCCCTTCTTCTGTGATGCCTGTAGTCATGAATAGTCACGTATGGCTTTAATTCTCCCCCACACCCTTTTCTTTTTTTACATGTACATGGCTTATCTGAACCACCAAACTGTGCCACCTATGTGATCTCCATGTTGTAACCCTTCACCTGCCACTCCTGGTCATGTCACATCCAACAGAAAGGCCCCATCTCTAGACAAATTTGCAGTGGTTTAACAAAAGGGATGACTTAAACCGTTACCTGAACAAGTGAAAAGCAGCGGGGGAACGGAGTTCGATTTAAGCCAGGCTTTTGTTAATTTAAAATGAACTCTGTTTAAAAAAAAAAAAAAAAAAAAAAAAAAAAAAAATCACACCTTTAGTCAAACCAGTGCACTTTGAAGACAGACAAGGCCTTTAGCTGTAAACTCTTTGGGGCAGAGACTAACTATTTGGTGTGAAGAGCTTTTTTTTCTCTCGCTCTCTTTTTTTTTTTTTTTTTTTTTTTTACCAGCCTAAGTCTCTAACAGGTTATTTTTCAAGTTTTGCCCATAAGAGGCAGGGCCTTTAAGATCTGTCTCCATTTCTCTTCTGCACGCTGCTCCCCATGCACCGGGATCTAACACTTACCACCCCCTGATGTACTTTTAAAGCCCTAACTCAGACAAACTCACTCCTGCCCCCACTCCCTGATTCTCTCCCAAATATATTTTTACTTTTAGAAGAACAAACAAGGGGAATGAAATTCCCTTAAGAGGCCCCGGGCCCTCTCCTTCCTTGTAATGAAACCCTGTAATGGAATGCCCTGCACTCCAATTAGGAAGAAATGCTAATTTTCTCCAGTTGAGCACCCCCTATAGATGTATCTAATTTGTTTCAATGCTTTCATCTCTCCCCTCCACCGCATTTTCATTTAAAGGTTATGATCTGTTTGTGCCCTTCATGCCGCGCCCTGACAAGACACCCCTATGAGAGGGCTACATGCCCCCTGCAACCTTTCTAACCCCCGTCCTGAACAAAAACCAAAGCTCTTTTTTCCACTGTCTCTTTAAGAAGTGCCGAGAAAGGCGGGGGGGAGCAGGGGGAGGGTTTGCGGGAAGGGGGAACGTCTGAATAAAATCATTTAAAAGTAAAACCTCCTGCCACTTTGGATGCTGGTAATTTTTCTGGCAGGGTTAAGATCTCTGCACTGTGAAATCTACCACAAGGGACGATGCTGAACTGGCTGGGAAGGGCCCTATTCCCATAGGTCTTTTCTACCTTAGACTGCTCGATGTATTACAGCGAGGCTGGCAATGTGATGAGCCCCCCTGCAGAGGGTTTCACCGCACGGAATGGCTTGGGTGCTGGCTCTCTGAGTGGGGGTCGATTCAGGCCCTCCAGCACCAGCCCCTACTCTAAAAAGGGAAGGTGCTCGGGAGCAGAGCCAACGCGAGGAGGCCTCTGATTCAGAGCTTGCTTGCTGCTCCCATTTCATCGGCCAGAGACAATTTAAGGACCTTCTGGGTCCTCTGCCAGACTCCTCGTTTCCCAGGTTTTTTGGAGGGACGTTGGGGTGGATTTGTCCGGGGCAAGGGAGGCTCTTTCTGAGATCTATGAATTGTGGTTGCACTGGAGTGTAGGCAGCACCTAGACACTATGCTTATCGGCAGCTGTCTAAGTCCCCAGACCAGAACTAGCGCAGGATGGATGCACGTCCATTCTCAGGTGAGCCTCAAGATGGCTGTCTCTGTACACACTCGTGAGACGGGCACTCGGGACACTGGGACAGGATTACGATACATCCCCACACAGTGACTCCACGGTACCCACCACACTTCCCTTCTCTAGCACCTTCCTTCAGAGGCGCTCATGGCCCTTTGCAACCAACGGACGTCGCCTTAAGTTCATCCCATTCCTCCCAGTTACAGCCTTCGAGCCACCCCAGACTATCCTCGTCCTCGGAGAGCTCTGAACTAGGCTGCCATGGTACTCCTACAACTGGCCTACGTTGGGGCAATTTTATCTCTGACCAGGGTAACAGAATCCCTAGAGCCAGACTCAGTGTTCGAGACATACAGAGACTCTGCCTTTGGCCAAGAGATCTACCACTGGTTCTTTAAGTGTTCAGTCCCTATCAACCCTTGCCCTTTTACTAGTGTTCTTCCCCGAATTCCCTCCAACTGACTGGGGCTTACGCGGGCAGCACAGCCATCCAGTAAGGTTGTTCCTTTGCAGAATTAGACTAGCCAAGGGATTTCAACTCGCGCCCTGCTACATATGGAAGCCACATGAGGACGTTCATCCTGCCGACCGAGAAAGGGAGTTCCACCAGACCCAGCCGCTCCATCGGTAGGTTCATGTGGGGGGGGGAGCTCAGTGGTTTGAGCATTGGCCTGCTAAACCCAGGGTTGAGAGTTCAATCCTTGAGGGGGCTATTTAGGGACCTGGGGCAAAAATCTGTCTGGGGATTGGGCCTGCTTTGAGTAGGGGGTTGGACTAGATGACCTCCTGAGGTCCCTTCCAACCCTGATATTCTATGATTCTATGAACTGCGCAGCTAAACCCAAAACACCCACTAACAAAATTCCTGTTACGCTGCCAGAGAGGTGACGTGGTCTAATGAATCCAGGACTGGAAGGCAGCAACTCCTGGGTTCTAATGCCAATGCTGCCACTTACCTGCTTTGGGCAAGTGGCTTAATAACCTCTGTAGAGTGAGGAGAACGGCAGCCAACAAGCGCTGTAAAAACGTTCACTGTTATGGATGGGCACTTTGCGAATGCTGCCCATGACGGACAGAGCCATCTCAGCCATTTCCTGACACAGCAAGGGAATTTCACGTATCAGCTATATGCTACATTACAAACGGTTTCCTCTTTATACCCGCTGTGCCTCCACAGACTTTTCCGCTGGTGACATGAATCCCCACAACTCGGCTCTGCAGTCGCTCACTGGAAAACGAGGAATGGGCAAGAGACGCAACGCTTTGCTCTTTGGAGACGCAGCCCATTCCCCCTCCCACCCGCCCTTCCTATCTGGTCCATGCGAACAAGCCCCGAGTGGGAAAGACCCTTCTGAAGGGGCCTGCCGTCTGGGCCAGCCGCCTTTCATCGAGAAGATGCCTCTTCCCGTTGGAAAATACAAGCATTGTGTGAAAATATTTTAATATATTCATGCACATTCCGATAACTAGTCGGAGCGAGTGGGTTCCCTCCCTGCCTTCCAAATGATTTTCACAGGCGCCGATGCACTGGGAAGGCCACCTGTTTTCTCGCATGCCCGCTAGTATGTAAATGGTGGGAATATGCAGGCCAAGCGCTGCCGTTTTATTGTGCTGCCGAAAGATTTTACTAATTACTCGCCGAAACTCCAAAGCAGCGCGCCTGCTTTTTACAAAGCGAGAGAGCGGGGAAGGGGGGAGGGGAAAGGGGAAAAACCTAAAGGGAAAGAGGGGGAGAGAGAGAGAGAGAGAAAGAAAGGGATGCATTTCAAAGTTTCTCCAGCAATTGGAGTGGGGGGAAGAAAAGCTGGGCCCAATGTGAAATCATAGAGGTCAAAGGTGGGTCTCCCTCCCTTGTGAGAAAGTGGTGAATCAGGACGGTTTATCAAACGATCATCTTCTTTTGAAACTGGGAGGCAGGAGCTGGGACAATTCTGCAGATGTGCTTGATGAGTTCGGGACAAAAATGGGCCGCCTCCTCCCCCCCGCCCTCCTTTAAGGTCTCCCATCGGGGGTTGCTTCTCCCTCCACTGCCTCCAGGATCCTCCCCTCCCTTCTTCAGTGGTCAGCTGAGACCCCCACCCACTGATTGCCTTTGTATTCTTGGCCTTTGGACACACTGACAGGGTCCTTTATGAGACCCCAATCAAGACCCCCATGTCACAGGTACCTAGTAGAGATACCAGACCCTTTCAAATGAGGAACAACAAGGAAAATATGCTGGCCCATTGTCCCCGAGCGGCATTAAGGGAGATGAAAGGGGCTGGCTGCTCCCTCTCCACAGACCGCCTGCCAATCAACCCCAGTTATTAAGGTCACGATGTGGAAATTCTTTTGACCTACACCTAATCAAAGATGCACCAAGCCTTTCGAAACAATGTGGAGGGAGGTGGAAGCATTGGGGGGCAGGGAACAGGGGCAGGCATTTTCTCCCCTCTGCTCCCGTAACTACAGTGGATCTTTAATATATATAGAATATAATATATATATTCTAGCAGGAGTTCCACCCCAACTGCACTTGCGCTGGTGTGACTGCTGAAGTCAAAAGGCTTACTCTGGCATCAACAAGAACAGAGTCAGGTCCCACAAGGCTTAAACCAGGCTGCCAACGGACCAGCGTAAGGACGGACGCAGGAGTCTAGATTCCGAGCACAGAAGGCCCAAATCCTGCAAGGCGCTGGGCATCCCCCATGCCCAAGGACTTGATTACCTTTCACTGACCTAGCACTTTGCAGGGGGGCGCAGCACCATGTGAGATGGAGCCCTGGAGAGGTATAACTGGCTGAACAACAACTCTCTCTCAGCCTACGAGGCTGGAGGCCTCCAGGAAGGAGAGGACGGGGTTATGGTGGTGCATGCAGCAATGGGATGAAGTTCTGCTTAGGATAAATATCAGGAAACCTTTCTGAATGATGAGAGCTACCAATTTGGTAGAACTGTCGCCCAAGGGATGCGGCGGAAGCCCCGTCACTGGAGTCATCTATTAGACTGAATGAAGCACCTGAATATGCAGTAAGAAACAATCACGAACTGTGAATTCCAGGCCTGGATGCACAGGCTAACAGGTCCGTTCCAGCCCTCAGCTCTACAGTTCTTAGTATCGATGATAATAAAATCATCTACACTTAAGAGCTGTGTTACTCACACAGTACTTGGCAACATAGCACATGCTCTGAACACTAGGCTGTGCGCCACTGCTAGTCATACAGGTAACTTCAATCCAGTCCACTCCGAGTGCTTGAAATGTTCACAGGAATTGCCAGCCCGGATCAGAGCAGGGCTAAGACACGGGTTAAAAAACTAACCCAGAATGGACAATTATAGCGTTTCCTGGCTTCAGGGGAAAGCTTCTTTGAGTAAATGATTTTGTATCTTGACAACGTCCCTCAAACGGGTTTTGTGCTGCAAGTCACAGTGTTGAATGAACCCCACTGTGCTAGCAAGTGAGACTCTCCACCCCTGAAGATCTTGCTTTCACATTGCATTTTGTTCCTTGGTGCCACCCAACCCTTCTCTCCCTCTGCCTCCCCATGCATGGAACGCTATCCCACGCCATCGCTCTCCCCCATTCAGGTCCCACCTCGAGACCCTCTTCTGTCACAACAGCTACAAGAAATCAGTCAAATATCTATTTTCAAACATTCATACCAATAAAGCCATGAGCCTCCCACCGCCCTGAACACTTTTTACTTGTATGCTGGGTCACTTTCCCCCACCCTGTGTCTGCTTTTAGACTGAACTAGTCTTCGGTGGGCAGTCCACAAAGGAGGATAGTCTACTACTGCTGCCAGCTAAGGGGGCGGGGGGAAAGAAGAGAAGGGGAAGAAGGGGTGGCAATATAAGATCTTAGGGCACCGACTGTACCTTCTTATGCATTTGTACACCACCTTGCACATCTTTGGTTCTACCCTATTACAAGTAATTACTATCAAATTCTAAGCCTTATAGTTCTGAAGCTGTGATCTACGGAGAGCTGGCAGGCTGCACAACGCTGTCCCCATTCCCAGCTGCTTCAACAAGTCTCCTCGGAGCAGGGACTGAGCAGAAGTCAGCCTCGCTGCCTCTCATTAAGTGGCCACCAGCGCACAAAGAGGAGAGGAGAGGAAACGGGGATTGGAACCAGCACTGGGAGTGCAGCTGCTACCCACCCACCAGGAGCGACCAGCCAGAGAGGAGCACCGTGCTGCGTGTGCTGGGTGCCAAGGAGAGGAGGACCAGACTGCAGGGAAGCACATGCAGGGCAGGGAGAGAGACCAGAGCTGCTGGGAAAGGAAGGGGGAAGGAAGCGCAAAAGCAGGCAGTGTGATTGGCGGTTTCCAGAAAGGATCTGATCTTGCATCTGAAGAAGTGAGGTTCTTACCCACGAAAGCTTATGCTCCCAGTACTTCTGTTAGTCTCAAAGGTGCCACAGGACCCTCTGTTGCTTTTTCCAGAAAGGATGCAACCCTTCCCTGATATCACTCAGCTGAAGCTGCTGCAGGGAAGCTGCCCGTTCACACGCAGGGCAGCGAATGGGCAGGGTGGCGTCCACGAGTCATGGCCCACACTGTGACAGAGGTTGGAGGAGCCCTGGCGGTAGAGATCAGTCCAGCGCCTGAGCCAGGTCTTCACGGAGCGGTACCCTACTGGCCGTATGCTCCAGCTCTGCATGCCCCTTGCCCCAGATGAATCACAGACAAGGGGAGTATTAACTCCATCTCCCAAGCACATGCACCAAGCAAGCTGGCAGCTTTCACCTCGGGTTTTACTGTAAACCACTGTGTTGTATGCAAGGGCATCCGATCAGGTCACCTAGAACTGCAGGCTGAGAACTCACGGTACATGGGTTTCCCAACACTGCCCGCTTACAGATGGCACTTGGTGTGGCAGGGACAACCCAGGGGAGAGGAAGGTCTGAAGGTCACCCAGACGCTCCTAAAGATCAGCATTTTAGACTCACAGCGAGGACCTGTTACTACGCTGGAAAATCATTGACTGGGCAGCCCTCCTTGCTTTTACAGCAGCCAAATCTCCTGCAGAGCCCTGCGCCTGCTTCAGTGACAATCAACTCGTGTGCCACAGCCACACTGTACAGCTTCACGGCACACACACGCCCTCCGGAACAGCACAGAACACAAAGGTGGAGTCCCAGAGGACCCCCAATAATTCTTCCCTTAACAGCCTGCCCCCACCACAACCCCCCCGCGTGGCTACCACCACCAGCAGAACACACACCAGCCTCCAGCTCCCCTGGATTTTTATTTTTTACAAAGGAGACCAAGATGGTAATCAAGGACATTGCAGCGTGACTTCCCACCTCGAGGTGAGAACTCACGTCCTCGAGAGGCTCCCCAGGACTTGCTGGGGAGGAGAGCACCAGGAGCTGAACCTGGTTACAGGCATTTGCACCTGGGGTTCTCACACAGCAGCAGAGGGGAGGGGAACAGACAACACAGTCTTTAATTGTAGGAGTGAAACCTGCATCCTGCTGCTCATCTACCTTTGCAGGTCTGGCTCCGATTCTCTTTGAACCTCTGGCGCAGCTTGTCAGGTCGCTGCCCTCCCCAGAGGAAGATCAGAAAATACAGCCATGATTACTATTGTACACTCGGCTTGCAAGCAAGAGAGATAGCAGCCTTGCATGTGTCAGGCCATGAAAGGGCTGTGACTCTGAAGCCGCCTGAAAAACAAACCCTTAATTTAAATGTTAATGAAAGTGCTGGAGAGACATCAGAGGCTCCCGTTTCTCTGCAAGAAGCAGAATCGCCAGTCCTAGAATTTATGGCCCCCCTCACCTCCTTCTCTGCTTCATCAGCCAGAGAAGTTGGGGGGGGGAGGGAAAAACAACTAATTTTAACATTAACTCCACACTTCCACCCTGGGATGCAATTGCTAAATTATCTGTCGGCAGGACACTGATCAAAGGTGGAAAAACAAAGGCACGCTGTACAGCCAAGCAAAAGTAAATAGCAGCCAAGGTCCAGGAAAATTACCTTCTCTCCCCCTAGAAGTTTGGACAAAGAAGACAAAGATCACAAATTGGAAATAGAAACTGGAAGACATAGGACTGCCAGACCCCTGGACTGTAATCAATGTGACCCGAGAAAATGAGACAGTCGCATTTTCTCCTTTCTTATACTACTTTGTACGTTATACAGCAAAGATACTCCCCCCCCCCAGCTCCCGGAAACAGACTTCCCCCTTAAGCACCAAGGAAGAAACAAAAATACCCTCAATATAACACGCAACTGCACTGAATTAGAAATGGAGGCATTGGATAAATTCAGCTACCCGCTTGATACAGTGAAACCCATCCAAAACAGACACCTGATGTACTAATTTCCGCAACACTTGTAATAGTAAATATTATCGTAGCACCCAAAGGCTGCAATGGTAGAACCTCGGCAGCTACAGGAAGGATGGCAGGAGGGAGCTATGAATTAAAAAGGTAAGGCAGGAGCAAAATGCATAAGTGGGCATCTGTAGGTGTGTGCGTGTTTGGAGGAAGGAGGAGAGGGAACTCATATGTATGTGTGTTCACTCAAGTGGAGAAAGCAAAATAGGGAATCAATCTCACACACTAATTAAGAAAATGGAACAAGACTCGGTCTCACCAAAACCTAAGCGATTCCTTCCAACATAAGGTGAGCAGGGTCAGAGCACACAGATGTGGGCTGGAGAGCACCATTTTAGCCCGAAGGGAGAAGCAGAGAGAAAACCAGCTGAAAGACCTCCTGCATTTTATTCTTAGGTAAAGAAAAGCAATGGGCAAGGTTCTTCTCCATCACAACTCTGTCAAAAGAGCATCTTGGCGCTCCATGCTCACTGCCGCATGGACTCCAGCGCAAATCAGCACCATTAGTTAGATGTTTTACGAACTGCCAATTCTGCAAACCCAACCGGGGATC
The DNA here is from genome assembly GCF_027887155.1 of Malaclemys terrapin pileata. NCBI lineage: Eukaryota > Metazoa > Chordata > Testudines > Emydidae > Malaclemys > Malaclemys terrapin. The sequence goes on from NC_071511.1 coordinate 125,833,986, forward strand.
TGACAGTCAAGCAGGGTTCTTCCTGCAGGCTAACTTCTCCTCACAGTTCCATCGATACAACCACACTGCGTTCTGCCAGGTTACACCTGTGCAACCAAGAGCACCGCTTCCTACATTGCTGACTCTGCTAGCAATTCTAATGATGGTGCATGAGCCGGCCTAAACTCCAGCTCCCTCTCCCACCACCGTTTTTGCTCTGCTGAGGGAGCAGTAGGAAACAGTGACCAAAAAATATTACCGAAGTCAGCAGATCGGATTCTGATACACGGAGAGAGAAATCTGCTGAGAAAGGTGGTGCCATTTTGCCAGAGTCACTAGTCACAGGAGAATGCACCGTAAGAGCAGTTCCTCAGCTGTTGGGAATCGTCAGAATAGCTCCATTGATTTACACCTGGTTAATTGAGAAGCTTTGGGATACCAAAAGAATAGATCATTTCAGACAAGCTTCCAGCTGAGGTGGAGTCAAGTAGGATTAATAGAGCCACGCAAAAATTAAATGACGAATGAATAAAGGAGCCTTTAGCCAGGTGCCCAAATGCAAACAGTGAAAAGCACCATAGAAATACGCCAGTACAAGGAGTAAACTTTAGAAGAACTTGGTTCTAGTTGAATGGCCTTTGGGAAGTCAGGAGAGAGCGTCACTGCACATGTTTGGCTCTGGGGCGCACGTGCGTATCCATCCAACCCTGACACAAACTTAACAGTGTATCGGACAGAGATGTCAAATCATTCAAGTCACAAAGGGCCTTCTGCTGCATCTACCCTTACCTCAGGTCAGAGCTCACCTCAGTAAGAAACACACACACGCACATCGGCTACAAACTTCCAATACATGTACATTACACAACTCCTCCACTTAATCAGCTCAACCCAAACTTCTGCCCTTTTCCTTTTGGTTTCCTGTCCTGCTTTAGACCATCAGCCCTGGCACAGGATCCAGAACATAGGTCTTGGCAGGTAAATTAAAAGAAGAACGAACATCCAGCTGTTTTGTCTTTACATTTAGTCAGTCGTTCATGTCTTGCTAGGCCTTGCCATGGTTCCAGAGCTCTCTGATCCCACTGATTAATTAGAATCAGATGCCATACAAATCATATGAACGGTTTTTAATTTTATGCAAAGCTTTTCAGTTTCCCTTTATATTCAGGGATGCTTTTCCTGTCATTCCATACATATATATTTTGTGGAGAGAAAGAGATGGCATTTAATATAAAAAAAAAAAAAAAAAAACTCGTCAGCCAGATTTTTCCTTCCAAGATTAATAAGCTACACATTATGGCCCTGATTGTGATATCCAAACGTGGGCAAAATTCCTACCTCCAGTGGGTTGTTCAGGATCAGACTCTTTTACCCCTCAGAAATTCTGCCAGGCACCCATTACAAATCAGTCACAATTATTCCAAACAATGTGAAGTTTAAATAAAAAAATCTGAAAGAAAATGTTTCACACTCCAGAATCACTGCTGAAGCCTTACGCATGTTCCTGACTTCTCTTTGGGATGCACATTTACCCCCGCGCAGCATGAGGATAGGTGCTATCAGGCAGCCAGAATTTTAAACAAAGGTGATCAGCTCCACCCACAGTTTTGCACCTGCCTTAGCCTGCAAGCACAGAACCGCACCTGACGCATTGGAGGCATTTTTGAAAATGCAGCTGTACCAGTGTAATCATCCGTGTGCTTGTTAAGTGCCAGCATGCTTGGAGAGGACAACAGAGGACAGTTCTCCCTGGCCCAAACTGTTTAAAATCTAGAAGGCAAACACTGAAGGAAAGGAAGGGATTGGTTTGGATAAAAGGGGATTTGAAACCTAGTACTTCTTAGAAAATAAGTGCCAAAGGATTTCGGAATCACTGCGAATAAAAGTGGAATTCTTTTCGGAGTCCACTACCTCTTTTTCCACTTTACAAGTCTCTCCGTCATAAAAAAAGGACTGAGCTGCAGTCAGGCTCTCCTCAAGAAAGGTGCATTTAGACAGCACAACACACACTGCAAACCCTGTGTTTCTGAAGCCATAAACGCCAGGCACTGACACCGGTTTTCTCCATAAACTTAGCCCCAAATCAAACAGTGCACAGTGAGCGCTTCTCTTTTCTGGCTTCCCTCACCTCTGGGAGACATGAAGCATGAAGGTGCAGCTATTCCACTGGAAACCCTAGAGGCTTGGATTCACTTTGCAAATTTGAATCGGTCCATTTCATGCAGACTTGGACTGGTCCCCAAACACAAATAAGTCACCACAGTAAGCAGCGTTAAATGAAAAACGTAACACGCACATTACAGAGTTCAAAAGGCAAATGAATTCGCAGTAAGTTACGAGCGGCTGGGGAGAGGGGTTTAGAGTGGAAGCACCTTTGCAACCTTAACTGCTGTGTTAGCTATCGTAGTGGAGAGCCAGCTTTTGGGAGCCCTCAAAGCTGCAGTCCAGTGGGGCTCCCACCTTATGGGACACCCCCAAAGTCCCAAAGGTGCCACATGACTGTGCTCTCTCCTGCTCTCAGGGCACTGACCAGCAGAGATGCTGGCTGTACTGAATGCAAGAGGAGAGATTGTGCAGAGAAGGTGAGGGAGAGGAGACCGAAGGTGATGGGGTGCAATTCCTTTACCCCATATAACTTTGTTAGGGAGCTCCACAATTGTGAAGCTGGTCTTACCACTAGAATGCGAGTATGGCATGACAACGAGGAAGTCACACAGCTGAACATATAGTTCCATGTGCATCAAAAAAAAAGAGGGTTACCCAAATAGTCAGTCACAAACAGAGAACTGAAAAATCTGTATTTAATTGCAGATGTTGTAAAAATAATCACATAGAAGACTAAACCAGCATTAAAAATGTGGATTCTTTACTTGTTGCCTGAGTGTGGGACCACCCCTGACAGAACAGGTGCAAAACTTTTGTGGGGAGGAGTTGCAGTAAACTGAATGCAGTTAATAGGTGCATGATTTAATAAACAGCACTAGAAATGACATATTATAGGTGTTGTACAGGCTCACTCTATAATACGGGGACAACCTGATCAAGACAGGAGGATTATATTCCCTATAATGTCTCTTTAAACAAAAACTAATTGCTGCAATGATTGTTTTGTTTCTGGTATTTACATGGCAAGGATTTGGGAACTTGTTCAGACTTCCTAAATAAATCTTTTTTTTTTTTTTTTTAAAAAGGTGCTTAATTGATATCCCTGAAGACCAAAGTCCTCTTCATCCACCGAACAGATCTAGGCCAGGCAGCACTAGCATAATGTACCCCACAATGTGCAGCGAGCGGGCCTCACCCCAATTCTGGGAGGACCCTCTTCAGGCCCAGGAAGGCAAGGAAACATCCATAGCCCATTTAATCTTCTCTGCTGAAGTTGCCAACAAGAGGGCCAGGAGGTGCCAGCTGTGATAGTGGGGTTTGGGGTGTGGACCTCCATTCGCTGGTAAGTTGCTTAGGAGCCCACCCCACACGCTCTTCAGGCAGGCCACCTGCTTGCCACCAGAAGGCTAGAACTTCGAATTGCCACCTGCTGAGGATGGATTTGAATTGCTGTCCTAGAAGGGAGTTCAGTATAACAAGGGAGCCTTTTCACCTCACGCTCAATGATACAGGGAAGAAGTTATGAGGAGCAAAGTGCAGTAGTGAGACACAGGGGCCATTCACACCATCGCCTGGAGAATCTGCTTTTCTTTGCCACTTCCTATTTACTCTACGAATGGTGCTTTTCAGGCCATTTCCCCAGCTCCAGGGTGCTAGCGCATTCCAAATCGAGGGCCTACTCCAGCTCCCCGGGACAATTCATGTGAGCAGCACCAGCAGGATTGAGACACTTGTAACATTTCCTTGCTCCCCACAGATGGGACTAACTTCCTGCCTGATCCAGTTCCACTTAAGGACACCACTTTACATACAGAGCTCGTCAGTAGCCACTCACACAGCTAACCCCACCTCCCCAGTACAGCACCACTCCCGACGGCACACACTGAAGCTACCGTACAGGGAGGGATCTCTGTTTTGACTCCCAAAGAAGTTATGATTCTAGGAAGTTCCAGCAGAAGATGTAGAACCTCTGAATGCCCTTTATCAGATCACGTGCAGTTCTCCTAGGGAGCAAAGAAAACTCATGACTGCGGAGAACTTAGACGTAAAGAAACACATTGATACACTGTGGCACCCATCTGGTCACTCTAGCTTTCCTCATTTCGAGTGGGCTGCACTGTTGAGCAGACAGGGTCCCAAGGTCAGATTTTTATTTTTTAACTACAGAAAAAGAGTGGGTGCATTTACGAATTGCAATGGCAGGGAAATGACTAAGTGAGATATGTCCAGATAATCCCAGCAATTGACCTGCACCCCACGCTGCTGAGGAAGGTGAAAAACCCCTGAGGTCACTGACAAGCCGACCGGGGGGGTTGGGGGGGAATGCCTTCCTGATCCCACACAGGGTGGTCAGCTAGACCCTGCCCATGTGAGCAACAACCAGCCAGGAAAGCACATGGACAAAAGAATGCTCAGGGCCACCCTGTCCAGCAGCCCATCTCCAGCTGTGACCATCTCTGATGCTTCAGAGGCAGGAGACCAAAAGAACTAGGCTACAGAAAAGCAAAATGGGAAACTGAAGTGCTGACTGATGGTGGTTATTAAAGAATCCGTGGTGCTTTTCCCAATGGTTGGGGTTTTAACTCCTGTGGCCTGGCCAACTTCCAGTTTAAGAAATTGGATTCTGTCTGAATTCCCTGGCAGTTTCAAGTTGATTTGGTGGCATTCTTTGCTTCCTGTCCTAGCTGTTGTGCACTCCTGCTTCGCGTGGTTAAAAAGCTTCTGTGTTCCACCATAGAAGGGCCTGGTTGCACTTCAGTGCCGGCTGCCCGACACAGAGGGCCAGATTCTGATCTTGCATCGGTTGCACACCGGGGTAGCTGCTGACTTCTATGGAGGAGCTCCTGATTTCACTCAGTGTGGGAGACGGGAGAATCGGGGAAAGAACGTGCAGTATCTGGGATGGCTGACGAACGGCACTACCCAAGTTCTATCCTGAGTCCTCCCTGCCCTCTTCAGCTCAACAATGCAGACTCTTTAGACCAGGTGTGCTGGGCATGTAAAGCAGGGAAGTACAGGATCCCAACGGCTCAGGCAGGGACAAGTCCCCAATAGCTGGCCTGGCTAGAGATCAGAGACGATTTTAGATACATGCTCATTAAACAGCGAACAATACGTTTATTAGTGAAAATCCATCTCCCCTGCTTCTGCTCCCCCACTCCCGTACCCTCCTGCCTGCCCCTGCTCTGATCCCCTCTCTCTTCTAGGATGGCAGCGATTTGTTCTTAAAAGCGACAGGTTTATAGGTTAGCCGACACCTTCACTCTGTGGAATTTTAATTAACTTCTCCCATCGTCAATGTGTTAAGGAGCGGGGTTTCCATTATGCGGGGTCAGCAGTGTGTTTCGGGCCCTGCTATATCAGCCGTCAAATTGAAGAATTAATGACGTGGCTAATCGGCTCTAATTCTTAAAAAAAAAAAAAAATATATGGAGGGGCAGCGAGAGGGGAGGCTGGCGGGATTCGCGGTCTCATGAAACGAGCGAGTGATCCGAGCCCACTCGTTTGTGGGGTAGCTGCTCTGCAGCCGCCCATTTGTCACCCAGCGGGGGGAGAAAGACGCTAGGTAAATATTGTGACAGAGAGCGTGCACGAGTGTATGCGCGCCGGCGAGAGGAGACAGTGTCCTGACAAGAGGCCAGCTCCACAGGTCATCACTTAGGAGAATACAGCAGCCCGCTGCATAGCTCTGCCCAGCCACGGCAGAAGGACCAACAGATGCCGTCTGAAGGGAAAACCACCCAGGCCCCTGCCGAGAGACTGGAGGCCAGCACGGGTGCCTTGGTCACCACTGATACGACTGTGGATGGCTCAGAGAGCGGCCTGCACACACACACACAAAGCGTCATGGAACTAGGCACAGGTGAAGCTCACTTGGGCAGGAGGTTCAGCTCCATCACCCCCCCAAGACCCACCCCACGTAAAATGGATGGGGAGCTGCAAAACTGGCTTGGAAACCTAATGAGGACAAGTTCTCACGGGAAATTCCTAGCACTGGGCTGGCCTAAAATTCATCCCATTGAAACTCAGGGATGGCAGAGCCCAACAGAGCATCGCAGGGTGCAGTGTCCGTTGCGATGGGGACACGGGAACACATGGGATAGAGCTCAGTGCACAATACGGTCCACAGTCTGCAGAGTAATTTGGGATCATTTAGGTCTATAGACACCATCCGGGCATTATTAGCAGCTCTATCCGGTCGCTCCCGGGGACAGGAAAGGAGGCATGTCTCCTGCAGGAGGGATGACATCAAGGCCAACTCAACAGCACCTACACATGGCAGTTCACTGCCAGTCCAGTTCGACGATTTACTGGACACAGGTTCAGTTTCTCTGAGTTTATCATCATTCCACCTTCTCTGAAATGGGAGGCTCAGACTCTTTGATCAGTAGATTGGAAGAGGCTGCAGCTTCTACACTCGCTGCTGTACGCAACATCTTGACATCCTCTACTGAACAGTGACAATCCTAAGGCCTCAACTGCACGCTCAGGAGCAGGGTTAAGTTCAGAAGAGCAGCTGGAAAACAGCATCTTCGCATTCCATTTACTTTCCATTAACGACCTTCCCTATCCAATTTGCTCCATTCCCAAGCCAACTGAGCTCACTGGCTCCACAGGCCCAGAGGACCCCTTTCTGCTTCGCTTGTCAGCGGACAAGAGGCTGGAGTCAGAGCGCAGGACACAGGATAGGATCTGCCTTGTTTCTCCACAGTGCCATCTGGGCTGAGAGGAGGAAAACACAAGCTCTGCGTGTAAAGCTGAGCGGCTCTCACTCGGCGAGTGAACAAGGGAGCAGACAGGGATGGAACACCAAGGGGCCATTTCTACAGAGTCACGTTCAAGGCTGGGACCACATGGTTCTGGTGGGAGGTGACCTGAGCATACTCCCCTAAGACTTCTGCCCCCATGGAGGGCTACAGTGATTCGAAGTCGGCCTATTCCCTCCTCATCTGCCCCCACCCCTATCAAGTTCCTAGACAACTGCACCACTATCTTGGATATATTTGCAAATCCAGAGTACCAGGGGATGGGGGGGGGGGGGGGGCAGGGAGGAAGTTAAGCAGTACCTGTTAAAATGACTAATAAAGGTCTTGATTACCTTAATAATGGACTAATGGCGATGGACCAGACCCGGTCCTCAGTCTGCACCGTGTGTAAACAATGCCCAACTCTGCCAGAGGACAGGGACCAAACCTGGAGAGACAGAGAGGTGCTAAATCAGGTCACCCAGAAGCAGGCAGGGAAGGGTACAGGCATCCAAGCCTGTGTTTGAAGAGAACCACCCCCTCCCTGATCTTCTGAATGAACTCTCAGTCATACAATTGCACCAGCAGGAAAAGCACAGGCCTCAACTGTGTCCCCAAGCGACTTTACTGCCAGACTCTGATCCTCTCACAGCCCCAGCCCAGCTGATCATCAGCTCCACGCCGTGGAACAGCCAAAATTACGCTGCAAGCTCCTCAGGGCAGGGACCTGGTACTACAGAGCGTGCCGTGCACAGCTTCCAGAGCAACTAGATCAGGGTATGTTCAAATACCACCTTGTTCTCCGGGGGGGGGGGGGGGTCATAACTGAGTATTTCCATTTGTACTCGCTTGGAAATTAATTGCAGGCTTGTCTCATTTGCGCTCCCGTATAGACCCATCTCCGTAGGCCCGGCTTTTTAAGCCCACCCCCTAGGTATCTTCAAACAATAGACATGCAGAGAGGGCAAGGCCCTTGACCTCCCAGCAGCCCGGAAGAATCCCCTCCCCTCCCCCAACACATGCTCCCCTTACACTGACTCACCCTTGCCATCCACCGCACCCCTGGCCTTCCCTAGAGATGAACAGTTGGAGCAAAGTGTGGGGTTCTGCCAGAGCCCCCTGATCCCCAAGCCCCCTCCCCCTCCTCAGCTTGGATGGCTCTCTGGACTCTAGCCCTTAGCTCCCTTTTTCTCCCCATGCCCAATGTTTTACTTAGAGACTTCAAAGGCGGGGGTGCCGTGTTTGTTTGTTTGTTGATAATGCCCAGGATTGCAGGCTATTCCCGTCAGCAGGGAATTTAGCACCTAGTGTCAGCAAAAGCAGCAGAAAAGCTTAACTCTTTTCAGGCGTCCCTATCTCCTACAGGTTAAAAATATTGCTCAGAGCGTGCTATCTGGTGCCTATCAGGGAGGAATGTACATTAGCAGCTACTCGGAGCTTAGCTCTAATCAACACTCGGAGAGCCCTCAATAGCATCCACTGCACTTAGAGCTCCCTTAAAGTACTGCTGCGGATTCCCGTCCAGCCGCCAGAAATTACAACGCACACGAGAAAAATCCCTCTAAAAATCAAAGTGACTCCGTCCATTATGGCCAGATGGGAGGGTCAGGCGGGCAAGCTCATTCCGGCTGCAGAACCGGGCAAAATACAAAAAGTTAAATTCTCTTTGACCTTCGGGAGTTTCTTCTCAAGGTCATAAGAGGTCTGAGCTGCTCCTGCCCATGGGAGCTGTGTGACCATGCTGCCCGAAACACAGGCCCCGCGGTCCTACTTGAGCACAGTTTGGTGCCCGGCCAGCTTCAAACTCATTCGAGCCGAGGCAAACTCTGCCCAGAAATTGTGTTCGACAAAACCATAGCTATGGAACGTAGAGCGACAATGGGTTAGCAACATCAGAGCGGCCAGCCAAGCCAAGCCAAGCGGGACAGGATGGTCCAAGGGTCAGGGCGCTAGCCTGGGGCTCGAGACACCCAAGTTCAATTTCCTGTTCTAACACAGGCTTCCCGTGTGACCTTGGAAAAGCCACCTGGTCCCTCACGGCCTCAGTTCCTCGTCTATGAAATGGGGTAACAGCACTGCCCTATCCTGCAGCGGTGTTAGGAGATGCTCCCATACTAAGGGAATGGAGGTCACATAAGTACCTTAGATCCAGACCAGATGCACAAGATAGTGGCGGGGCAAAGGCCCAATCATGAAAAACAGGAATTGAATAATCTTTACACGTCCTGCTCGTATGATCACCTGCATATCAGGAGAAACATCTAGAGAGCGAGAGCTTTTCAACCCGTGGAACAGCTTCCCAGGGGAAGGGCCGCGAGCACCATCACTTGGGACATTTAAAACTCAACTGACCACCACTCTGGGGAATTCTTCTCTAGCTCCATCCATCAACACAGCACTGCACGATCAGGGCAGAGTGCTAGGAGAATAACGAGTCCCAGCCTCAAGGAGCCTAGGCCTAGCACGCACTAGCTAAATGGCTCCAATTTGATATGAAAGTCACTGAAAGACAAAAAATGGGTCCTGGCTGGCTCTGCACACTTCATGTCTTTTTACAAAAAACATATCCTAGGAAACAGCTTTTGATAGCTTGGAATAACGCCATAAAGAGCCCACAAAAGAGAGACTGTCCCGGACGCTTGGGATGAAATTGGAGAGCGACAAACAGAAAGGGAAATACATGTTACAACAGCATTATAAGGCCAAGCCAAAACTCCCTCGTAAGTCCATCTGGTCTGACCCTCTGTTACTACCCCCATCTCACCTTTCAAGCCAGTGGCTAGTTCCCCCAACTCCTGCTGGACCCCTTTCCTGGTGGGCTGACATTGCAAGCGGCTCTCCAGAAACCTAAGCAAGGTTTATTGTGCTCCCAACCCAGAGAGGCAAGTGCAGGGTTCAAGGTCCCATTCAACCCGCCTTTAAACACACGCAGAGCTCACAGCTCACCTCTCTGCAACAGCACGTGCAGTGCCGGACACGACGCTTGCTCACCTTTGCTGTTCTATCCCTGGAGCCGCTCACGATGATGCCCCCTTGACAATCCACACAGTTCACCTCCTGCTCGTGCGCAGAGAACTTTATGCTGAAGGAGCCATGGACTTTAGAGAGGATGATATTTCCATCACTGTGAAATAAAACCCCGAGCGGGAAGTCATCATTAGTACTACCACGGTCAGGTACCAAAAGATGAGCATCTTATAAACTAGGTCTTTTCATTTGCTAAAGACCAGGTAGATGCAAGTTGTTTGTGTGCACAACTATAGCTAGTGAATGCCCAGTTCCGAATATCATGCCCCTCGACGGTCGAGACGCATTGTCCTTACAGTCACCATTATTGCAAAGGAAAGAAATATATATTAAAATCCCTGGCAAAATCGGCACTGCTTAGCCCCCTTATCGGCAGCATCTGCAAAGAGATCAAGGCTTGAACAGGTCATTAGCATGAGACTGTGCTCTACCCCTGGAGAGGTCTCTTTCGGGAAGAAGCAAATCAAACTGGCAGGAAAAGAGCCGTGCAAGGAAGTTAAATATGGTGGAACATGGAGCACTGGATGGCAAACACACTGTTCTGCTCTGAAACAGATTTATCCAGAGTGCTTAGAAAATTAATTCCTCTACTGGGGCAGCTGAAGAGCCCTGGCCCCCCACGGCACTGAGCTTACCCTCCTCCACTGACTATGTGGGAGCTGGCGAGAACGAATCGACACACATCTTCCTGGTGGCCGGAGAAGATGGCTTGAGGACGGCGTTGTAGGCCAGTACTGTCTGGACGAAACCGGTAGGCCCGGATGTCTTCTGCCTGGGACAGGTAGAGATACTCGCCATCTAAATGCATCCAGGGCATCAGGCTGCAGAGACAATGACAAGGGAAACAGATCAGACAGCTGCTGGCCACCCCGGGACATATTCCCAGGAGCACAGGTCTGAGTATAGCGTCACAGCCAGGAAACAAGTACACTTCTCAATACATGCCAGAGCATGTCAGTGGCTTCTTTCTGACCAGACCTGAGGAAGAGGCCAAGAATGGAGTCTTTGGAAGAGGGGCTGGCTAAGGAATCTAGAGGCTTAGATATGAAATACTTAGGACTCCCATGGCCTCTTTGCAGGGGTAGGTTTTGTTCTGAGATGGCCTTTGAGTTCCTCTTCCTTCCTCCACATCCATGCAGTCAAGTGAACATCCAGCTTCCCCACAGACTCCTCTGGCCTATCTCAGTGGGTCTCTCCCCGCTGCAATTTAATTAACTCTCTACATTTTTCTACAAGTTTTCAATAAGAAAAAGCAACCAGTTTTAATTCAGGATAAGAGAACAAAAGGGAAGACAAAGTAGTTTGGATCGTGGCTTTATTAAATTAGCTAATGAACGGTCAGAGCCCAGCTCTGAAGGCAGCACAGAAATGAGGGTGGAAATCCTGTGACACCGCCCCACCCAAACAACTCTGTGACACTTCCCTCCCCCGCTCCATGATCCCATTTTGGGTCGGGACACCCGTGGTTACAACACCCTGAAATTTCAGATGTAAACATCTGAAATCGTGAAATTGACTAGTTTTAAAACCCATTGGCCATGAAATTAACCAAAATGGTCCGTGAATTTGGTATGGCCCTTCTCACTTGTCCTTTACAGGAGGCCTGGTTTTCAAGCAAGGGACCTTGTCTTCCTAGATGTTTTGCAAAGCACATAGCACAGCTTTGGACGCAGTGCCCACGAGTTAATAATCACATTCACCTCTACTTACTGCTATGCACACATCTCGTTATCCTGGGAAGGAACTAAGTTAATATTTTAAGATTTGTGGACTGCGTCCAGACCAAAGGCCAGGTGGGGGCCCAACAGTGGAAGGCAATGAACAAAAGAAGTGAATCTTGAGGAGGGATGTGAAGGAGAGAAGCTCATGGACTGTATTAGCTCAAGGGATTATTCCAGGCTTAAGGTGCAGCAAGGGAGCAGCGAAGCCCGTTCTATTGTCAGAGCACAGATTAGGAGCGGCGCAGTGGTATGAGACAAGATGCAGACAGGCTCTGAAGACAAATCACTCAACAGTTTAGGATCCAAAGTGAAGAACACTGTACCCAACTAGAACTGCCTGGGGAAGCAGAATGCATTTACCAGGGCTGGAATATGCCCCAACCCCTATTGTTGGGAGAAGCACATAGGCTCCTCGTTGACGGGTGAGACTGGGTTCTCGGGTTTGGGGTCTAGCAGGCTAGGCAGCACCTCCAGTTATCCCACTGCAGTTTCTTCAGGTAAGTCAAACGACAAAGCAGCCTTGTCTGTGTCACTTGTAAGACCCTAAAGATCAAGGTGTGTGGGGGGGGGGGCTCGAACAGTCTGAAATCAAAGTACAGAGGCAAACCCAGTGTCCCCTATTGGCTGCCACAGAACAGGGTAAAAGAAAAAGGAGCCACTTGCTTGCGTTTCCATTTCAGGAGCGTTTCCCTCCGGCAGCGCCCATGCCTCCAGTTCTGAGAGACCTTCACCCTTTCCTTCACTGGGATGCCAGCCGCTCTGCAGATACAGGAAGACAGACACAGTGAGCCCCGAGCACTGATGCAGCATGTGGACCTCACATGATCCGGCCAGGGTCACGTTCTTGCTCCAGCTCCATAAGTGACCAACCAGCACGCACCAGGCTAGCTGGAAACTCAGGGCCTGACTCACGCTGGGCAAGGAAGAGAGGAGCACGGCCTCGGTAGTACTGACTGGAGCCATGCTAGGCACCGCAGGGGAGAGTGCAGTGCGAGCAGGCCTGCCTTTACTTTTCAGGTGTAGCCAGTGTCCCAGCCACAACTGTCACGATGCAGGGGGGAGGGAAGGCAGATGCAACATAGCCCTGCTCACACCTCCACTGCCCAGAAACACCCCTTGGGGCTGGTCAGCACCGCACATAGGAGTCCTTGTGCCCCTACCAGCACTCCTCTTGGGCAGGGGACATGGAGTGAGACAGGGAGGAGCTTCTGCCATCCTCCCCGCACATCGTGGGGCATTCATCCCGTGGAATGCATAACCTAGCCCAGGGGTAGGCAACCTATGGCACGCGTGCCGAAGGCGGCACACGAGCTGATTTTCAGTGGCACTCACACTGCCCGGGTCCTGGCCACCGGTCCGGGGGCTCTGCATTTTAATTTAATTTTAAATGAAGTTTCTTAAACATTTTAAAAACCTTATTTACTTTACATACAACAATAGTTTAGTTATATATTGTAGACTTATAGAAAGAGACCTTCTAAAAACGTTAAAATGTATTACTGGCACGCGAAACCTTAAATTAGAGTGAATAAATGAAGACTCGGCACACCTCTTCTGAAAGATTGCAGACCCCTGACCTAGCCCTTCACTAGCTGTGCATGCATCTTCAATGCAGCAACCGTCCAATGCGCACCTGCAGGCTGGGAATTTTCTACCATTTGGAAGTTACAACAGCTCCTGTCCTCAGTAAATCAAAGCCAGTTTTTAACCCCAACTTAAGCAAAGGTCCTACTCCTCACTGAAGGCTAAATTCATACCCAGTTCCCCATTAAAAGCCATTTCAGTTTGTAGCCTTATCTTTAAAAAAATGTCAAGAATTTTATTTTAACAGTGGGAAGAGATTATTTCTCCCCCACTCACTCCTCAGCTGAAGGGGGCTCAAAGGGATTCCACTCCCACTTGCTGAAGATTTTGCTCTTCAGGCAGATCTCAAGCATGGAAGAGTTCAGCCTAAAGAGTGAGTGTTTTGAAAAGTTCATGGATTACAAGGCCAGAAGGGACCATTCTGATCCCCTAGTCCAGTGGTTCCCAAACTTTAACAACCTGTGAACCCCTTTCACTAAAATGTCAAGTCTCGCGAACCCCCTCCTAAAAATGAATATTTCCAGGGATTTTCTCCTTTACCTGAGTATAAATTATAAAAGCAGTGATCTTGGAAATATAAAATTTGTTTTTATGACATGCTTATTACACACTATTTATTATTAATTATTATTTATCATTACAGTATTTTTATTACATTATGAAAATGGCAAAACTCTTCCAAGATCTCATTTTCATAGCTTGTATCACTTTGAATAAGCCTGTTATAAGACAAGGCTCCTATGTTTCATCAAGGAGCATCAGATGTGAAACAGCATGAAGGTATTTAAGAAGCCAACTCAAAGAGTTCCTTCTACACAAGCATTCAGGTCTTGAATAGTCCAGGCAAACAATGCACGTTACAACAAAGCTTAAACTTGTTCTTCATAGTAATTTAAAAAAAACAACAATACTAGCTGCCTATTTAATTTTAAAAACAGCAAAAGATATCCACCTCCCTTTCCATTTCTTATAAGGAGTCTTGAAATTTAAAATCTCCTCGGTGTGATAAAAATGCTTGCTTTGATCTGCTTAGCTCTTGGAAGTTCAGGGGTTCCGTGCTGCTGGCCCCGGGCTGCCCGGAGTCCCTAGGGACAGCTCTGTCCGCCATTAGGGAATTTTTTCCCGAGAACCCCCTGTAACATTTCACGAACCCCAGTTTGGGAACCACTGCTCTAGTCTGACTTCCTGCAAAGCATGGGCCAGAGAACCCCACCCAGCAATCTCTGAAGAAAGCCCACAACTTGTGTGTGAGCTACAGCATTTCTTAGAGAGGTTTGATTGAAAGACCGCCAGTGATGGAGAATACTCTGCATTCCTAGGAAAAAGTTCTTCTAATGGTTAATTATTAAAAATCGCACCTTATTTCTCACCTCCATTTGCCTAGCTTCAGTTTACAATCATTAGATCTCGTTATGCCTTTTTCTACTAGATTAAAAAGAGCCAACTACTATCATAATATCTCTTCTCATGTACAAGTTTCAGAGTAACAGCCGTGTTAGTCTGTATCCGCAAAAAGAAGAACAGGAGTACTTGTGGCACCTTAGAGACTAATAATTTGTTAGTCTCTAAGGTGCCACAAGTACTCCTGTTCTTCTTCTCATGTACATACACCTCTACCCCGATAGAACACGAATTTGGCTAGAACGCGGGAAAGCAGCGCTCCGGGGGGCGGGGCTGCGCACTCCAGCAGATCAAAGCACGTTCGATACAACGCCGTTTCACCTATAACACGGTAAGATTTTTTGGCTCCCGAAGACAGCGTTATATCAGGGTAGAAGTGTACTTTTCAGACTGCAATCAAAGTTATGATCATGACCCCACATATTCTGAGGCAAACAACCTAAATTCTGCAGCAGATTCCGTGGCTTCAGCATGCACAGGGATCCGGTTACAAGCAGGTGAAAAACAGTTCATAAAAGAAAAACTATTCCGCAACCTGATCCATAACACCCACCAGAATACATAAACACCCGCATCCACTGCTGAACTGCAGCTGCATCTGGGGTGGAATAAAGTAGCTATTCAACAGTGCCCAGCAAGGCTACGCAACAGTTCAGAACAAGCAGCATTCAGCATTCCACAGAAACTACAGTGAGCATTTCACAGGAGGCGGAACAGAATTACTCAAAATGGAATTTGGTGAGACTGACACAGCTAACACTCCCCATAGGATCGGATATTAAACCCAGTAATCTAAACATTTCAACTAGTGACTAAACAGAGCCCCAGACCATGACTGGCAACCCTCTACATAGCTTATCCCCAGCAATATTCTGATAAACCCAGTGAGTTCCTGTTCCATAATTAGCAAATTCCCTGGTTCCCTCGAACGCTGTTCCTGGATGACCTCCTTTGGACCCCCGGTCACAGCTGCTCACTCTCTCTAGCCTGGTCTCTCCTTCCACTCTTACATTGCCAACATCTCCTCCTTGACCATGACTTGGTCAACGCTTCTCCAGCCTCCCGGCATCTCAGCTGCTTCCACTCTAGCCAAAACTGCTGCTGCTAAAAGAGTCATCTTCCATGCCCTCTGCTCAAACGCAGTCACTCCCCTTTTTGACTCTTTTCTCTGACTTCCCCTTAAGTTTCACAGCAAGGTTGGATTTCTTTGTCCACACCATCCACATCCTGCACAACTACGCCCTGTCTACACCTCTGCTCTCCTTTCCCTTACTTACATGTCCTTCCTAACGGCCCCCTTGGCACTGAGGGCTGGTCTATACTGGAAACTTACATCAGCATAGCTACATCTCTCACAGATGTGAAAAATCCACCTGCCTGAAAGCCCGAGCTATGCCCACCTAAACCCCGGTGCAGACAGCGCTAGGTTGACGGAAGAATTAGCCACCACCTTTCGGGGAGGTGGATTAACTACAGCAATGGGAGAATCACGCCTATCGTTGTAGTGAGCGTCGACACAAACGCGGCAGCCCTGCAACTGTGCCACTGTCCCATTTTACATGTAGACATAGCCTGAAGAAGGGCAACGTTCGTTAATATTTAGTTTAATTGCAACGATTCATTTGAGCGGTCCCCATCTCACTCATCCCAACTGCTCTCCCTGCAATAGATCCGCAAGCAGCCAAACGGCCACAGAAACCATTTCTACTGTCTTCTCCAAACACTGGATGGGAAACTATCCCGCTTCTCTCTACTCCAAGAAGCGCACGCACAGATGAGAGAAAGGGTCCGATTCCGCATTCACAAAGCATTAGAAAACACTCTCGAGAACTATCTCCTGACCAGTCTTTGCTAGTTCTACTTTCTATGACACGGTCACAGTTACGGCTTTATTCCCAGCTCCCGGCATGATTTCCCTAGGCTAATCCACACACAGACACGAGCACATGCCTAGTTCTCAACTTTTACAGTCGTCCCACCAAGGAGAGCTAAGATGGCAAGAAGTTTCACTTCCCCGGGCAGCCCATGGAGCGCGACCTGCAAGCCATCTGAAAGGAGGAAAGGAGGTTTGCCCAGACCAAGGAGGATTTATTTTAACTACCATCATCAACAGAGTGCCTTGGATCTAAATTTAGTGTCTGCTGGACCGATAAGGAGAAGAAGAAGAAACTTTGCAGCCTCCTAGAGAGAAAGCAGAGGCGGGATCCAATTAGCCCTGCCCTTCACCCTCTCCAGGGAAAACCAGCGCAGGCAGCACTTAAACTTTGCATAGCTGCTTCTAGCTTTCGTCCCCCAGAAAAAAGGAGCTGTTTAACCAGGTATGTGCAAGGCCATGAGAAACAATGGTGCAGGAATGCTCTCTCCCTTGCTCTGTGCATTCCAGTCCTGGATTCGTGTGCAAGGACCCTCCAAACAGGAGAGAGGTTACAGCACTGTGTATATGGCAGTTATTTATTTAGGTGAATTCAGAGGGGTTGTTTGTTTTGTTTTTAGTTCCCATGAAAGTGAGCAGGGGAGCGGAGACAACGCCAGCAAACACTACGGAATGGGCACAGATGCACCCCCATTGTGACCGGCTGCACCACCTGTCGTTCCAGTCCCAAAGTCACAACACCCTCCCCATTCCCAAGCTCTGCCAGTGCACCTCTATCCTGATTCAGAATATCCCCTGCTAGTGCACTCTGTGGCTTCCCCAAACAGCTCCGCAGGTGCACCTCCAGCCTGCTCCATAGCAACCTTGCTACAAAGTCTCCAAATAGGTCTCAAAATGTACTTGCATAAGAACGGCCAGACTGGGTCAGACCAATGGTCCATCTAGCCCAGTATCCTGTCTTCCAAGAGGATGCCAGGTGCCCCAGAGGGAATGAACAGAACAGGAAATCATCAGAACAGGGAATCATCAAGTGAGCCATTCCCAGCTTCTGGCCAACAGAAGCTAGGGAAACTTCAGAGCCTGGCCATCCTGGCTAATAGCCATTAATGGACCCATCCTTCATGAATGTATCTAGTTCTTTTTTGAACCCTGTTATAGACTTGGCCTCGACAACATCCTCTGGCAAAGAGTTCCACAGGTTGACTGTGCGTTGTGTGAAAAAATACTTCCTTTTCTTTGTTTTAAACCTGCTGCCTATTAATTTCATTTGGTGGCCCCTAGTTCTTGTGTTAGGAGAAGGAGTAAATAACACTTTCTGATTTACTTTCTCCACACCCAGTCATGATTTTAAACACCTCAATCATATCCCCCCCTTAGTTGTCTCTTTTCCAAGCTGAAAAGTCCCAGTCTTATTAATCTCTCCTCCTATGGAAGCTGTTCCATACCCCTCATCATTTTTGTTGCCCTTCTCTGTACCTTTTCCAATTACAGTATATCATTTTTGAGATGGGGTGACCAGATCTGCACACAGTATTCAAGATGTGCATGTATCATGGATTTATATAGACGCAATAAGATATTTTCAGTCTTATTGTTTATCCCTTTCTTAATGATTCCCCACATTCTGGTCGCTTTTTTGACTGTCGCTGCACATTGAGTGGATGTTTTCAGAGAATTATCCACAATGACTCCAAGATCTCTTTCTTGAGTGGTAACAGCTAATTTAGACCCCATCATTTTATATGTATAGTTGGGATTATGTTTTCCACTGTGCATTACTTTGCATTTATCAACATTCAATTTCATCTGCCTTTTTGCAAACAGGAAATCATCATCAAGCAGTTGTGTTTCTAGTGGGGTCTTGCAGGGAGCGGTTCTTGGCCCTACCCTGTTTAACATTTTTATCAGTGACCTGGTAGAAAACAAAATCATTACTGGTAAAGTTTGTAGATGACAAAGATTGGAGGAGTGGTTAATAATGAAGAGGACCGGTGACTGATAAAGAGAAACCTAGATTGCTTGGTAAACTGGGCACAAGCAAACAATACACATTTTAATATAACCAAATGTAAAGTCATACATCTAGGAACAAAGAATGCAGGTCATACTTCCAGCATGGAGGACTCTATCCTGAGAAGCAGTGACTCTGAAAAAAGACTTGGGGGCTATGATGGATAATCAGCTGCCCACAAATTCCCAGTGCAACACTGTGGTCGAAAGGGCTAACATGCCCTTGGATACATAAACAGGGGAATCTTCAGTAGTAGAAGAGAGTTCTTTTGCTGCTGTAATTGGCAGTGGGGAGATTGCTACTGGAATACTGTGTCCACACTTCAAGAGGATCTTGAAAAATTGGAGAGTGCTCAGAGAAAAGCCACAAGTAAGATTAAGGATTGGAAAACATGCCCTATAGTGAGAGGCTCAAGGATCTATTTAGCTTAACAAAGAGAAGGTTGAGGGGTGACATGATCACGGTCTGTAAGTATCTACATGGGGAACAGTAATTTGATAGAGGGCTCTTCAGTCTAGCAGAGAAAAGTATATAACATGATCTAGTGCCTGGAGGTTGAAGCTAGATAAATTCAAGCTAGAAGTAAGGTGCAAATGTTTTCAGCACTGAGGGTAATTAACAACTGGAACAACTTACCAAGGGTTGTGGTGGATTCTCCATCACAGACATTTTTTTAAAACAAGATTGGATGTTTTTTCTACAAGCTCTGCTATAGGAATTATTGTGGGGCAGGTCTCTGGCCTGTGCTAGACAGGAGGTCAGACCAGATGATCACAATAGTCCCTTCTGACCTTAGAACCTAGGAGTCTATGAAGTGCATTTTAAAAACAACAAGGACGCCTTTATCAAAGATGTTACATCTGAAGAAGTGGGTTTTTTACCCACGAAAGCTTATGCCCAATTAAATCTGTTAGTCTTTAAGGTGCCACCGGACTCCTTGTTGTTTTTGTGGATACAGACTAACACGGCTACCCCCTGATACTTAAGGATTCATAGATTCATAGATTATAGGACTGGAAGGGACCTCGAGAGGTCATCGAGTCCAGTCCCCTGCCCGCATGGCAGGACCAAATACTGTCTAGACCATCCCTGATAGACATTTATCTAACCTACTCTTAAATATCTCCAGAGACGGAGATTCCACAACCTCCCTAGGCAATTTGTTCCAGTGTTTAACCACCCTGACAGTTAGGAACTTTTTCCTAATGTCCAACCTAGACCTCCCTTGCTGCAGTTTAAACCCATTGTTTCTGGTTCTATCCTTAGAGGCTAAGGTGAACAAGTTCTCTCCCTCCTCCTTATGACACCCTATTAGATACCTGAAAACTGCTATCATGTCCCCTCTCAGTCTTCTCTTTTCCAAACTAAACAAACCCAGTTCTTTCAGCCTTCCTTCATAGGTCATGTTCTCAAGACCTTTAATCATTCTTGTTGCTCTTCTTTGGACCCTTTCCAATTTCTCCACATCTTTTTTAAAATGCGGCGCCCAGAACTGGACACAATACTCCAGCTGAGGCCTAACCAGAGCAGAGTAGAGCGGAAGAAGGACTTCTCGTGTCTTGCTCACAACACACCTGTTAATGCATCCCAGAATCATGTTTGCTTTTTTTGCAACAGCATCACACTGTTGACTCATATTTAGCTTGTGGTCCACTATAACCCCTAGATCCCTTTCTGCCGTACTCCTTCCTAGACAGTCTTTTCCCATTCTGTATGTGTGAAATTGATTTTTCCTTCTTAAGTGGAGCACTTTGCATTTGTCTTTGTTAAACTTCATCCTGTTTACCTCAGCCCATTTCTCCAATTTGTCCAGATCATTTTGAATTATGACCCTGTCCTCCAAAGTAGTTGCAATCCCTCCCAGTTTGGTATCATCCGCAAACTTAATAAGCGTACTTTCTATGCCAATATCTAAGTCGTTGATGAAGATATTGAACAGAGCCGGTCCCAAAACAGACCCCTGCGGAACCCCACTCGTTACGCCTTTCCAGCAGGATTGGGAACCATTAATAACAACTCTCTGAGTACGGTTATCCAGCCAGTTATGCACCCACCTTATAGTAGCCCCATCTAATTTGTGTTTGCCTAGTTTATCGATAAGAATATCATGCGAGACCGTATCAAATGCCTTACTAAAGTCTAGGTATACCACATCCACCGCTTCACCCTTATCCACAAGGCTCGTTATCCTATCAAAGAAAGCTATCAGATTGGTTTGACATGATTTGTTCTTCACAAATCCATGCTGGCTGTTCCCTATCACCTTAAGTATCCTTAAGGTGGGACTTTCCAGACTTCACAGTATTGAGGTGAGACAATTTCAGGGGCTCACAGACTCCCAGGTTTCCCTTACAAAAACAAGGTCCCTAAGATATAGGAGGGAAAAAACACTCTCAATCACAGCCCTTTTGGTCCATTTCCCCTTTGAAGTGAGAACTAATGTACTGTTATTAATACTAAGCAAACAGCAATTGGGCACATGTCCCTCAAGGAGAGGCAAAACTACCTCCCACGCAAAGTTTCCATCCAAAGGGAAAAAGGTCAAGTTAGAACCCAAGGATGGATTTATTAAGTAAGCACTGACATCTTTAAAGTTACGAAATATTCTGCAAAGGCATAAGTAGCACCTCCTGGAATACCAAATTTCCTCTCTCTCCATGAGTCTAGAAGATCTAAATGGTCTGCCTATGAGATGATTCCTCTCTCTACCAGCAGCACAAACTCAAAACAAACTCTGCCACTGATGTCACCAACGAGAAAGATTCAGCAATTGCAATTTAGCTAAAATCCTCCTGACTAAGTGCAAGGCAGAAAAGAACACCTTAGCCAGACTCACTTTGCACACCTAACCTCTCCCTCTCTTGCCATGGAAGCCATCAGAGAGAACTCAGAAGACACTGGGAGCAGAGGTGTCATTTTTAGATAGTCACTTCTCTGACAATAACGAACCGTAACAGAACACACGGTACTGCAGGAATATTAGCCTGAATGCCATGGTTGATGGCACAGCCATGATGCATTTGTACGCATTGCTGGCCTAGACTCAGGGTATTACAGAATTCCAAGGGACAGCCACTCTTCTTTTAAGATTCTGGCCTTCTTTTGTTCTTTACTATCCCCTTGCATCCCATCTTGCTGGTAATTACACCACTAAGGAAACGCTAGGAGAATCTTAAGAAACAAAGAAAAGATTCCAATCCCTCTTTTTTGCAGAGAACTGAAAAAAGGTGCCAAACATATTAAAGACTAGTTACCAAGAAGCCGCCATCCTGACAACAACAGCACTCCGCATTTAAATGCATGAGAAAGCCAGTGGAGCTGCAAAGCAACATGGTAGGATTTTCACAAGTGGCAAGGGACTTTGGATGCCTCGGCGTTCCCGTATGCCCAAACTGAGACACCTTAAAAGGGACGGATTATCAGAGACGGGGTGCTAGGATCTTTCTGAAAACCTGGCCCCTTTGAGTGGGTCTCAAATTGGGCATCCCAAAAACAAACAAACAAACAAACAAAAACACTAGTCACTTTTGTGAGACTTTGCTACCATTTGATTTCATGATCCACATTTGGATCTACCAACAGATCTGACTTCACACCAACTTTAAAATCCCATCACTCTCCTGTGTTTAAATGCTAAGTCACTTTCCCTGTGTCCTGGAGCTCCTGGTGGGGGGGAAGCATTAAGAAAATGGAAGAATGAAGACAAACTTTTAAAGTCTCTCTGCAGTCTGAGGTAGCGATCAGAATACGCTGGAGTTTTCCTTTTAAGTAAATGGCATTTGCATTTCTCAGTGGCGGACAGTTACGGGCAACACTGGATGCAAGAGGAAGGAAGGAATCTTAACAGACAAGAGCAGGTGCCCCCAGATTTCTGTAACCCCTCTCACCTATCTCCAAGGTGCCCTCCAGTCCTGTTCCCAAGAACTGATATTGTTTTTAAAATGACAGAGCACCCAGAAAAGATTAGCCCCCTGTAAATAAACATCTCCTGTGGCTGTTAATGCGTGTAGGAATCTCTAACCTGGCCCCGGGGCCTGGCCAGAT
This sequence comes from Malaclemys terrapin pileata, assembly GCF_027887155.1. Taxonomy (NCBI): domain Eukaryota; kingdom Metazoa; phylum Chordata; order Testudines; family Emydidae; genus Malaclemys; species Malaclemys terrapin. The sequence goes on from NC_071511.1 coordinate 125,856,477, forward strand.
ACTCTTTTTCCCAGCCTTCTTTCCATAGCCTGGGGCTCATTTTTCTCTCCTCTCTCCTCCTCCCCTTGTCTATGCTTTCCGGCACTTAGCCACCATTAAAATGACTGCATTCCTGGGCATGTGACCCATTTTAAACACCCCCACCCACACGCAGCTTTTCGACCCCAGGAAACCTTCTGCAGCATGTAAGTTTATGATCAGTAAAGCCAGACCAGAGAAGAAATTTAGAGCTTCCCCAGTTCACCTTTCATTTTCCCAACGCCAAAAAAACAAGACCAGCCTGTGCAAGGAGGAATTCCATTTTTAAAAGAGTTTGCAGGGCCAGAGAGTGCTCTGCATTCTGATCCAAGAGGCTGAGAAGTCAGGTCCGGCACAGCAGCCGCATCGTCACTTAAGACTCTCCCAGACAGATTTTGGGCTCTGTGCCCACATTCAATTCATTCACGATTCTGAAACACCTCCCTCCCCACAGGTAAAATCGCCCCCGTGTACTGATTCCAAGTCCCTCGCTCAGCCAATGATTTAACACCCACACTTCCCCCATGTGCTGCCTCCAGCAGACACCTCCCACACAGCGCGCACACAGAGTGCCCCTGTCTGGCACGCAGTAAGCCCGAATTTAGCTTGCAAGGTTCCAAAAAGGTCAATTACGGCTCAAAAAGGATCTTCCGTTTTATGTGGCTGGTCACCCACTTAGCCAGGGGACATCAGTCCAGATCACCTTGGGATGGGAAGGGGGGTTGTGCAGGAAAGGGTCATGTGCAATTAGTGCCTGCCACAGCTGGCCTCTACTCAACCCACGCTACTTGCTAGCTACTTCAGCGACTCCTGGTAGCAAGCCATCCTCTGCTCCTAGCATCATCCCCTAGGTAGAAGGGCCAGCGTGCTTTGTTTCTTAAATAGTAAAATATCTGCCATTTAGTCCCACTGTCCCTCCAGACAGCTCTCCTGAATCCAGTGCATTTCAATGGAGCTGGAAAGTGACCATCTATGTGACTTCTGAAACATTTCTGTTTACACAAAGCACAGCGGCAGCACAGGGGACCGAAGGCAGGAGTAGAATTAGAAGTGGAGCCCATCGCTTAGATACAAAGGTACTCCTGGTTATTTACTCCTTCCCATAGCACCAGAACTAGGGGTCACCCAATGAAATGAGCAGGTTGAAAACAAACAAAAGGAAGTATTTCTTCACACAACGCACAGTCATCCTGTTGCCAGGGGATGTTGTGAAGGCCAAGACTATAACTGGGTTCAAAAAAAGAACTAGATAAGTTCATGGAGGACAGGTCCAGTAATGGCTATTAGCCAAGATGGGCAGGGATGCAACCCTATGCTCTGGGTGTCCTTAAGCCTTTGACAGCCAGAAGCTGGAAGTGAACCACAGGGGATGGATCACTCAATGATTCTCTGCTCTGTTCATTCCCTCTGGGGCACCTGGCATTGGCCACTGTCGGAAGACAGGATACTGGGCTACAAGGACCATTGGTCTGACCCAGTCTGACCATTCTTAAGTACCTATCATCTTTGCAAACACCTGTAAAACAAAGATTAGACAGCAATAGCTCTCAAATTCTGGCAGGCACGAGTCTATAAAACAAAGGATAGTTTAAGGCGAGCACCCGGACAATTCACTAAACACAGCTCTCAATTCTTTTTAAAAACACACAAGTTTGAAGGACGATATTTCTTCATAATTTAAAAAAATTAAGACACCTCATTTAGCACCCTCTCTAAGAGCATCCTTCTGCTATGAAGCCCTTCAAGAATAATCAACCAATCCTTCAAAGGGCAATGTTTTCAGAAAGATTTGATCTAGGACGACTTTGGACCTTCATCAGGTCTCATGTACCTCCACTGTATTGTCAGATTAATTACGTGCACGATCCTATGTCCTTCGGCTTGCACAAGTACTTCCAGCTGCACAATGGGACTACACGCATAAAAAGGGTACACAAGACGGGGCCAGTGAAATCAGACAAGCAGAATCAAGACTTTAACTTGTAAATTCTAAAGAAATTACAGCCCAAGGTACGATGGTTACAATGCTTTCTAACCACGAGAACTGACTACAACTTATAAAACACCACACATCACCTGGGTGTCTTTATCAGCAGCTAACTAGACTAACGAACCCACTCCCAATACTCTGAAGCTTGCTCTACAGTATTTCACTGCAGCAGGATCTGTCCTCCATCAGGTGTGCACAGAACTGAACGTCCCGTGTAAAGAGAAGAGCTTGTTGCTGGGTTGCAAGAAAAAGAAAACGAACATTTCTTATCGTCCACTACATTTCCAGGATAAAACAATCTCGACAAACCCACTATAAAAGATTTTCATTTCCCCCTTCCAACCTCACCCCCACCCCACAAAAAGTTTAAATATTCTGCTCAAGTTATGGATTTCCTCTCTTTCTTGGCAGAGTTACCAGAAGAAATACAATATTCCTTATGGGCCATACTTCCCAGCTGCTGAAGTGAGCGAGTGGGTCAGTCCCTTCAGTACCACTGCCCCAGGTGATCCCAGGCCACCCCTCTGCAGTGACTGCCCTGGGCCCCCTCAAAAATATATATATATATTGCTCAGCCAAGAGTGAATAAGTTTCCTCCGAATGCTTCCCCTCTAGCAGTGTTTGGTGATCCCCGATAACCACAGTCTCCTGCAGTCATGAAAGATACTTCTGCAACTGCAAGATCTTCCAGCCTTTTATTGGGAGATTCCTACTTGCTTTGTGTAATTTCAGCATGAGCTGAAACAATGGTGCCTGCAAGAACAGATACTGTCTTACAGAAGATGTGATGGCCTCTTGCTTTATTTTTCCAGTAGCATGGACTATCCCTCCCAATAACTATGCACACTCCCAAAAGTGCTGGCCGTTTTTCGTCACCAACTTCAATCTGCATTTGTGCAGTAGGCAAAGATGCAGAAGCAGGCTGGCTACATTTCTCTTTCTTTTAGAGTTGACAAAAGGCGCCACAACTGACGGAAATCCTGTCTATGCTGTATCTATTCTGAAGATAAACAGAAGGTTTCCCTACACTGGCCATCACCAATCAGCCTCAAACCTAATTTGGAGGAACCACATATAGGAAGGAGAGGGAGGCTCACTTTTTATGACTCATTCAGTCCTTGGCCTCTCAGCTGAGACTGCTAACAAGGGGGCCAACGGTGTCTGTTGTTTGTGAGATCTGAACACGTGTCCACTAGGAACTGGACTGAGACCCACCAACTCACAGACCACAAACAAACAGCCAAGAGAGGAGAACTATTCATACTAGCTGCCCCATTGCTGGTCCTCAACAAATCTACTTGCTATATAAACAGCTCTGCCAGTAGAGCAGAGATTCTCAAACTTCATTGCTCTGCGATCCCTTTCTGAGAACAAAAATTACTACACGACCCTGGGGGGGGTGGGGAGGAAGGGGACCAAAGCCTGAGCCCACCCGAGCTCCACTGCCCCAGGTGGGGGGCCAAAGCCAAAGCTCAAGGGCTTCAGCCCCAAGCAGGGGGCCTGTAACCTGCACCCTGCTGCCTAGGGCTGAAGCCCTCGCGCCTCGGCTCCGGCCCTGGATGGTGGGGCTCGGGCTTCGGCCCCAGGCCCTGGCAAGTCTAAGCCAGTCCTGGCGACCCCATTAAAATGTGGTCGTGACCCACTCTGGGGTCCCGACCCCCAGTTTGAGAACTGCTGCAGTAGAGGAATTCCACCTAGCCCCCTTTAGCGCATGACCCACATTTAGCTTATGGTTGGGACGATGTTTTCTTTTTTTCTATTTGACGTGGTTCAAATAGCTAAGAAAGGTGACAATTCTGAAACGGAAGAGAGCCCTAGAGACAACGTAAACACGGCAGAAAAGGCAAGCAAAGAGCAACAGAACAGAGGGCATATGCTGACAAGATGACACCACATATTATTACTGCTACGCTCCATGTCCAGGGGGGCTGGAACAATTTTTATAGAAGGGGTGCTGAACCAAACTCTAAACCCTGTACATAATGGAAACCACTTCACGCCCAGGGGGTGCAGCAGCCCCCCAGCGCCCTAGTTCCTGTGTCTATGTCCATGTCCATCATTTATTATCATTTATTATCACATGCGTAATAGGGTCATGTCCAGAGGCCTTGATCAGGATCAGGGCCTTGTGCTAGACACAGACCCTTGCTCAAAGCTGCCAGCTATTTAATAAGCATCACTGAATCTGGATAAGGAGAAACATGTCCAGTCCTTTGATCCATCTCTCTTCACGTGCAGAACTGTTCCCTATTATGGAGGCATAAAGCGTGGCTTCACAGTTAAAGCTGCAGCAGGATTTTGCCTTTGACAGGAGCTTAAAGCCTCTTGAGAAGCTGCCTTAACAGAATTACTGTGAACGTGTGAAGGTATTTTCCGCTAGTCAACCAGCCCTAGTACTAAAGTACATTCTTTTAAAAATGTATTTTAAAAAGTTGAGTTGCAATAGGTTACGCTTGGATACAGTGAACAAACAGTGTCTTTAAGCTGCAGGGGTGTAGCAAGACAAGTGTTTTCACTCTGATCAGTAGGCTTAGCCCTGGGCTAGTAGATGCTGGATACATTTTTTAAGCTCTGATCTACACAAAAGTTCCTCTTCCACTTCAGCCTCAAGATCTTACCAGAAACAATCTCAGTACGTGCCCCAGACTAGTGGGACTAATTTACAGACCTGAAAGCTATCCTGACAGATCCGTGTATCGTTCATTACTAAGTTTAAAAGGTGTTGAGAGGGAGGGGGGAGAAGATGACAAGAAGCATTGTCTGCCCACCGTGAGTTTTCAAGCACACAGTGGCCAATTAACTGCATGCCATGCTTCTGGGCTTCACAGGAGTGGCAGAGATCTGCTGTACTCTCCGTGGACAGTAAACCTTTCTGTAGATTCTGTCTCACTTTACTGCCTGCTTCCTTACTGGACTTAAAAGCCAGAAGAACTCTAAAACTTCTGCTTTACAGGGTCTGAAGAGAGATAAAGAAGCTTTGCACCTCCACTCCTGCATGCCTCAGGAAGATGCCTCCTGTCATTAATGCAGTTTGCATTTCTACACTTGCGCAGATCAGCCATTTCCTGCTCTTGCAGGTGTGTGTTTGTTTGAAAACATGTAAGTGAACTCTACTTTTTATTAACTCACAGAAACTATTAAACACGATATTTGCAAATGGCTGAAGACAATAAATATGTCCGTGAAAAAAATCTATTATGCCAGTGGTTCTCAAACTTTTGTACTGGTGACTCCTTTCACAGAGCAAGCCTCTGATTGTAGGGTGACCAGACAGCAAATGTGAAAAATTGGGACGGGAGTGGAGGGTTATAGGAGCCTATATAAGAAAAAGACCCAAAAATCGGGACTGTCCCTATAAAATCGGGACATCTGGTCACCCTAGCTGATTGCGACCCCCTTTATAAATTGAAAACACTTGTTTATATATTTAATACCATTATAAATGCTGCAGGTGAAGCAGGGTTTGGGGTGGAGGCTGGCAGCTCGCGACCCCCCCATGTAATAACCTTACAACCCCCTGAGGGGTCCCGACCCCCAGTTTGAGAACCCCTGTATTATGCTAAACTGGAGAACAAGGGAAGTCTCCTAATGGGTAAGGCAGGAATGAGGAGTGGGGACGAGGTAAATACGCAGCAGAACGTTATTATACATCACAAAACACACACTGCCAAGTTGTGTAGGCCACATCTTGAACTTGCCTTTTAAAATGCCTTCATAACCAGGAGGAAATAAGTTTATGCCACTTGTTACTTTGCTTTTCTCTTCCTTTCTTTAAATATAAGAGAAGGTCCTCAGAATTGGTTCTTTGCTAATAAGTTGGAGAGAAAATAAGGTCAAGTAGCTAGGCACGCGATGGGGGTGTGGAGACCCAGGTTCTAGTCCAGGCTCTGACATTGACCAGCTGTGGTCCTGAGGGCAAGTTGCTTCAACTCCCTCAGCCTCCATCGCCCCTACCACTCTGAAGAGCTTATAGGCTAAACAGAAGATGCAAACAAGCTGTATCTATTTAGACTGTAAGCGCTTTAGGGCAGGGTCTGTCTCTTACTGTGTGCAGTGCAGCACCAGACACAACTGAGGTTGGGATCTCTAGGCACTACCATAATACATCATAATTATTCTCACCCAAAACAATGGTTTCATACCACTTCTCAGTTAAGGTTCAGCTGCAAAGAGAGTTATCAAGACAGGACTTTTACATGATACACTACCGTACACTTTTAACCAGGAAGTGTCCTGCATCCAGCTAGTGCATCTGGTCATTAACCTAGGCCACGATCCTGCAATGCACTGTGCCAGGGCAGACCCCGGTATGTGCATGGAGCCTGGACACTTAGGCTGCAAGCTCTTTAGACTGTATTTTTACTGGGTTTGCACAGCAGCCACCACAATGGGGCCACTATTTCCACTTGAGCCTGAGGTCTCTAGGCACTTCTGTAATATAAATAAAATATAAATACAATCATAAATTTTGGGTCTCATCCTGCAGCCACTCCACAAAGAACCTGCCCAGTGGGTCAATGGGAATTCCGCCTACGGAGTTGGCAGGGTCACATTCCAGACCAGGAATGTCAAAAAACAAAGTACACTGCAATGCAAAAAATTTTAAATGTTTGTTTGCCGGCTGATTCGCCAAGGGCCTGATCCAACAAAGCACTCATGCACATTCCTAAGTGCTTTCCTGAATCAGGCCCCAGAGTCCTTAATACACAATGGATGTGAATTAGTGACGTTCTTTCCTATTTTTTCCAGGGATAATTTTATTAAGAACATTGTTCAAGGGAAATCCATTCCTCTTCCCTCACATGTGTGCTTGAATCAACACAGTGAATATGAAACATCACTTAAACACACATCTCCTAATTAGCTGTGTTTACCTGAGGCGTTGTGAGTGAGGGGTTGTTAATGTTGCTTACATTTTAACACCACCACTCAGCACCAATAGCTGATTGTGTGAAACAGTTAAAGTCTGAGATTAAAAGAAATGGACCCAATCTATGTGCCTGAACCACTTTAGCAGGTTTTTTTTTTTTTTTTGGAGGGGGGGGTAGTCTGAATATGTGCCCAGATACAAATATGATGGGCACAGTCAACCTGAAATCTAGGCAGTTTCAAAGAATGAATTCAAAGGAGTTTCAGTTACTGCCTCACCCTGCTGCCAATGGTTATGGTTTTACAATCACTTTTTTTTTTTTTTTTTTAAAGGGGGTGGAGGGTGGAAGCGTCTCTCTTTCCCATTGCGCTGAACCATGAAAGGTTCAGACAATAGTGAAACTGACAACACAATCAAACATACAAACTAAAACAAAAATAGCTTTGTTTCTCTGAGATTACAGAAATCTTCAGTTATAAAGGTACAAAATTTTGAGAGACGTGTCATTTTCAAGTTGGTGTACCTTTAAGAAAACGAAGGGGGGGGGGGGAACCCAATCAATTACCGAGAACATCCCATATTTCAGACCCAAATTTACCTCTATCCCACACACAGTGTTATCAGATGTCTTATAACAAGTTATTTAACAGCAGAAGTAATAAATCATAAAGCTACAGCAAATGGGACTTCTGTACCATAAAAAGAAAATTTGCACAGAATTTACACCTTCCACACTAGCATTTTTCTTGTGCTAACCTTTCAGGGGGCAATAGTTTGAGATCTCTGCTAGAACTGTGCAGTTCAACAAATTTATTGGTAGGGCACCAGCATTCTTTGCTCTCTTTCCCTAGTGAACATAGTTGTGCAAACTTCTTGAAAACAAAAACCTTAATTTTAGGCAATGTTTCCATTGCTTCTCTAAAGAAAGTGACGAAAGCCCTATTACTTATATAATTTAAAACTAAACTGGCAAATCTCCAGAGAATAATCTTGCATTAGCCAGAGTGGGAGGGGTAGACAAGGCAGCCCAACTATCTTTGGTCTCCATCACCACTCCATTCACCCTGTAATGGTTTAGTTTAAGCACCTACTCTATAATAGTTAAGTTTGTGACCAGTGAGCCACCTATACCAAACCACCATCATTCCTTATGTATAGACACTTATCCCTACACCCCAAGTCTCCGGCTTCCAGACAAACACAAAGACCAGAGGATAGACAGGGAGGAAAAAGCTGCCATGGAAGGTCTGTTAATCCAATATCAGTAAAGTCTAGGTGCGAGTTTGGCACCTGTGTGCAGCAGTGCTATATGGAACATTTATATCACCCCTTTCGCTCCACAGCTCTTCACGAGATAGCTCTACACTGACACACCATCACTGGGGAGAAGGGAGGCAACCAGCTGGGGTACAGAGGTGTGGAGCTTTTGGCAAAGAACACTGGGATAATCCTCACCCAAGAAGTCCTATGAGATCTTTAATCTCCATGCAGAGCCAGCAGATCCGCATACAGCACATGCCATGATACTCAGTTTATCTACCTCAACAAAGAGTAAAGATCAGATGAGCGTCCAGACTAGGTCAGACCAAAGGTCCATCTAGCCCAGTATCCTGTCCTCTGACAGTGCCCAATGCCAAGTGCCCCAGAGGGAGCGTACAGACCAGGGAATCATCAAATGATCCATCCCGTGTCTCCGTCCTTGAGGTTCCATGTTTTTCAAGCCTGCTGGTTAGCCACCTGATACTCCTTGAGGTTGCTGCATAAGCGGCTTGTAGTGTCATCTGGTGCAGTGGTTCCAACCTTTTTTCATTTGTAGACCCCTAAAAAATGTCAAATGGAGGGGAAGACCTTTTGGAAATCTTAGACATAGTCTGCAGACCCCATGAGTCCGGGGACCACAGGCTGAAAACCACTGATCTGGTGTATTGTCCATGTCTGACTGTAAATTCCCTGGGACCAGGACTGTGCGTCCATTTATACAGCACTGACCATACTGTCAGCATTGAAATAGTACTAATCATGCAGAGGTATTTAAAGAGACATTTTAAAAGGATGCCCCAGTATTATCAAAGAAATTGTCCAAAGTGCATCTAAGAGAACACCAAAACCCTGGAAGTTTATGTAGGTTCAAGCACCCTTGCCCCCACTTACAAACATCCTCCACTCATATCCCCCGCAAACTTACTGAAGCTTTTTGTAGCTGTTTATTGGCCTACATTCCACTGTGTTGCACCTGCTCTGCTGTATACCTGATCCCCCCTGCAGCCGGAGCGGCACAGCACCACCTTATTCTTAATGAAAAAATACAGAACTTCATTTCCTCAGAAGACAAAATAATATATCGGAGCAGACAGACTCCAGAAGCCACAATGCACAGCTGCCCCACAGCTCTTACTCCCGCTGACTTCAAAGGGAGCATTGCCTGAGCAAAGAGTGCAGTCCTGGGCTGTGATGGCTGAGTGGGTTAGGTGTTAGACTTGAACACCAATTGGGTTTTCCTACACAGGTTTGTATCACACTCAGCGTGGCTGAGACGTTAATTCTATGGTCTGTGTTATACAGGAGGTCAGGCTAGATGACCCAACCCTATCTTCTGATCTTAAAATCTATATGTGGGAACTTCCCACAGCTCCCATTAGCCCCCTCCCACAATCTAAGCTCTTGTTTGAGCCGTTGGTGTTTGGATATATTTTCATTCAGGAACATTTTTATACAGATCAGTAGGAAACGTTTTTTAAAGAAGTTTATTATCTATCTGTTGGAGTCCCAAAAGTAATAAGGAAAGTAAATTAGAGGGACAAGGTGAGTGAGGTAATATCTTTTATTGACCAACTTCTGTTGGAGAGAGAGAGACAAGCTTTCGAGCTTATACAGAGCTCTTCTTCCGGTCTGTGTCAGCTCGAAAGCTTGTCTCTCTCTCGCCAACAGAAGTTGGTCAATAAAAGATATTGCCTCCTCCACCTTGTTTCTGTAATATCCTGGGACCAACATGGCTACAACAACACTGCATACAAGAAAAGTAAATGTCATGTGGCTGCTTAAGACAGCGTTTCATACATTGTAGAAGGAGCTTAATAGATTTTAAAGAGAAGCAAACAACGTTTGGATCCTCAGCAACCCAAGCGCCAATCCTGCAAGCTGTTTCATGTAGGCAGATACTTGTGTCCATGCAAAGCCACACTGAATAGGGCTCCACACAGAAACGGTTGACAAATCCTAAAATGTGCTACAAGCTTTACATCCAAGTAAGAAAATGAGGTTCCTGCCCTGAAGAGTTTATAACCCATAAACCCCAATGGGTCCTACAATACACGAGTCCCAAAGAGCCATTTCTTCTGTGATGGCCACAAGTGACTAGTTAATAATAAAAATAAAAACTCAGATCTCTCTTGTGGGTTTCTCAGTAGATCCTGTCTTCCCTATCCTTACAGGCCTTATCCAGCCAAAAATAAACCCGAGTAACTTCACGCACATGAGTAATCCTATTTACTACAAAGGAACATTTGCACAAGTAAAAGGTTAGCTAGATTGAGCCCTTACAGACAATTTGTAGGCAGACAATAGGAGAGGAGATGAAGTGAGCAGCATGCGAGACACGAAGATTTGTATGTTGTAAACAAAAGTGCCTTTACTGGCTACTAATTATATCTAGGTTATTAAAAGCAAGGGAATTCAAAAAAGTCCAATTTACTATTAATGCACTTTGGTTACTTTCTACATTTCATAGAATCATAGAATATCAGGGTTGCAAGGGACCTCAGGAGGTCATCTAGTCCAACCCCCTGCTCAAAGCAGGACCAATCCCCAACTAAATCATCCCAGCCAGGGCTTTGTCAAGCCTGACCTTTCTTTCAGTTCGGACAAAAAAATTATTTTCTGCTTCATATGTAGCCAGTGTAATTTTTGTTCACATATAATGACGTGCTGTAATGCTGGGGTTTCAAACATTTCTTTAGAATATGTTTTTATTATTATTTATTTGTATTACAGTAGCGCTAGGGGCGCCAACCAAGACACAAGCCCCACTGTGCAAGGCACTGTACAAAGACATGGGGGGGGAGGGGGAAACAGGCCATACCTCAAAGAGCTTACAAACTGCACTCAAGAGCTATCTGCATTATTATTTTAATGCGGTCTTTGATTTGGACAAAGCTTGTTTCCACAACAGTTTGGAGCAAGTTTAACTTGACAGCATTCTGCATGGTCAATTTCACTGTCGAATGAACCCTCTTTGTTTTTAGGTAAAGGCGACTATAAAACCATGAACGCTGCCGGCGTGGGACATCACCAGACGTCACGCAGGGAGCAAGGCTGATAGCTGGCCGACACCAGCGTGACTATTTTGGATGCAAGTGTGTGTGTCAGTCGTGATAACCTACTTACCTGGGCTACGTGCGGCTCCCCCCCCCTTCTGGAGCAGCAAAGGAAGGGTCTGTTTTTCATGCCCACCATGTTTCGGGGGAGAGGACGGGGAATTGAGGGCTGTGTGGATGGGTGTATATAGATACACACACACATGTATTTCATAGCAGGGATGGGGTCTTCATACTGGTCTGTACAGCGCCTAGCACAGGGTGGGGCTGCACTGACATGACTCCTTCCCCCCCCCCCATGGCTTTTTAACCTCTGTTAGCCATGGGGGGGCCCAGACACCCATAGGGCCACGCTCAGGCTGCACACGGGGGGGGGGTAAGTGGCTCCATCCCCTCCCACAGGGCAGGGGACGAGGGGCCTGGAGCCCCCTCGCCCTGGCCTCCAGATCGGGCCCTGCGGCTCGGGCCGGCGCAGCCGCGCTTCGGGAATAGCCCCCTTACGGCCGCGGAGCCCCCGCTGCGCCTTAGCGACCACGCCGGCCCCCGCGCCGGCCCCTGGCAACCAGCTAGGCCGCGGCCTCCCCGGCCTTTCCCACCCGCCGCGGCCGGCCCGGGGAGCCCGCGAGGCGGGGACGGGGAGCGCTTACAGGTCGGCGCCGAGCTGCGTGAAGCCGGAGTTGAGGCAGCCGCGGGCTATGCGCCTCCAGAGCAGGTCCCGGCCGGAGAAGGCGCGCAGCCGCCGGCAGACCTGGCCCAGCCGGCCCAGGGCCTGCGCGTCCAGGTAGGAGCAGATGAGCAGCAGCAGCTCCTCGGGCAGGGCCCACAGGAGGGAGGGGCGGGCGGGCCCGCACCCCTCCTCGGCCTGGGGGGGCCGCGGGCTGCCCTTCCTCCCCATGGAGCAGCAGCCCCTGCCCCTCCTCCCCGGGAGCCGGAGCTGCTGCTGCCTGGGGGAGGCCAAGCCATGGACGGGGGCAGCCTCTCCCCAGTCACATGGGGCAGGAGCAGCTGCCTGTCACTCCCCAGGCAGACAGGGCCTGGCCAGCTCGCTAATTAACTCAGTAATTGGGCCCAGGGCTCATAACATCCTGGGTGCCCCGGGGAGGGCACCGCACCCACCCCCCGGGCAGGGCAGCCTCGCACCGCACGGTGACCCGGGCAGCCCGATCTTTGTTAATAACGGAATAACGAGCCTCCCTGGCCAACGCCGCCAGGGCACCGGGAGCGAGGGGTCGCTTCTCGCCCACCGAGGAAACGCGGCCCCACATGCCGGGGCAGGGAAGGAACCCCTCGTGTGCGTTAACAATAATTTAACAATATCCTCCGGGCCCCCAACGCCAGCATGACAAACGCATGCACGCGCACACTGGGGCAGGAAAAGAATCATGAATCATAATTAATAACTAAGTCATTAGTGCCATCCTGCAGGAGCCTGGACTGATGGGGACAAGGATCGCTCCTGAACGAATGCGGAAACACAGCCCCGCACGCACTGGAGCAGGCACATATTATATTATTTATTATTAACAATTTACTAATATGATACGTTTTCATAGCAGCTTCCACCCAGTCTGGAGCGTTTTGTACAGGGAAGGCTCCTAACCCAAAACAGACATGCAGCCCCACTCTCCCCACTGGGGTAAACAAATAAGCTAACAATATCATACAAGCCCATAGCACCTTCCACCTGCTCAGAGTGCTGTATACAGGGATTGCTTACCAATCATAGAACTCCAAACCTGCCCCACAGTTAAAAAGGCAAATAATTATTAATTGATGTCATATGATCACCTCAGAATATAATAGAATGACCATAAGAGAAGGCCTTTATTCAATACTTAGGTCTTGATCCAGAAAAACACTGAAGTATGTGCTTAACCTTAAGCACTCAAGTAGTTTTCTTGACTAAATTAGCTGGTCCGGATAACTTGCATCCAATAGTTTTAAAAGAGCTGGCCGAGGAGCTCTTTGGAGCATGAATGTTGCTTCTTAATAGGTCTTGAAACACTGAGAAAGTTCCAGAGGAATGGAAGAAAGCAAATATTGTGCCAAAATTTTAAAAGGGTAGACAGGATAGCCCCATTAATATAGGCCTGTCAGCCTACCTTTGATCCCAAGCAAAATAATAGAGTGACTGATACAAGACTCACTTAATAAAGAATTAAAATAAAGTAATATAATTAATGCCCAGCAACATGCATTTATGGAAAATAGAGCTTATCAAACTAACTTGATTTTTTAATGAGGTGACAAGTTTGATTGATAAAAGTAATAAGGCTGATGTAATATTCGTAGACTTCCATAAGGAATTTGACTTGGTACTCCATGACATTTTGATTAAGAAATTAGAATGATGCAAAATCAACATGCCATATTAAATGGATTAAAAACTAGCTAACTGATATGTTTCAAAATATACGTGTAAATGAGGACTCATCATAGAGCAGGTGTATTTCTAGTAGGAGCTCGGAAGGGTTGATCCTTGACCCTGTGGTGTTTAAGATTCTTATCAATGACCTGCAACAAAACATAAAATCATTACTGATAAAGTTTGCAGATGACACAAAAATTGGTAGAGTGGTAAGTAACGAAGAGGACAGGTCATTGATACAGAGCGATCTGGATCTCTCTGTAAGCTGGGCACAAGCAAACAATATATGTTTCAATACAGCCAAATGTAAAGACATATATCTAGGAACAAAGAATCGAGGCCATATTTACAGCATGGGAGTCTATCCTGGGAAGCAGTAACTCTGAAAAAGACTATGGGGTCCTAGTTGAAAATCAGCTGAACATGAGCTCACAGTGCAATGCTGTAGCTAAAAGGGTTAATGCGATCCTTGGATGCATAAACAGGGGGATATTGAATAGAAGTAAAGAGATTATATGACCTCTGTATTAGGCACTGGTGTGACTGCTGCTGGAACACTTGTCCAGTTCTGGTATCCACACTTCAAGAGGGATGTTGATAAATTGGAGAGGATTCAGAGAAGAGCCTTGAGAATGATTAAAGGATTGGAAAACCTGCCTTATAGTGACAGACTCACGGAGCTATATTTATTTAGCTTATCAAAGAGAAGGTTAAATAGTCTATCAATATCTACATAGGAAACAGAAATTTGCTAACGGAGAGCTCTTCTGTTTAGCAGACAAAGGTTTAACACGGTCAAGTGGCTGGAAGTTGAAGTTAGACAAATTCAGATATAAGGCACAATGTTTTAACAATGATAGTAATTAGCCATTGGAACAATTTACCAAGGGCTGCACTAGATTCACCATCACTGTTTTAAATCAAAATTGGATGTTTTTCTAAAAGATATGCTCTAGCTATTGGACATGAAGCAGGAATTAATTCAAGAAAGGTCTATGGCCCATGCATGCAGGAGGTCAGACTAGATGATCACAATGGTCCCTTCTGGCTTTGGAATCTATGAAGTTAAACATGTATGTAAGTCCAATAAAGAGGTACAGAACTAAGAAGTATTTGGATCAGCTAAAAGGTCTATTTGCAAGCAGTAATTATGCAAAGGATCGGATATAGGACAAGCACAGTACTATGAATAAAACATTGTGGGGTTATGCACCTTAAAAATAAGTAGGGCTATCAAGCGATTAAAAAAATTAATCACGACTAATCATGTGATTAAAAAAATTAATCACAATTAATTGCACTGTTAAACAATAATAGAAAACCGTTATTTAAATATTTTCGATGTTTGCTACATTTTCAAATGTACTGATTTCAATTACAACACATTGCACTGTAAAAAGACAAAAGAAATAGTATTTTTCAATTCACCTAATACAAGTACTGTAGTGCAATCTCTTTCATGAAAGTTGAACTTACAAACGTAGAATTATGTACAAAAAAAACTGCATTCAAAAATAAAACAATGTAAAATTTTAGAGCCCGCAAGTCCATTCAGTCCTACTTCTTGGTCAGCCAATCACTCAGACAAACAAGTTTGTTTACATTTTCAGGAGATTATGCTGCCCGCTTCTTGTTTACAACGTCTCCTGAAAGTGAGAACAGGTTTTCTCACGGCACTGTTGTAGCTGGCATTGCAAGATATTTACATGCCAGATGTGCTAAAGATTCATATGTTCCTTCATTTTAAACCACCATTCCAGGGGACATGTGTCCATGCTGATGACAGGTTCTGCTCCATAACAGTCCAAAGCAGTGCAGACCGACGCATGTTCATTTTCATGAACTGAGTCAGATGCCACCAGCAGAAGGTTGATTTTCTTTTTTGGTGGTTCAGGTTCTGTAATTTCCACATCGGAATGTTGCTCTTTTAAGACTTCTGAAAGCATGCTCCACACCTTGTCTCTCTGAGATTTTGGATGGCACTTCAGATTCTTAAACCTTGGGTCGAGTGCTGTAGCTATCTTTAGAAATCTCACATTGGTAACTTATTTGCGTTTTGTCAAATCTGCAGTGAAAGTGTTCTTAAAACGAACAACATGTGCTGGGTCATCATCCGAGCCTGCTATAACATGAACTATATGGCAGAATGCGGGTAAAACAGAGAAGGGGACATACAATTCTCCCCCAAGGAGTTCAGTCACAAATTTAGGTTTGTTTGTTTTTTAAAAAATGAGCGTCATCAGCATGGAAGTATGTCCTCTGGATTGGTAGCCGAAGCATGAAGGGGCATACGAAATTTTAGCATATCTGGCATGTAAATACCTTGCAATGCTGGCTTCAAAAGTGCCATGCAAATGCCTGTTCTCACTTTCTGGTGACATTGTAAATAAGAAGGGGGCAGCATTATCGTCTGGAAATGTAAACAAACTCAGCAATTGACTGAACAAGAAGTAGGACTGAGTGGACTTTTAGGCTCTGAAGTTTTACATTGTTTTGTTTTTGAGTGCAGTTATGTAACAAAAAAAATCTACATTTGTAAATTGCACTTTCAGGACAAAGAGATTGCACTACAGTACTTATATGAGGTGAATTGAAAAATACTATTTCTTTTGTTTATCATTTTTACAGTGCAAATATTTGTAATAAAAAATAATACACACTTTAATTTCAATTACAACATAGAATACAATATATATGAAAATGTAGAAAAACATACAAAATATTTAATACATTTCAATTGGTATTCTATTGTTTAACAGTGCGATTAAAACTGTGATTAATCATGGTTAATTTTTTTAATCATGATTCATTTTTCTGAGTTAATCGCATGTGTTAACTGCACTTAATCAACAGCTGTAAAAATAAGCTTTGTGTACTAGTATAGATTTTTACCCTTCAACATAATCGCAAAGACTAAGGGCTTGTCTACACATACAGTGCTTCAGCGTCTGGTGAAGACGCTCTATGCCGATGAGAGAGAGCTCTCCCATTGACATAAGAAAACCACCTCCGTGAGAGGTGGTAGCTCTGTCGACGGAACATAGCACTGTCCACGCCAGTGCTTATGTCAGTGTAACTTACATTGCTCAGGGGGGTGATTTATTCACTCCCCTGAGTGACATAAATTATGCTGACATAAGCCATAGTATAGGCATTGCCTAAATCTTTTCAGAAAGATGATAGCACCATTCTATTATTTTAGAAAGAAAGAAAGAAACAAACAAACAAACTGAATGGTTCCAGTGCTGCAAGCATGTATTCCCAGGCATAGTTCATACTACTGTGACTTCAGTGGGACTGTCTATGTTATCTACCCACATGACATACAACCACAAAGTATCGAAATGCTTATTACCTACAGACTGCTCACAGTAGTAGGGACTACAGGTAAGTGAGTGTTCGCAGCATCAGACCCTAAGAACCCACTGGAACTACTCTACTCGTGTGAAAAAGCAAGCATGTAAAAATGTTTGGAGGATCAGGACATAAGGAAGCACTTGGGGATCTTGCCTGTTACTAATAAACATACATCTATCATTATCACTTTCGTTTTATTGTTTATATTGCACTCACCTGAGGCCCCATTGTGCTAGGCACTGAATAAACATATAGCAAACTACATTTCCTGCCTCAGAAAGCTAACAAGCTAAGGCCCCAATCCTGTCATGGGCAATGACTGCACAGAGCCTCATTGAAGTTAGCAGGGCTCTGGGCTGGCACAACCGGAGCAGGGCCTAAATGAGCAGTTATAATCTGAAAGCTTCTAAGGTAATGGTAAAAGTCAGTCAACTGCAGCATGTAAGAAATACCATGTCAATACCTGCCCATCATTTGCTTGCTATCTCCTTTCCACGGGCTTTTATTCATCTCTGTACTGCCCTCCAATATACCTTTCCAGCTAAAGACACAGTCAAGTGGACAGGGTTTGGTTTTGTTTTTCTTTTCACCCAACGCTTTTGTATATTTCTGAAACTTAAGCCACCGCATATACTACTACAGTACTTATCTGTAACACCATCGCTTTGAGGGATTAAAGCAGGTTACTTGTTACACACTTAGATCAAGCGTTATCTGAGTAGAGAGTCTACTCCGTTAGGGATGGCGGAATCTGTTTTTGATCTTGAGTTGTTTTGATTTTCTTTGAGAGCGGTAACATGTTATTTTAACTTCTGAATAAGGTGTGCTACCTGACTGAGTCTCTTCTCTTCTTTGGCAGAAAGGATTAGAAACCTCCACCGAACTTGCAGTCTATTAAAGCAGAGTGCTCTCCATTGAGCAGCAAGGAACTGAATTGTTTTCAGATTACATGTGTGTGTGTGTCTTTCCCACATCAAAGACTTCGATGGAAGCTGTTCACACTATTGTCAGGAATGCAGGGATTGGCACAAAGGTGATTAGCAAAATTGCTTTTCTGCAGGAGAAGCACAAAAAATTATTGAGGGATTAAAGAGGATAAAAAGAAGGTTATGTTGAATATGAGGTAAAATCTTCTGCTGTTTTTTTCCAAATCATGCTTCATGGATTTGGTTTAGTCTCCATAAAAATAAGGCAGAACAAATCAGAATTACAAGCTGCTTTGTACAAAGTGCCATTAAAGGGACAAAAATCTCATATAAAACTATATACATCTCTCCCCCGATATAACATGAATTCGGATATAACACGGTAAAGCAGCGCTCCGGGGAGGCGGGGCTGCGCATTCCGGCGGATCAAAGCAAGTACGATATAACGCGGTTTCACTATAACGCAGTAAGATTTTTTGGCTCCCGAGGACAGCGTTATATTGGGGTAGAGGTGTATATCTTTTGGTCCCTATCCTGTGAGGTACTCAACATCTTCTGCAAGAAGCTGAGAGCCCTCAGTGGGAGCTGAGGGGAATTATCACATCTCACAAGCTATTACACATTTCCAGGATGGGGCCCTTTATTACTAATATATTATCAAAAGAGAAAGAATTTTACAAATCTAACTTTTCTGTCATCCTGGATGTTGTTTGGTTGCTTTTTGCGCTATACTCAGCTCATAGTGATGTTAGGCTGATGGTCAATTTCGTTTTCCACTTGCCATACCTGGACAATACTTATACATTGGCCTCAGCAGCAGAGCTGGTTGAATAGGTTTTTTTTTAAATTTAAAAACCCAAATATTTTGGTCAATGAAACCTAACAGCAAAGCTTCTGAAAGCTCTGTCTCGGCAAAGCTGCAGTGTAATAAAAGTATATCTTCAGCTACAGTCAGTAAAACTGCATCATCTCCTTTTTTTCAGATTTGGCCTTGACAGTTCATTTATTACTAATTTATTTGAATGATTATTATTCATTAAGTGCCAAAACTGCAGGCGTTCCTTTACTTTGGATTCTGATTTTGTTATTGGTTTGTTTTGTTAATTTGCTACTTTCTTGAAGTCCATCAACTGATTTTATTTATTTATTAACCTTGTTTTTCGAAGAATTATCTGAAGAATCTATTTAGAAAAAAGTTTAAATTAACTGTTTTCGCAACAGTAACTCACTCCCCCCACCTGACCCCCCTCAGCCGCATAAGGTTGTCACTCACCAGACAGCTGTGGGATTCTGAATGATTCAATTGAAAACGCTTTTCAATTCCAAATGCTAGATTTCTACTGGTGCAGTATGATTGCCGCACACAGATTGAGAAACTCCCCAACCCTCCAGGCTTCAAAGGCTGGTCACCCTTGATCTCCAAAAGGAATGTTTTTGAGTCTTGTGTCTTCTCGGGGCTACCTACAAACATATTTTAGGGTTTTTTCTTTCTCACTTGGAGCCTGTTGGAGCCAATGATAAAACTCCCATTGGCTTCTTTGGGAGCATGCTCAGGACCCCGTTCAGTGAGATGTTGTTTCGAGGGGTCGTCACCCCACTCTGCACGTATTTCATAGGTACACTCCACAGCTTTAGTCTTCAGCAATTAGAAATTCACAGACCCAGGGTTGCTCGAGTTTCTAGGCTCGCTACTCCTCATTGTAGAAGATGGTCAGAGTCAAAGGAGCACTTCAGAGACATTCCCGTCTTGTAGACTGGACTTTTTTCACCAGAAGGCTGCAGGTCTTTTGCTGCTACTTACTTTGGCTAGTTCTGGTGTTTCTTATTATGCGGACCTAGAATCAGCAGTGATTCGGTTTGTAGGGTGAATGTGACACCGATACCTATATAAAGCAATCGGCGCTTATTCAGTGCTGGAAACCAACATTTTGGTGCAATTCTCAATTTATCCCATGCTGATCTCTAAGGACACTATCCTCTCCTCCAAAACTCTCCTAAAGACCAACCTCTTCCATGAAAACCATTTGAAAGGATCATTTGAGAGGCAGCTAGGGAGAACTGTGTTGTCTTGTATTTCTAAGTAAACAAAAATGTCTCTAATGCATATATAAAAATAGTACAGAATGAATTGTATCCCTCCCCCTGACAATTGTTTTGTTAGGCCCCAGTCCTGCATGCCTTGGTCCATGCTAGCAGATCCAGTTGCAAGATTGTAAGAGTCTTGGAGCAGGGACAATGTCTTTCAATGTGTCTCTGCAGTGTCTAGTACAATGGGACCCCTATTCTGTTCAGGGCCCTTCGGTGTTACTGTAATGCACATAAATACTAACTAGTGCTCAATCGTTATAATAACTATATGTAGATAAAAATCTAAAGCCAATGCGCTAACTTAGCCTCCAGATTTGTAATAACAATAAGCTGTAGGCACAAATAATTGCAAACATAGTTTATGGGCCAGAGGAGGGGACTCAGAGCCTCACTTACATGGGATTCTTAGGATCATGCAAGTCCCACCTCTCCTTTGGAAAGACTACTTTTGGTTTATTTGTTTAGATCAGTAAAAAAAATCCCACATCCCAAAATAAAGAATGTTTTCCTTTGGCACTGCAAACATCCTTGATAGCTTTAACATCTGCTGGACAATGTATGGATGAGAGGCAGGCAGGTCACACAGTTCTGTGACAAACATGTGTGTACAGCGTGTCGGATTATAAATCCAGGAATAAAGAGCTATTAAACCCCCTTTTCCAGCCCACCTGCCACGAAAAAAGGCCTTTCACTTTGAATTGATCTATTTAAATAGAAACAAGAATTGGGAAGGAAAACGCCAACATCCCAAAGTCTCAAGTCAAAACTTCTCCATCTGATAAGTTCTGTCAGCTGCAAGCAAACTGATTCACTGTCTATCTTTCTCCAGGATGTGTGGACTACCCTGTGTGAGTATGCTTGTGGTTCAGCCAAAACATAAGGTTATATGGCTCAGGAATCTTTCAAGTAACATTTGTATCTGTTACTAAGTTGATCTTAAGCCCCACCTAACCCTTAGATATGTTTTCTCTTTTGCCCGCATGTTAGAGTGCTTGATGCAATATTTGGATGAGAACTCCAGCGAGATCAGCTGTGCCACCCAGCAGACCTAGAGCTCTCAGAGCTCCACCTTGAGTGCAAAAGCCTTTCTGTTCTTTGGAATGCAGAATGAGAGGAAAAAACTTTAGGCCAATTTCCCCCCTGGAACAACTCTAATGAAATCAGTCAGGTAACATCAGCGATAAATTTGGCCCTGTGCTTTTAGCTTTGCTCTGTGATTGCAATGGACTCACTGTTGATAGTTTCTCTGAATTATTTGAATTACATAAAAATGCAGTTAGAAATTCAGAACAAACATCCAGTGCAGAATGCCTCATAATCCAGAGCACACGTTGCCTAATGGTTACTGCAGGAGAACGGGAGTCTAGTCTCCCAGATTCTGTTCTGAACCCTGACATTGGTGTGAGTATTGCATGATATGGGCAAGTCACATTGCCTTTCACTGTCTCACTTTCCCCATCTACAGAATATAACAAGATCTACCACTTCACAGAGTGGTTGAGAGTCTTGAGGTTGTTTTAGTACCATTGGGATGAAAGTTCTTTTAAAAGGCAAAAATAACCCAACTTTTCAATAGGGCCAAAACCCAGCCTCTGCTGGTGCACATGTGATTGCAACCAGGACTTGCCAGTACTGACACCTACGCATGTTTATTCAAATACCTGGGCATGCAAGTCATAGAACCCTAATGTGCGAGACCCATTGGTCTAATGGATTTGCCCACAGGTGTTCGCGCATGTCAAGTGTACATGCAGGTGTGTGCACAGGCGGACTTGCATGAGCACAAGCAGAGCCAGGGTTCAAACAGCAGGGCCTTTGGGCCTTAACCTGACACTCCCCCTTTAAAATCAGAGACACTGACATCAAAGTTTGCCCCTCACCAGAAGAAACCGGCTATTTTGCACCCTTCCAAGCTATGTTTCTCATCTCCCCGCCATTCCTACTGCCTTGTCTCTCTTGCTTTTTCTAACATTATCCCTCCCGCTCCACTTCAAACCCTGGGAAAAACCTAGGAAAAGCAGCTTGCTGACTAAGGGGCCATTTCGTTGCATTGTGTTTTCCAGCTAGACCTGAACAGACTGAAATCAATTCAGCTCTCTCGCGCTCTCCCTCCCTCGTGTCTTTTTTTGTTTCTCTTAGATTGTGCCCTCTGCCTTAAGAAAGCCCAGTTTAGTTACAGCCCCATAGCAATCAAGTGACCAGTAGTTTCTGTTTTTTGTAAAAACAGTGTCCTTTTCATGGGATTCAGGTTCCTCCTCACTTTGAAATGCCCATTGAGCAGGGGTAACAATCTGCAGAATCTTTGATCAATTCTTGTGTATTCATTTTAGATATTTCTAATGGTCACATCACCCGGAGAAATATGTGCTTTTGTACTAATATTAAAACATTGTATCAGCCATCCATTATATTACTGTTACTGAGACCAGATTGAACAGAAGTACACACAAACATCTGTGTCTGATCTGTGTAGCTATATATCCTGAGAAATACGCTTATTATTGTTGAAGTCCAAGGGTTTCCATTCTAAGATCCTTTTTGCAATTCCTTCTAACTTTCTAAAGTTTTCAATATGAATTTTTTCAGTCTTGATCCCATACCACAGTTATGAATGCAATATAGAAACAAGAAGAGAATAAAATAAGGTTTTTGGACGTTTGAACAAGCATGGTTAAGCACAGTCCACCTGGTGCACTAAATGAGGCCTGGTCCTGTGGAAATAATTATATGGGATCATAGAATTAAGGGTTATATCCTATTGCATCCTCACAATGGAACAGCATCAAGGTTGCATGTGCAACCTTAACTTTGTTGTCTCCTGATTCTTTTGGGTGCTCAACTGGGCAAACTTTGTGTTTTCTTAGCGTAGATTTTCTTTGTTCTTTTCCAATGGAATGTAGATTTACGGACAGACATCCTCAGCGGGTGTAAATTGGCACAATTCCAATGGAGTCGACAGACCCAAGCCCTTGACACCTGCTGAGGATCTGAGCCAGAGATGAGATGTGTGCGCACGCCCGCAGCACTGAACTACTATTCTAGCCCTAATGACAAGAAGAGAGTGGGGGGTTTATATATATAATTATTTCTTTTAATTTAGAAAAAAATAT
The DNA here is from genome assembly GCF_027887155.1 of Malaclemys terrapin pileata. Lineage (NCBI taxonomy): Eukaryota > Metazoa > Chordata > Testudines > Emydidae > Malaclemys > Malaclemys terrapin. The sequence continues at coordinate 125,879,517 of NC_071511.1, forward strand.
TAAAAGTGTTTATCCCCAGCCTTGAGTATCTCTACCACTTCTTTAAGAAGATACATCCAGCAGCCACGCCTTACCATAGAACATAAAATGAACAGAAGAACATAAGAATGGCCGTACTCGGTCAGACCAAAGGTCCATCCAGCCCAGTATCCTGTCTGCCAACAGTGGCCAATGCCAGGGGCCCCAGAGGGAGTGAACCTAACAGGTAATGATCAAGTGATCTCTCTCCTGCCATCCGTCTCCACCCTCTGACAGACAGAGGCTAGAGACACCATTCGTTACCCATCCTGGCTAATAGCCATTAATGGACTTAACCTCCATGAATTTATCTAGTTCTCTTTTAAACCCTTTTATAGTCCTAGCTTTCACAACCTCCTCAGGCAAGGAGTTCCACAGGTTGACTGTGCGCTGTGTGAAGAAGAACTTCCTTTTATTTGTTTTAAACCTGCTGCCTATTAATTTCATTTGGTGGCCCCTAGTTCTTATATTATGGGAACAGGTAAATAACTTTTCCTTATTCACTTTCTCCACACCACTCCTGATTTTATGTACCTCTATCATATCCCCCCTTAGTCTCCTCTTTTCCAAGCTGAAAAGTCCTAGCCTCTTTAATCTCTCCTCATATGGGACTCCTTCCAACCCCCTAATCAATTGACCAGCTAAACCCACAAAACACTTACAGCTTGAAAGTTTAAAATGTTGCACCGTCTCCAGTTAGTTCCGATCTCCCTCATCCCCCCCCCCCCCCCCGCAAAAAAAAGCCCTGGTCCCAAGATGAAAGGCAGCAGCTGCTCCAACCAAGGTGGGGGCAGAGTTGCAACGGAGCCCTCACAGATGATGTCATGCCAGCAGCTTCCTCTTTTGTAAATCCAGGTAGCTTGAGCTCGAGCTCCTCCACCGACCACAGCTGTGGCAGTCCGTCTCAGGGAGAGAGGTGTCTCCCAGGGAAGCAGGTCCCAAGCCTTTTAGAGCTTGCTAGGCCAAAAACCACCACCATAAAACCCACCTAGAGCTGAAAAAGACGCAAGTGCAAATCACGAACTAGTGTCATGTGGTCACAGAGGGCTACACTGCTTAACAAGGGGCTAGCCACCCGCTGCACCAGCTTTGGTGTCCAGGTGGATGTTAAGTACAGCACATTGTCTAATGTTGAAATATCATTTCTATTCAAAGAGATGGTCTGATTTTTTAAATCGCGGCACACCCAGCTGAAGATGGGGAGTGCTAGTGAGTACGCAGCACCTCTGGAAACTGGGCCTGGATTGCAGTTCAAACTTTAGGCTCTTAAGGTTGCACATGCAACTGTAACTCGGCCACTTGTGCTTATTCCCTGTGATAGAATCTTTGGCTACACGGTCCCATTGGATTTCACAAATAAGACAGAACCCAGTTTTTTATACCACTTCAAACACACTCTTTCTTACGGACAGCAGTTTTCTTGTCAAAACTTTAACCATTCACACATTTTAACTAAGTTCTCTTGCATGTTTGAATAAGTCTGCCAGTGTCCTGGACATTATGTGTTTGTTCCCAACCAGCAGCACAGCCTTGCTGAGACATTTCAGGAGTGAAGGTGGTTAATTATGAAGCTAGTTTTGCACATCTGGCTGCTCCACCTCCGGCTGTGGCCCTTCTAGCACTCAGGCATGGCGCTGCGGGCAAGCCCTGCCTTAGGCATGCCCTCACCCCGGGCTAGACACGTCCAAAACAGACCTTCTGGGCATTAACAAGCATCCCCCTCAGAAGGGCTCATTTATTAACAACAAAGAGTAACATACGCTCAAGCAAAACCAGTTGTTCAGGCCCCTCTTGGGAAATGCAGTCTCTCAGGGTCAGTCCAACTAACTGCTTGGTCCTTTAGCCACGGGACACTCAGCCCAAGACCCTCATCTGAAGCCAGGGCTTCTAGGCTACTCCTGCTCCCTTCCCTTGGAAAACAGCTTCTAGTTCCTTCTGTTCAGGAAACTTCTGCTCTCTCCACCACGGGAACAGTCTCTCTCTCTCTGGAGCCCTCCCAGTTCCTTCCTGTGGAACACTCTCCTTCTGGGGTTGCCGTCCCCCTCCAAGCATCTTCTCCTCAGAGGCACCTTCCTCCTGGCAGTACCGAGCCCAGGCAGCCGTTTTATAGGGTGCAGTTGTCTTCTACAGAACAAGCACCTGGGGCAACCAGTTACTGCCAGGTGGGTCTTCAGAGAGCTGTCATGGGCAGGCGAGGTTCTGACTCCCCTTAATGGGACAATTGTCCTGTGACAGCACAGCAGTGCAGACTTCCAGGTGGAAGGAAAAGGCTAAGGGCTTTAACTACGAAGATAATTTAGCAGCAATTTTAGATGGCTTATATATGCCAGCAATTATTTTTTCCTGTTGTTTGTATTTAATATACAGTGTATTCTGTCAACAGTTTGCTGTGTACTTTTCTTATACATGAGTTGATGAGGCTGTACTGTGTGTATACAGAGTAGTGCAGAATACTGCAAGATGTTATCCAGGGCTGTAGAAAAACGGTATGAGAATATATTGTATAGAAGGAGAAATAGCATGTGATCATAGAAATCTATCCTAATGCATACACACAAGAGAGCAGAGTGCATTTCCTGATTGCAGGGCTTACCTGAGCATACTTAATGATCTTTTAACACAGCATTTGTGTGGAATTTCCTAGGTTGTTTTTAAAGAAAATAGAAAAAACCATAAAAAGAGAGCCGGGACCAAGTTTTAAACTGACCCGGGGCCAATTTTTCAAGTGTGCAGCACTTACAATTGGAGCCAGATTTTCCCAGCTGACATGCTATCATAACTGCACTGAGCTGGTCTGAAAGTCTGACCCTGACTGAGGGTGCTGAGCCCAACTGGAAATTCCAGCCCCTCTCTTCAGGCCTTCAAAGCTCTGCTAGCTTGCAAAATATTGTCCATAATGCATGTAAATGCCATAGTGTGGGACCGTTGTGCTAAACACCACGGGAATGCTCTGCCTTACGAGGTCTGTGAGGAGCTCCTTTCCTGTATGTCTTGGGAGATTGTCAGGGGAGAAGACCTTTCTCCTGCAAAACATCTAGATCATGCCCGCAGATGCTGGTGACAGAAGGTTGAAACCAGGAGACACAATCTAAGAAATAAAACATGAAAGATAAAAAGGGATTTAGGCGGGAAGGATTCGTTCTCAAAGTCATAACAAGCAGATGGGCAAGAATGGCCACACCGGCACACAGAACTATGTACATAACATAAAGGCAGCAGCTAGACATTGTTAGGAAGACAGAGGAGAGAGGGATACAGTGGGAAAGCTGGGAGATGGCGTTGAGACACTTTGGGGAGGGGGGTAGGTTCGTTGGGCCAAGTGACCTTTTCCCATCCAGCAATTTCTTCTGTCCCAGTGCAGATTGACAATGGAAGCCCAATGGCAGCACAATCTGACATCCCCGTTAATACCGAAAGAGATTCAATGAGATCGTGCTGTGCTGCTGTGAAACAAACCAGACCCGGGTTTCCAACTCGCCGCCTTTTCTGTTGTTGTTGTTATTGCTGTTTGTTTCCATTCACCCCCTGGATTCTCCATTTTCCCCTTTCTTGACTCTGATGGGGGCTCTTTTTGTGCACAAGAAGCCCTTCTGATCTCTTTGAAAGGCAAGCTCATGTCATTCTTCCAGATCATCATTGTATGACATGTTTTTATATCAGGCTGACAAAGGAGCTATTTGATCAGGGGGTATGGTGTGTGATTGTAAGAAATTCAGCTAGCCGGTGGCAACCATTGTTCCCCAAAGCGGCTCCCTGACCCCATTCTATTCAAGGAAAAACTCCCTTGGAGTGGCCTCTATTCATTGAGTAACACCAGTCTGCGGTCTCACTCCAGGAGCATGCTCAATTCAGAGGTATGTCACCGATATCGCCCATCAGCCAGCCTTTAACTCTTTCATCAGCATTAGGTTTCCAACACAACAGCTGTTATCATGGGGACGAGCTTGGGAGGTGTGTGTGGGGGGGTGCATTCCAGTTCACTCTAGCTCTCCTTATCTTGGAGAAATTTAACCTTCCCTTCAAAAGTTCGTTTGGAAATTACCCGTCTGCTGCTTTGCACAGACCATGGCCTGAGTTTCACGTCCTTAATTCCTAGCTGCCCATTTTGTTATGCAAATTCTTAAATGAGTAGGCTCTGTATAGGCCTGAGCCAAAGCCATTCGAGTCACTGGGCACCTCTCAGTTGACTTCATTGGTCTTTGAATCAGGCCCTAAGTAAACAGTTAAACACCCAATTGCCCAATCCTACAACCCTGCTTTGCACAAGTAGTCCTTATTCATGTGAGTAGCCCTTGGTTGCAATGGGACTACTTGCAAGGTGAAAGCTTCCAGGACTGAGCCTCCAGTTTGGCCTTCAGAGAAGTTTCTGCCATGCTTCCTGTCTTGTTAGCAGAAAAAGCTTAATGACGATGACCTGCTCCTCCATTCTAGCTGAGTGCCCCGTGCATCAAGATACGATCTGATCTAAAGCCCATTGAAGTCAGTAGAAGACCCCCTTTGGCTTTAGGGGGCTTTGGATCAGACCCACAGTGCTCCATCTATAGCGACTACAAAGCATTGCCATCTGACCACTGTCCTGTGGTCCATATGAGGTGAGATAGGGGGCGGAGTCCAATTTCAACGGTCATCTATGCTTCAAAGCGAGGGGCTAGTGCAAACGGGAAAAGGGCAAAGATTTGGCATCCAGGTAATTTTTTTTGTTGAGTATTGTATAAATGTTCCCAAAGGGAGGATGAAAACAACAAATGTTCCATTAATGCAGGTGCACAGGTGACCAATTGCTGCTTGAAGAAAGCACATGAAGTTTGATTGTATCCAGCGTCTCATGACTTTGCTACATTTTTCAATGCAGAACTCGTTCACTAAGAGCTAAATACATTCTCTGGTGGATCTCCACTCTCTCCAGCCATTGCTCATCAGATTTCAGGGCTTCTCAGAGTCTCTAGGCAGCTGGTCATTTCAGTTACATGTAGGACCTCCTAGTGATGTATCAGATTTCATTCCTGAGCGCTTTCTGGTTTGCAATACAGTCTTAGTTTCAATATCACGGTTGGGTTTGCCCCACTTGTGAGTGGGTGGCTCAGTAACAAGGTTCCCAGCTTCTAAGGTGGCCCCAGCTTGGCTCTGGAGCCTTTAATCCTGGTTTGTCACCAGCTTGATATCAGCACATCTCTGGGGTCAGGGATTGCTAATGAGCTTGTGCTCCCTCTGCTGGTGCAGAGCACGAAATACGGGTGAGTCCCTCAGCAAACTACGGCTATTTCCTTTTTTGGTTTTCTCGTTTTCTCAGAGGCATTGGCGGAATGTTTTTAAAAATATTTATAACCCCTGTTCTCCACCAGGTGATGAATAAGAATAATACTTTGTTTGATAGCACCTTGTCATCTGAAGTTTTCAAAGGTCATTGGAAATGTATATTAATTAAGCCTCATACTACCTCCCTGTGAAGTGGGTTCAGCATCATTATCCTAATCTTACAGATAGGAAACCGGAGGCACGGACATTGTAGTGGATTTGCCCACAGTCACACTGCGAGCCAACGCCAGAGCATTATTCCTAAATCCTCTGCTCTGATTCCCTAGAATACTCCACTCCCATAGTCCTCACCATTTGAAGGTTTAAATTCAATGTTGAGCCTAAGCTATGTAGCAATGTCCCTTTAAAATGCTAGTTCTCCCTCCCTGGTGTCTTTGTGAATGAGGGATATAAATCCTCAAAGAATTCAGGGGGGAGGGATAGCTCAGTGGTTTGAGCATTGGCCTGCTAAACCCAGGGTTGTGAGCTCAATCCTTGAGGATCTGGGGCAAAGACAGTACTTGGTCCTGCTAGTGAAGGCAGGGGGCTGGACTCCCTTCCAGCTCTCTGAGATAGGTATATCTCCATATATTATTTATTATGAAGAGGTCCATTTTTCTCTTCATTCAGGCATGTAATCCTCAATGAGAGTCACCCGGGTGCACAGATAAGAGATCCCAAAGAAGGCTGCTTGGGTTGCAAGTGAGTTGCCACATCACATTTTCTTCACAACCTCTCCCAGCACTTAGAGAAGTTTCTGCCACCCAAAGACCACACTAACCTATGGTCAACTGACTTACGAGGAAAGATGGAAAGACCCAAACATGGACGCTGGCAAGTGCTGATTCTGGTGGGGAGAGAGCAGGTATAACTGTCAATGTGCATTTCAGATGTATAGGCCCCAAGGAAGGAGCAGAATTGATGGGGGTGTATATAACTAGAAATGATCAGATGAAACTGAGCAAAGGAAAATGTAGGCTAAATATTAGGGAACAGTTAGTAACAATAGCACAATCTACTAGAGAAGAGCTGCAAGATCTAATGCTTGAGTAGACCAGACAAAGCCCAGGAGAAGATACGTCAGGGAATAATCATGTACTGACCAGGGACTTCCTATGTCTAGTTTCTGTGATTTTTATCATGCTGCAACTTCTTCCTGACCTTTAATCCATGCATATGGAGATTGTTGTTGCACCAATGGTTTCTCAATCACCAGACCACGGTGAAGAGTAAATTAAAAGCATTTCCTCAGCAGATTGACTGTTATTGGTCATTTCAGTGTTTCCTGCAGCAGTGAGAAATCTGGGGTTTAAACAGGGTGAGCTGGTTTCTGGGACAGTCATACTCTTTCTCGGCAGCGTTTGGAATTCGGACCTGCACTCAAGTAGCTCGGGAAGGAGACTTCTTCCCTTCTGTGATGGGAATGTGGTTCACCTCTAATTCTGGATTCCAGCAGAGCCCAGCGTTCTGAGCATGTAATATCAGCCCATGAAGAACATAAGAACAGCCAGACTGGGTCAGACCAAAGGTCCATCTAGCCCAGTATCCTGTCTTCCGACAGTGACCAATGCCAGGTGCCCCAGAGGGAATGAACAGAACAGGGAATCATCAAGTGACCCATCCCCTGTCACCCATTCCCAACTTCTGGCAAACAGAGGCTAGGGACACCATCCCTGTCCATCCTGGCTAGTAGCCATTAACGGACCTATCCTCCAGGAACTTATCTAGTTCTTCTCAGAACCTTGTTATAGTCTTGGCCTTCACAACATCTTCTGGCAAGGTGTTCTACAGGTTGACTGTGTGTTGTATGAAGAAATGCTTCCTTTTGTTTTAAACCTGCTGCCTATCAATTTCATTGGGTGACCCCTAGTTCTTGTGTTATGAGAAGGAGTAAATAACACTTCCTGATTTAGTATCAGAGGGGTAGCCGTGTTAGTCTGAATCTGTAAAAAGCAACAGGGGGTCCTGTGGCACCTTTAAGACTAACAGAAGTATTGGGAGCATAAGCTTTCGTGGGTAAGAACCTCACTTCTTCCTGAGCTATATTAAAGAGTCCCGCTCTAGCTAGTCCTTTTGAATAACGTGTTCAGTTAGGATCCACACCAATTACCATTGACTTCAGTGGGCTGGGCCCTCAGTTCTTTGATATTAGCCAACAGGTTTTACTGTTGCAATGTGACAGTTCCTGAAGACTGACTCCTCCAGAATAAACTAGTGCAAGCAGAGATTTTCACAGTAAAAGACAAGTAATAATGATAACACCTTAGAGTTATTTAGCATCTCCCAGCTTGAAGGGCCCCAGAGCTCCTTACAGACCCTGGGACAGATTCTGATCTCAATCACACCCGTAAAATGAACGAGGAGTACTTGTGGCACCTTAGAGACAAGACTGATACAGACTAACATGGCTACCACTCTGAAACTGATCACACCAGTGTAACCCAGAGTAACTCCTCTCTAGTCAGCAAAGCAACTCTGTATTTATCCCAGAATAGCTGAGTTTGGAGCTGTTCAGAGATCCACCATCTCTGAGATGGAATGGGTTGGCAGGTAACAGCAGGCAGCCAGCGCTACCCAACAGAATAACCCTGGAATAGCTTGCCCATGTCAAGGCGTTTTGGCTTCACCAGTTATTTGCCTGAGTAAGACTCCTCTGAAGAGTCAACAGCAAAGGCTGCAAGTTTGTCAGGTCTGGAAACCTGAGGTGTCAGGAGATTTTAAATCCCCCATGTGCTTCCCTGTGAATTTTTAGCACTAGGTTTTCTCTCTCTTCCCAGGACCGCTCATTCTAAATGGAATGTGCTCTACCAAAGACCCTTATGGTCAGACTTTTCCCCTCACAGCCCAAGTAAGCTGCGACAGCAGGTAAGGAATCTTTCGGCTGCTTATCTGATTCCAACTAGAACCCAGTGAAGTCGCGGTTTGACCATTGCTAGCTCTGTCACCTTCCCTGATTGCCTGTGTTTGCTCACCTGTCATCAGAACGGGAGACTTCTGGGATCCTTTCACATCAACCATTACCATGGCACATGCAAAAGAAATGCAGTGGTGCCAAATATCGCAATTTCATTGCGAGTTCAATGATAGCTGGTGTTTTTCTGAAAACTCTAGCTCCTGGAGTCATGTGATTAGCTGAAAATCCCAGGTGGTTTGTTTTTTTTTAGTAAGGTTCTCACCTTCATAGTTGCTGAGAAAAGCTTATAAATATGAAAACTGAAGAGTTAAAAAACAGAAATCAAATCAAATAATCCCAGGATTTATTACAGTATTTCTAAAATCTCATGATTTTTGAGCCAACCTGTGATTTTGGGGTGGGGGGGAGGCTGACTCATGACTCTTGAATGCTAGGGTTGGCAATACTGTAAATGGTATATTAATTCCACTATACCTGCTGCTGGTGTTCGAGAACCCAAGGCATCCCATGTTCCTACCATGACCACGAAGGAGCCATCTACGTTGGTTGGCCTTCAGGCTTCGGATGGTAAAACTCTCTGTTCTTACCGTTGGCTGAGAGGAACTTGGCTGGAACACAAGAGGCCGCTTTTCCAGCTCCAGTCATCAAGCACCAGTAATCCCTCTGTGCTGGTGTCAAGTGCAAGGTGAAATCGTGACTCTGTTGGGGGAGAGAAGTGGTGAATTTGTCAGCGCCCAGTAATGATCTGTCTGAGTGGGAGTGAAGTGAGGACACGTCTCTGTGCTCCATGACGCCAGGCCTCATGGTGTGTCAGCTACTCGCTTCCTCCAGGGGCTGCCCACTTTGGGCCTACTCAGTGTTTCTCCGCCTCAGGCAGTAGGGGTTACCATGAAAGGGATTCTGTTCTTTAACGTTTCTATCCTGGTGGCAGCAAAAGGCTGGAATCAGGTCAGTCCACATTGCGCCGGGTGCTGTACAAACATAAACTAAACAACAGGCACTGCCTCAGAAAGCTTCCCCTCTCTCCCCGCCCTCTCCACGGCACGCCCAGTCCCTGCTAGCTCAGCATGGCGGGGAGGTAGTTGGAAGATACCAATGCAGTCAGACTGCTATCCTTATACTGCTACAACTTCCTGTGGGGACACTTCGTCAGGGATAAAAGGGCCTTTTTTTTAGCTTAACCTGCCAGAAGAAGAGTATTCACATGGGGAGTTACAGTGGCGTAACTACAGCAGTTTAAATTCACATCTTCCCTTATACTGATAGAATTGTCCCGTGTGAGCAGGCCCGGTCATTCCCCCCCGCCCCCCGCACACACACACTCCTTGACTGTGTCACACCTAAGAGCAGTGGGCAACTGACAAGCGGCACAAAGACAGTGAATGGGGGAACAGGGAAGAACATCTCAAACGGCTTTCAAATGCCCTCTCATAGAATTGGGAGCACTCCGGAGAAGCCATGTCCAGCCGTCTTGAGTTGGCACCACACGTGGGCTTGGAGGATGCAGAAATAAGGATGGCATTGTGGTAAGGACACTGGAATGGGACTCAAGAGATCTGGGTTCACATTCCCAGCCCTTCCAAGACTCCCTGGGTGACCTAGGGCAAGTCAATTAATCATTCTGTGCCTCGGTTTCCCCCTATGGAAAATGGGGGGTAATACTACTTTCTTTTTCCACATATGTCCATTTAGACTGTGAGCTCATGCCGTGCACAGCAGAGTCCTGGTTATTACTGCAATACAACTAATAAGGACTAGTAATCATGCGAAGGATCCAGGAAAATACTCTGGAAAGTTTGTATCTGTTTCTCCTGCAGAACTCCCTGCTAAGGTTTTTGTTCAGTTGTCATGGCTGCTGAAAGCCAGGCGCCTAATGAGGGAACGTTTTAAATGTCTTAAAAAAAAAAAAAACTCAAACCAACAGCAAAATTAACCTGGTCTGTTTATAACTGACCTTTTCCATTCTGCCCGACAGAGTCTGAGCAGACCAATACCATCCAGCTAGGAGCCAACTGCAGCAGGCAAAAAAGTACCACTCACCCCTCCTGCGTGGATGCGTTTGGCTGACAGCTGGAAAAGGAAAGAACGACATTGAAAATGTGCTGGGCATTATCACATCTTCGTATCTAATGCAAGTAGCTAAATTCCTGAGCGGGATAGACAGCAGATTTGCTCCTAGGACTGGGAGTCCATCGAGCCGGGTTCTAATTCTTGGCTCGTCTGGTGACCTTGGCTAAGTCACTTCCCCTTGGTGTGCTTCAGTTTCCCAATCTATAAAATGGGGTGAATAATACTGACCTACCTACCGCCGTCACATGGGGATGGGGAAGCTTAATGTTTGGAGATCCTTGGATGGAAGAGGACAGGGTTATTTTTATTAGATACAAATAATAAACACCCCTTACTTATTTATACTGCATGCAGGGAATGTCTAATTTGCCTAATTATATGCAGAGAAGGTGTGCTGGGCTGGACTGCTACAAGGCTGTTACTGCCCTGAGTCTGAGAGGACCACCTCACCCACGAGAGGGTGTTAAAAAAACAAGGGCACTGCACAATCGTCTTGTCAATAAAAAGATAGAGCTAGTTCTCGAAGTGACCTGGGCCTAAGTCACTTGGGCATTTTGAACGTTTTCCCCTAGTCCCTTACCCACGGCTATGCCCCCATGTGGGTGGTCACTGAGCATTCCTGGGCATGTATTTCACAAGGTCAAGACTATTCTGCCTCTAGACCGTGTGTCCTCTGTATTTACAAAGTCTTTCCAAACAGGTGGCTGTCTTCCTCCTCCCTGGACATGCTACAGCTTGAATCGGCGACTTTGATCATAAGAAAAACATCCACGCAAAGCCCTTGAAGTAGCAGCAACGCTGTGTTAGCCCCAACCAGCCAGTCTGCGGTGCACAATGCAGCCCCAGACACGACAGCCACTGAGGTGTGTGGGAGGGTGAGGGGGGCCGGCCAACAAGTTTGAACAAAATTAAGAACTGACCATAAGCCTCAAACTAAACTCCACCTGATCCCCAAACCCTGAACCTTGTCTGAGATTTGACGAACATTTCATTAGGCTTAAATAACTCTTTGTTTTCATTTCTGCTGATGCTCCTGCACTGCCTTGTTCCAGACAAGCCCCGAAGTGGAAATACCATGATACCAGCATCAGACCTGTTGTCGCTGCGTTTCCAGGCCTGTGGGGAGTGATGGAATCTCACGAGAGAACCTCTTCTCGGAAGAGTTCCCAGCCAGCCTTGCAGATCCAAGTGGGGCAGATATTTTTGGAGAAGCAGCGGAACTTCTGGACGCTCACCCGAATTGGACAAACTAAACCTTGCAGGTTCTCCTGCCGTGAGCGAAAGCCCCGGGTCGGAGCTATCTCCATCCACCTCACTGGAATGCAGTGATGTCCCACTGGTACAAAGAAAGGACCATACTGGCGGGCGCAGAATGCATAGTCCTTCTGCAGTGCCTGATACCCAATACTGTGACAGGGCCCAAACAGTGGCTAATGATTTAGTGGAAGAGTAAAAACCTTCCCTAGCACCCAGTTGCTTTGTGCTTTACATGGGTGGGTGGGTGGGGGTGAGCTTCTTGACCTCTCAGGGTCCTACTATGATGTTAGTGCATGAAAGCCAAGCTACCGTGTTTATTTTTAGCTAGTTGCCTTCACAAAGTCCTGGCTGATGAGATTTTACAGCACAGGTTGGCTCCTCCAGCCCAGCCACAATTGCTGAGGAATCAGTCATTACCAGCACGTAACTGTTAGATGGTTAACAGCCTGAACTGAAGCCAAACTGGTTGTTAATTGCGATAACAACTGATTTCAAGGGGTTGTTTCCCTGCAACCAACACGCTCAGCAATTTACTTTGACTTGATATTAGCAGGCAATAAGGAAAATCAAGAGAAGTTCACAAGCCATTAGCAAAGGGCCATCTCTCCCGGCTGGACATCAGTTTCTCATTCTGCAGAATGCGGACTGCAGCCAGCTTGCTGGGCCACATAGCACACCAGTGAATCTGGATCTCTAGGTCACACCTTATGTATTGCACAGAACCATCCACGACCAGGCAGTAGAGATGGTCTTATCCAGCTAACGGGGTCTCCCATCCAACAGCCAGACTCCTTTGGCCAAATATCGCCTTGTGTAATTCCACAGAGCTCACCAGGGATGAATGTGGCCCAGTGCGTGAACACATCCTGCAAGTCACCACAGCCAAGACTCAAGGGTCCCATAGGCAGAGGTCCTGCCAGAGGAGCCAAAGAGGGTCTTTCCCCTCACCAAGCTGGAGAATCTGTGCTGAGTTGCTCTTTGGCAGTCCTTGCTCTTTGCAGAACTCCCGGATGGCCTCAGAGTTGCAGTGATCTGTGGCTACCACAGATCTCAGGAACTGACGAGTGTCCACGCATGAAGTCGCACCAGTTGAAAATCACCCCGTTGGTTAAAGTGGGGTGGTTTTGTGTGCAGAGCAGGCCGACGCTGCTCTGCAGCTGAAAGCAGCGTGTGCCCAGAAAGGTTTTGCTGCGGGTTAACAGAACCAGTGCAGAGCTGCGATTAGACAGCTCCTTAGAAACAAAACTCAAAGGCTTTACAGCAATGGAATCATCTCCGTCCCTGGGAAGCGGGAGGGTTGTTTTGTGAGTGCCTTCGTCATGTGCTGGACTGATCAGGAGTGATACCCACCAGGGCCCGGAAACCTGGCTGATATCAGGTTAGCACATGCACCTAGCACACGGCGATAGCTGCCATCCCATAGTATCTGAGCAACTGAAGCTACTCCCATTTTACAGACGGGGAACTAAGACACAAAGAGACTAAATGATTTGCCCCAGGTCACACAGGGAAGCCGTGGTGTTGTGCTGAGTTGAGTCCCATGATAACACCCTAACCACTGGACCATCCTTCCTTCTCCACCTGTCACAAGCTGATCCAATCTGAGTCACCAGGCGTGTGTCAATCCGGGGGTGCAACAGTTTAACTAGATCAGCTTTTAAAGAGGCTTGGAAAGATTCCGTTTTTATGCATGAATGTTGTTAAACGTTGATTTCACTCTTTCACCCACCGACCAAAAATATTTCCAGTGCTAATCATCCAAACGCACAGGGAGGCACAGTAAGAACAATGCTGCTTCGGGAGGCATTGAAGCTTGATTTAAGGCTAGTCACGTTGTACGTTTTGCCACGTGATGTTGACAGTTTGTGGTTTAACGGTTATGAAGCTTTCGCTTTTTGGATCTCAGTGGCTACTGTCATTAATTATTATCCCCCCCCCCGCCCCAATCGCCTGGCACCCCTCTTCATGTCCCGCCACAGTGGAAAGTTACATACAGAGCCATGGTTTTAAAATGTTCAAAAATAACACCTCAATATTATCCACCAAAATTATTTAAAAATAAAATCAAACTCTGCCAAGCCTAGTTTTAAATTAAACCAGCGCAACTTGTGTGGGTAGGACCAGGCCTTCTTCAACTGCTTCCTAACCAGCTTGAGTTAAAGCAATGTTGCCTGCCTGGAGTGGAAAACAGCGCTCCCTCACAGCCTGTTGTACCAGTTTAACTAAATCAATGTAAAAGCCTCCTTCAGTTACGTCAGCTCAGCCCGCGTGTTGACAAGCCTTAAAACTCAGGGTCATGGGGGCTCCCAGCTGAATTGGTTATAGGTTTTAATGAGAAAAAAGCCTTTTCATGACAAAGATTTAGGCTGCACCCTGAAAAGCGGATGTAGAAATGGCAGGATGGCATCTCGGCTTGCCGTCTCTCGGGGTCTTTCGGCTCAAACATGTTTTACAGGAAAAATATGTGGTGTTTCCTAACTGCCACCCCTGGACCCTGAGTTATGATCCTTGTGAGTGCTGCTACTGAATGGCTATGAAATGTACATCCAGCTAGTCTGTGCTACCACACCCTATCAGCCTGCTTTCTATCCTTCAGCCACTTGTTCCGGCTGGTCTTTTACAAAGCAAGCTCTTCTGGGAGAGAGGGGCAAAAATCATAGCGATGGTATCATTCCATTACTAGCTGGAAATGGTAGAATTGTCAATAATAAAGCAGAAAAGTCAGAAGTGTTCAATAAATATTTCTGTTCTATGTTTGGCAAAAAGTCCGATGATGTAGGCATGGTTTATGACGACGGTGAAATTCTTTTAATTTCAACAGTAACTCAGGAGGATGTTAAACATCAGCTACTGAGGTCAGACTTTTTAAATCAGCAAGTCCAGAAAATTTGCATCCAAGAGTTTTAAAAGACCCGGCCAAGGAGCTCTCTGGACCAATAATTTTGATTTTTCATGAAGTCTTGAAACACTGAGGAAGTTCCAGAGGACTGGAAGAAACCAAATGTTGTGCCAACATTTAAGAGGAGTAAACGGAATGACCTGGGTAATTATTGACCTGTCAGCCTGACTTCGATCCTAGGCAAAATAATGGAACAGCTGATACAGAACTTGATTAATAAATAATTAAATCAGGGTAATATAATTTCATAAACATGGATTTATTGAAACTAGAACTCATCAAACTACAAATATATATTTTTGATGTGATTACAAGTTTGATAAAGGTAAGTGGATTGATGTAACGTACTTAGACATTTGTAAGGCATTCACCGAGGTACCGTGTGACAGTTTGATTAAGAAACTAGCATTATACAAATACAACATGGCACACGTTAAATGGGTTAAAAACTGGCTAACTGACAAGTTTTCCCATGTAATTATAAGCAGGGAACCATCATCCCCCCTGGCTTTATAATCTCGGGCTACTCCCCAGCACAGCGCCAAGGGGTGTCTGTCTGCACTGCCGTGTTCACTCGGGCTCTTACTCAGGTGTTGCCAGGGTTACTACATGGCCAGTTTTTCTACTACCTTCCCCATTGTGAGTTGCCAGTGAAAATGTGCCAGGGTCTCTTCCCCTGGCAAGCTGCCATCCCACAATCTTGTAAGTCCCGGCTGCAGGTCCCACGGCTGGGAGCGCCGCCGGCGTGGTGCTCAGGTCCTGCTCTGCGGGCCAGGCCCTCAAAGTGCCAAGACGGTGGCAGCCCGAGACCCGCCAGCAGGGAGGGGCCCAGGGTGGTTGAGGCAGGGGCCTCCTGGGAGGGGTGAATCTGGAGGCTCATGGGCCGAGGGGCAGGCAGGATGGGAGGGGGTGGCACCTGAGAAGGGTCAGGCAGTGAGGGCAGGGGACAGTGACCGTTTTTCTGCATCCTCATCCCACACAAACCCTCTCACCTGAATTTGGTGCTTTCACCCCATGCTAGGTGGCCTGGCTGGGGATGGCTTAGAGTCTGGATTTCACTTTCCCTCGGGCTGGTAACCCTCCTGCTTTGCAGTGCAGACACAGGCAAAAATCATACAAGTGCTACTAGTCCTCCAAGGCCTTCCCACCCTCCCCCTGTGCCCGGGACCGACAAGTGCTCCCACAATTCACTGGGGAAGAATCAGAGAGCGGCTCAGCTCACTGCAGCACCAAGACCCTGGGCTGTGCCCCACGAGTGCCAGCGACACGCCCGGGAGCGCAGCACCGGTGAGGATGCAGTCCCTCGGACAGGGCTGGCCGTGGGCTGCTCGCACCCCGGGAGGCTAACCCGGGGCTTAGACCTGGGTGCTGATCACTGGAGTTAACTCCACAGGGACGACATCCCCTGCGGACTCTGGGTCCCAGCACGTGACACGACCAGGCTCGGGGTAGAGCTGCATCTCCACAGGTTACCCCGGTGCCTGGGAGATGGGGGCAGCTGCTGAAGAACCATGAGGTCAAAGACGATGCAGAGGCTCCCCCGTGTTCCCCAGAACAGGCCCTTTCCCACCCCTAGTTTAAGTGTATTTGGGGAGGGATTCCCCCTTAGATCTGGTGACCTATTGCTCCCCCTCCCCTTCACCCCCCAGGGGGAGTGCAGGCTGTGTGTATCTGGGAGAGGTGCAAGATGGATATTGTAAGTGAGATGCAGGGTCATTAATTAGCTGCGAGTAGGTGTTTTGAATATGCAAAGTGCTACAGAAGTGCTAAGTGTTATTATTATGGCCAGGAAAGTGGCTGTGAAAATGCCAGTTTATTCCACACCCCTGCACCCCGTGCCTTCCGCTGGCCCCTGCGACGGGTCACCAGGGCTGGCCAAACCCCGGCAGCCTCAGCGCAAAGCCAGCCAGTTCGGAAATTCACCTCCGGCTTGAATATCGTAGGGGGCAGGCTGGACTGTGGGGCGGGGGCTGTGGGGCTGTGAATAAAGGACGGTGGGGACAGGGGGGGAAAAGAAATGTGATGGAGGAAAGAGAAAAAATGAAGCCGAGAGATGAACAAACCCATAAGGGAGAGAAAGGGTCCAGTGGAGAATTAGATACAGACTGTACAGGGCCCAGCACTCCAAGAACTGGTAAGGGGGGGGTCAGTTAATCTGGAACCAGGGAACAGGCTGCCTTCCCCTTCCCCACTTAAACACTGTGGGTCTCTCTCTCTCTCTCTCTCTCTCTCTCTCTCACACACACACACACACACAAGAATCACTCACGAAAAAAATCTCGTTTCAAAGTTTGCTGACAACACTACATGACCTAAGCCAGTTACATCCAAAGCAGCCTGCGAAGGTCTAGGCTGTGTCTACACTGGCACTTCCTGCAGGGTAACTGATGTCGCGCGGGGGTGTGAAAAAGCCCCCTCCTGAGCGATGTCAATCACACCGAGCTCAGCGCCGGTGTGGACGGCGCTGTCCCGCCGACAGAACTACTGCCGCTGGCAGCTCTGGGCAGATGACATTCCAGGTTGATACGCGCAGGGAATTGCACACCGGAGAATGTAATCCCAACGCTACGGACCAAGTGCTGGGGTCTAACTGAGCTGTTCCCAGCCATTGTGGAGAGTCCTGCCAAAGCCCAGAGCGCCCCCCTTGTGGGCGCCACTCTCCCTCCCCCAGCCCCGGAGCACAGGCCACCCCCATTAGTCCCAGAAGAGCCCCCCACAGCATAGCACCAGGAAGCAGGAAGGGGCCTAGGGGCGGAGCGTGGGCGGGGCCATGCAAGGCCGTTGGGGAGTCTCAGCCTTCCCCGGCCTTCGATACCGGCCGCCCATGCCACTATCGAAATCCACGCTACGTCCACACCTTGAGTAGTGGGTGTAGTTCTGGTCACCCCATCTCAAAACAGATACACTGGAATTGGAAAAGGTACCGAGAAGGGCAACAAAAAGGATGAGGGGTGTGGAACGACTGCCATATGAGGGGAGATTGGAAAGACTGGGACTGGTCTGCTTGGCAAAGAGACGACTAATGGGGGATATGACAGAAAATCATGACATAAAATCATGACTGGTGTGGAGAAAGTGAATAGGGAAGTGTTATTTACTCCGTCTCATAACACAAGAACCAGGGATCACCCAATGATATTAATAGGCAGGAGGTTTAAAACAAACACAAGGAAGTCCTTCTTCACACAAAACACACAGTTAATCTGTGGAACTCATTGCCAGGGGATGTTGTGAAGGCCAAAAATATAACTGGGTTCAAAAACAAACTAAATAAGTTGATGGAGGACAGGTCCATCAATGACTCTTAGCCAAGATGGTGAGGGCCACAACCCCATGCTCTGAGTGTCCCTAACTAAGCCTCTGTTTGCCAGAAGCTGGGAATGGGCGACAGGGGATGGATCACTTGATGATTCCCTGCTCTGTTCATTCCCTCTGGGGCACCTGGCATTGGCCACTGTCGGCGGACAGGACACTGGGCTGGATGGACCTTTGGTCTGACCCAATCTGGCCGTTCTTATGTTCTTAATTACAGGGAACAAGAAACATTTCACAAACTCAGACTCATTTGTGAGCCCCTCCTGAAAATAGCTTCATGAGGCTCCCTGAATCCCAGACCTCTCCCCAGATTTACTCCTGCCAGCCCCGTCGGAGCGGGATCCACCCTGGGAGGGTGAGCTGGGTTCTCTTCGGACACGCGGGTCACCTGTCGGCGTGCTTGTCAAGGCGGCTCAGACTGCAGGATCTCCGGGACCTGCAGGGGTATCAGAGGCACAAAGCAGCCAGCTGGGGTGTCACAACCCGCACCCGGGGGGAATGTGTTGCCCCTGCAGGTTGAGTTTGGGAGTTTGATCCTGCTGCGCGCTGAGCGCCTCCAGCCCCTGCTGCCTTGCAAACCAGGCCAGTTTGATCTAGAATAAGAGAGTGAATCAATATGGGACACCCCTGCTGAGATGTTCTGAGTCCCTTTTCTGGCTATAAACCCCCTTTAAAAGGAGGGGGGGTAGAAAGTGCAGCGGGTGCGATCAGCAAACCCCGGAGAGGAATTGCTCTCCAACAAACGAAATGTGTGTAATTAATGGGCTAGGGGGCTGGACAGGTCTTAGATGAAAGCGTTTCCTGGACTTGTCCTTCATTTGCATGGCATCAGAAGCTGTTCAGAAGGTGTGACTTTTCCCACAGGGAGCCCTCAGCGCCTTGGCACAATAAAGCCAGGAGTTCTTAACCCGAATTAATTAAAGGAGGGGGAGGGGGAATGGCAAGAGAGATGCTTGAAAGCTGAGCCCGATGCAATAAACAAAACGCTCCGGCCTCTCCTTCCTGAGCCGAGATGGCCCAGCCAGGCCCCCGTCTTCGGGGTGCTGGGCCATGGAGCCAGGCCCCCATCTTCGGGGTGCAGGGCCATGGAGCCAGGCCCCTGTCTTGGGGGCGCAGGGCCATGGAGCCAGGCCCCCGTCTTCGGGGTGCAGGGCCATGGAGCCAGCCCCGTTCGCCGGGGGCCGTGGCCGAAGAACAAGCATTTTCCGAGTCAGCTGCTTGGCAGAGACCAGCGAGAAGTTGGGTAACAATCCGAGACAGGCCTCAAGTTGCAGCGCTGGGACTGGGTCACAACATCCCCCCGAGACTGGGGCCAGTCACCAAGTCTGGGTCCCAAGCTCTGGGGAGTTCAGAAAGGAGACTCTGCCATGGGCTCATGAAACCCTGGAGAAAACGGGCGCAACGGCCCACTGAAGATACAGGGCATGGCAGCCACTCAGGCCAGGGCCGGCTAAGGAGAAGAGCCATTCGGGGTGAAAGCTACGAGCTCTCCTGGGGATCAGGGACATGGTGGGACTCCAAGCAGGCCTTTGTCACATGGGAGCTTTGCAGCCAAGTTTTCAGGTGTAGAATACACTAAGGGTGAATGATGACAGCCCTGCGTGCATGGAGCACCTTGCAAACAGCCATTAATTAGGCCTCACAAACAACATCTGCATGTGGCATGACCACAGCATGGAGCCAAGCAGGAGGATTTCTCAGGGGGGGTCTCAGCATCCAGCCAGGACCCATCGGGTGCGGCTCGCCCAGGGACGGCTCCCTTCGCTGAACGGCTATAAGCTCCCGGGTGCACACCTTGCTGGAGTGTCCATGGGTGGGACACCTGCTTAAACCAGGGGTGAATTTGTCTGGTGAAGTCTGATTGGCCGGCTCAGTGAAATGCCATCACTCACCCGGCTCATCCTATCTAGCTCGGTTCCGATGTGGCCCTGTCACCGTAGTATTGGAGCACCAAGGACCAACCCGGCAACAAATCTCTCCTGTGGAGCGTCCCGCCCTGAGCAGGAGACACCTGCTCGCTCGCTGCAGCAGGGGGCACGGCTCAGCGCTCACGGTGCGTTCCCCGGCAGTACCCAGCCTGGGGACCAAATTCAGTGATGACTCCTGGCCACGTGCCACCTCCAGTCCGTTGTGCACACGCTAAGCAGCAGCACAATCACCTCCCAGGGGTGCCAGGGGACGGGTCTGCAGCTGCATCTCGGCCCAGCCCAGCCCCTGGTGTTCTCAGAGGTTTTGTCGGGGGAAGGGGCGGCACACAGTGGCTGCTGTAGGACGGCAATTTCCCACCAGGCTGCTTCAGAAGGTACTAACCCGATCACAGGGCGGGGCCGCTCGTCCCCTCCAGCCCATCAGCAGCGCCGTTCACACAGTCCCTCCCCTTCGCTCTCTCGCTGCCCATTGCTTAATCATCACACGCGGCCTTCATCCATCTGAACCTTGCCTCACGTGCCTCCCTGGGACCATCCCCATTTCACAGATGGGGAAACCGAGGCACGGGGAGGGGAAGAGATTTGCCCAAGGTCACCCAGTAAGGCAGTGTCAGAGCAGGGTTTAGCTCTCAGAAGCACCTGTCTTGTAGCCTGGAGCTCACACTATTAGGGCACAACTGTAATGGAGGTGAACATTACACTGGTGTAGACACACCCTCTGGCTACGCTGCCTCTTGTGTTCCTCTGCTTTCTGTCACACATAGCGTTCTAGTCCCACTTCAGCCACTGCCTCGCTGTGGCGCTTAAATCACTTCCCCTGTGCCTCAGTTTCCCCATCTGGAAGGGAACAATAATCCCCCCAGGCTTCATTAATGTTTGCAAACGCTGTGGTTAGCAAGCCCTAGCAAGGCGCAGAGGGGGCTCATGCGGTGTCCTCGCTAAAACGGCTGAGCGAACTATTCTCTCGGGGACAAGGACCCCAGGTGTCTTCTCCCTCGTGGGGGGAGGTAGCACTCACCCCTCTGGCTTGGCGCCCGGGGTCGGCGTCTCTCGGGCCAGGTGCTGCCGTTGCCCTGAGCCCTCCCAGCAACGACGTCCCCTCGCGTGCTGCGGCATCGATGTGGGGGCGCCCACTTCGGAGCGCCTGGAAGCCAGGTGGCCCTAGAAGAAATTCCCTGTTAAATGCACCGTAGAAAAACCCACCCAGAATCAGGGTGCTTCAAACAGCTCCCCCCAGCCCCCAGCGGTGCGCGAGCCCAGGAACTTCAGTGCTCAAAGCAGGACCGGCTCCTGCATGAACCAATCTTCAAAGGGCCCAATGCTTTCTAACCCCCAGACCCCAATGTCTCAGCCCTCCGCTGGCCCATGGGCTTCACAGCCTCTGGTTAATTATTATCTGTAAGTATATTTGAGACACTTCAGTGCCGTATCCTTGAGACCAGAAGTGGGAAATCTCATTAGTTTCCTTTGCCAGCGCAGCTCTGCTTTGATCAGCCGGGAGGATTTTCCCCCGATCCCTCCCTTTGAAACCGGAGGGCGTAGAGACCAGCGGGTAGTAACCAGGAGCTGGCGTCTCCTCCGCGCTGCGCTTCACGCCCGTGCACAGCGGGGGCACAATGCTACCAGCTCAGCGTCACTTTGCACCGGTGCAAGGGACTCCACAAGAGTCCACCAAAGAGGTACGCCTTCGGCGCCTTCCTCTCAGGAGCCTGGCTCCCCCAGCCAGTGCCCCCGAAGTCAGTGAATGAAGACACATGAGGAAGGGCCCTGAGCTGCTTACTAGTCAGTGCAGGTTGGGCTTTTTCAATCTGGGCCTGGGTTTTCACGGCTAGTGACGCCCCGCTCTGTGCCTCAGCTTCCCCATCTGCAAAATGGGCTCAACGGGGGACGGGACGTGGATTCATTCGTTAATTTATTCTGGCAGTCAGTAGTAGAGGGCTCCTTCCTTTACCCGAGGAAGGCAGAACAACATTCAGGGGCTGGAAGTGGAAGCTGGATCCATTCGAACTAGACAGGAAGTAAGTGCAGAATCTGGGGGAGGGGTGTTGGGCTCATTAACCACGGGAACGACTTACCTAGAGCTGTGGCGGATTCTCCATCGCCTGGCGTCAGGCTCGGGTGTCTTTTAACCCAGCCACTCCAGCTCCACCCGACGCCGCAGGGAGGTCAGCTGTGCTCTGCAGGAGGTCAGCTGTGATGATCCGAACGGTCCTGGCTGGGCTCAGAGGCGATCCGGGACTAGCCTGCGTGCGGCAGATGCCGAGTGCTGAGTTCTGCAAAGCGAGGCCTGGCCTGGGGCAGGCTCCCAGCTTAGAGCCAAAGACACCCCAGAGAAACACCCAAGCAGCCCGGTCTCCGTCAGCTCCCCATTTCCCAGCAGGTGTCTGCTGCGGGCGGGAGTCAGGGGGCGGCTAACAGGCGACCCGGGCCAGGAAGGGTGAGGCTACAGGGTGACCCAGGTGAGGATGTCAGCAGTGCAGCTGGAGATGCTGGGCCGATCCCAGGAGCGGGGGGCGAGGTTCTGTGGCCGGTCAGGCCAGCCGCGCATGTCGCTCCCATCTGGCCTTTGCGTCTATGAGTCTATGGCTCCAAACACCCCCCTCCTTGGCTCTTGTCGGCCCCCTCCTCGGCCACTGCAGCAGAGGAACGAACGAGTCAAGGGACGCCGGCTCCTGACTCAGCCCTGCGGAGCCCTTCTCAGGCAGGGGTGAGGATCATTAACAGCTGGGGGATGCCTGTGTAGCACCCTGCTGAGGGGACCCCACGAGGAGGCCTCCGGGGTCGTCCAGCCAGACTCCTCTCACCCCACCGCCCTGCACAGGGCACCAGCCCCTCCTCTAAACTCTCTGTCAAACTAAGAAGGTGGGAAGAAACTCGCTGGGCATGAGTCTGGAGAGCAAAGTGCTGCCTGGTCAAGTGGCTAAGGGGGTCTTTGCCCATCGTGAGGCCCAGCGGGCCGGACGCCAGGCACGGATTTCACCCACCAAACCACCTCCTGGCTGCTATTGGAACCAGCAGGTTCTACCGTGGAGAGCCTGGCCCAGGACCTCAGTGAGCTGGGGCGGCCTCGTCCCAGGTCCTGGCCGACAAGCCCTCACTGCCTTAGCTAGCCCCCATTCTGCCCCCCGCCCCCTCCAGCAAACACACCATAAATCAAGTGGGCCACTGAGTATGAAAGGGCAGTCCCCCATAAAGGCAGTCACACACACCCCCCCAAAACCAGGTGGGGGTGGGAAGCCGGCAGCTATTCTGTATATACCTGAATTCGTTGGTCTCCAAAGCCAGGAAGCCAACACCACCTCCCACCAGACCAAATCTCCTCCTCTGCCCCAAACCAACTGTGATCTCGGCCGGGACTCGGCCTGCTCCGAAAGCGAAAAAGGCCCTTTTCTCCCCACAAGCTCTCGAGTCCTTGCTGACCTCAATACAGGGCTCGCTTACTTAGGTGACTTGATCGCAGTGGAAAAGCATCTTCACGGGGAGAAAACACCACGTGCTAAAGGGCTCTTTAATCTAGCAGAGCCAAGCACAGCAAGGATCAGTGGCTGGAAGCTAACGCCAGACAAATTCCAATTAGAAACGAGGCACAGATCCTGAACAGGGACGGTGATTAACCACTGAAACAACCTGTCAAGGGAAGCGGTGGGTTCTCCCTCTCTTGAACCTTCTAATCAAGACTGGCTGCCTCTCTGGAAGACGCCTTAGCCAGGCTGAAATTCTACCCCTGTGCTATACAGGAGGTCAAATTATGATCGGCTGGTTCCTTCTGGCCTTAAAATCTACGACTCTAAGTGGGAGCTGAACTCTTCGGAAAATCTGCTCCCGATAGTGTATGCTGAGCCCTGGGGACTCCGGCCCTAAAAGGCTCAACACAGCTGCAAATCACTAAAACCTCCTGGTCCTACAAGTTCCAAACAGGTTCCTCATTTCCAGGCCTCACTCTGTCCCTCTCTAAAAAAATTCCTCCCCCTACCCCGCCCTTGAGCCCGGAAAGCAGACAAGCCCGTTCGTACTAATACAAATTTTAATGCACATATTAAATAAATATTTCAATCATTTCATATTAAATTTGTACACAACAACAAAAAATCCTCAAGGAAATAAAAACAAACAATCAAAAAGATCGGCTGAGAAGCCACCCGGGTTCTGGCTTTGCTAGAGTGTCTCTGTTCTTTCTCCCCAGTCACAATCTCTTTTAACCCTTAGGTGAGTCCTCCTCCTGGGGCTTGGTTCAGAGCCAGGATGGCTGGAAATTTTTCCATCAATATTTTCCCCCCAAAGGAAAACTGGGCATTTGACAAAATGAAATTTGTCATTAAAAATGGCAGCTTTCCTCAAACCAGTTCCATCTTTGTGTTGGAGGACTGGAACCTGACAAATTTGGCCTGAGAATGGAACATTCTTTTAAAAATTCAGCCAAAAACTGCTGAACATTTTTTGGTTTTTGGAATTTCTGTTTTAGCCAAAAAAAATGTTTAGTTTTCAGTGAAGAGTCGCAATAGTTCATGGGGACAAAACCCCCGTTATCCAACCCTCCCCAGTTCAGTCACTGCCCCCTGCCCTCCATCGCAGCTTTAGAAAATTCCCAGGTTCCTTTTGTTAACAGAGGGGCCATCTCCAGTCAGGATTTTGCCTGGGGGCATCTCTATCCCCCCATCCACTCCAGCCTACTGTGGAAAGATGGGGAGCTGGGAAAGAAGCAGTGTTGTGGGATCAGAACAGTATCAAACCACCCCTTGTCCAGCTAAAGATATAGATATATTGATTGTGGAAAGCCGTAGCCAACCCAATTACCACCAGAAACCCAACAGGCCTCTGAGTAGAGCTGGGGAAAGAACCCAGGAGTCCTGGTTCCTAGTCTTCAAATCCCTCCCCCACCTCTTTTATTTCCCATCTTTTTTTCTTTTCAAATAAGCATCCATTGCTTTATTTGAAGTAGTACTTTGGTCCCGGATTGGGGTGGGGTTTTGTTGTTGTTTGTTTGTTTGAAAACGATTTTTTTGCCCCCTTTCCCCTAGAGCTACAGAAATAAAACACAACCCCAAACCGACTAGAACGAGTCTAAGTGACGGGGCTTTCCCCATTCATGAGTCTTTGAACATTTCATTGCTTTTTTAAAGTTGGAATACAAAAATAGAGCCTCTTTCTTTTCTTTTCTTTTTTTTTTTTTTGTAAAAAACAAAACAAAACAAAATTATAAACAACTCGATTGGGTCGGTTTTTTTGTCCTCCTTTTTTTTTCTCTTTTTTAATAACCGTATTAAAAAAAGTCTCTAGTCACAGTCCAGCACATGTCTACGCAGAAGAAAAGGGGGCGGGGCTTGGGAGGCAGGGGGCGGGGCAAGTCAGGGGCCCTGCCGAGGGCTGGAGTTTCGAGTCCTTTTACTTCTCCGGTTGAACGGGTAATTGAGGAACTCAAAGCGCCTGTGGGGCTCGGTGGTCTGGTGGCCCTTGGGGAGCCTTTTCATGAAGTGCACCTCGCGCTGGTGCTGCCGCGTCTTGGAGCCCTTGCGGGGCCGGCCCTTGCGGGTGAAGGCCATGTACCAGCCCTCGTACTTGGCGTTCTGCAGCGCCGTGTAGTTGTTCTCCAGGACGATCTCCGTGAAGACGCAGTCTTTGCCTTTGCCGTTGCTCTGGGGGGGGACACAAAGATACATTCAGCCATGGTTGGACTTCACTGTGGCCAGCCCCACCACTCACAAAGATGGAGCCAGGCCCCCAAAATCATGAGACTGGCTTCAAAAAAAGAGAGCTTTCAAAAGAATAGATGCGGGAGTCTCCTTCTGAGCCAGGAGGGGTCACCTGCCCAAGCTTGTCTCGTCTCCACCACCGCCGGGGAGAGAGACACTATAAATGAAAGCTGGATTCTCCCATGATCCCCCGTCCCTGGGAGGTGGGCTTTCAGCAAAGCAGCCAGCATCCCAAACTCACCCGATTTGGCAGCGCTGCAGTTTGTGCTGCCGCGGAGCCAAAGGACGTGGCCCCGACTCTTTGCAGGAGCGGCTGGTATTTCCTGCTCCCGGCTAGGCCAGACACATCCCAGGACACTGGGAGCCAGGGTCTTAGTTCTGCCACTGTCGTCATTTCCCCTCCCTCACTGGTTCCTACATCCCTCTGCTCTGGGAAGCAGAAGGAACAATAGCACGTAACGCTGTCCTGACGTCTTTATTTCAGATTCCCGACGCACGTCACCAATCTGAACTGATGTCACTGGAATTTGGGGTGCAAAGAAGCATTTTTATACCCGTCTCACCAAGTGAGAACCTGAGGCACCAAGAGATGAGCTGACTTGCCCAAACCACCAGTGGCAGAGATGGAATTAGAACCCACGAGTCCTGTCTCCTTGTCTCCTGCTAGACGGCGCTCTCGCCCTGAGGAAAAAACAGGACAGAATCTGCGTCCTGCCAGGAAACCCCAGAAATCTCAGCGGGAAACTTGCTCACGTGAGATTTCCAAGCACTTGAGGGTCTGTTCGGTGTTGGCCAAGCATCCGCGCCTGCGCTCTGCTCTCTTCCAGGACCCCTTGGAGACACCCCCCTCCCCATCGCTCAGGTCTGTATTTTATGCTGTAACTCAGGGGCAGTCAATTGGTTTTTGTCAAGATTAGGGTGACCAGATGTCCCGATTTTATAGGGACAGTCCCGATTTTTGGGTCTTTTTCTTATATAGGCTCCTATTACCCCCACCCCCCTATCCCCGTCCCAGTTTTTCACACTTGCTGTCTGGTCACCCTAGTCAAGATCCAAATTTCTTGGTCAAGTTATAGTCAAGGTCCAGACTCCAGAGAAAATAATAAAAAATAATAATAATGATAACGATAACAAGTAAAAGCTTTTGGGGTCTGTTCAAAAGCTGGCAGTCCGGATTTGGCTGGCGGTCCGGATTTGGCTGGCGGTCCAGATTTGGCTGGCGGTCCGCCTCTTCGCTACCTCTGCTCTAATTGGGGCTTTAGTCCTCTATCCTCTCCTTTGATTGGCTCAAATAGTATCACATGACTACTTAATTTGCAACCGAGAAGGGCGGGCGTGTGCTGAGGAGGAGTGCATAGCGCACTTCCCAGTCCCCAGGTGGCCGCAGTCACGGTTAGGAGGAAGGTCTCACTTCCGCTATTTAAAACACACTCAGGATGCTGCGCTGCAGACGGGACAACCCTGGCCCCAGGCTAGGACGGTCCCTCTGGCCCTGCTGGAACGCCTAGTGCCTGAGGCCGCAGGCCAGGGCATGGTAGCACATTTCCAGTGATCAGGGAACAGTCCCTCTCGCTCTGAAATGTTCCCAGGGGCTGAGCATCTGGGCTCCCCCTGACTGCAGCTGTAGGCTGGGTGCTCAGCGCCTGGGAAAGCTCACGCCCGTGTGACACACCCATATATACACGTCCCGGTAGGCATCCTCCAGCCCCCATCGTGTGCATCGCCTGGAGCATGGAAGGAGACAGGGCTGAACCCGAAGAGCTCCTAACACTGCATCCCAATCCCAGATTTGTTGGGTTCCGGCTCCAGACACGAACCCCTCGAACCTGGAGGGGCGTTTGGCTACCAATCCAGACCTAGACCCAACTGCCCTGATAGTACCAACATTTACACACATGCTCCGTTATACCCACACGAACAGCCCCATGGGGTAGGAGCTGTCCTCACTTGTCTGTACAGCTCCTAGCACAGTGGGGTCCTGATCCTGGAGAGGGCTCTGTAGGCGCTGGTGCAACAGTCATACTCAATCACAAGGGGCTGTGGTATTTTCCATATCCCTCCCGGCGTGAGCCTTAGGCTGTGTCTACACTGGCAATTGAGTGACAAAATGTTTCTTGTTCACAGGTGCTAACCGCCCCCCTGACCCTGACAGACAAAAGTTTTGCCGCAGCAAGTGGCAGTGTGAACAGTGCATTGTTGACAGGAGCGCTCTCCTGCCGACAACGCGAACGCCCCTTGCTGGGGGTGGAAGTGTTTGCCGACAAAGAGCGGCTACACTGCCTGACTTTTAGCCGCACGGCTGTCACTGAAAGCTGTGTAGTGCAGACAGAGCCTTGGTGACCGCAGGCCAGCTGGGCAGGCAGAGGGAGAGAAAGAGACTGATAGACGGGTAAAACCTCAACCCACCAGCACTAGAGATGAGCTGGAATCTCTAGCCCTCCTGGCTGGGGTGAACCGGGCTCCTGAGATACAGAACTGAATGTGATCTGGGGCAGCCCTGTCGTAAACCAGCGACCAGTCCAGATCTCCCGCACTGGAGCTGCTCGGATGCTGAAGCCCCGATTAAAAGGGCTGCAAATCTGAGGCTAGAAAGCAGCAAAAGAGGTGGTAGAAAGAGGGGGAAAGCCTGGCCCAAGTGAAGTCCGGGGGAGTTTTGCCCACAAGTTTATACTGCTGGAGTGTGGACTGAGTAAAAGGGGAGTAAAGAGCCAGCATCAGGCCTGACAACAGCAGCGCCTGGCGTGTCTGGAGCAGTGCGTGAGGACATGTGGGGGTCGCTCCATCGACTGCAGAAGGGAAACTGGCTCTGGGGTGAAGCACGGAGCCTGCACAGCCGCGCACAGCAACACTGCCTGACGAGTTAGCACCGGAAACACAGAGTGCGGGGCCTGGGCAGCACCAGAGGGTGACGGAGCTCTCAGAAGGCAGAGGGTCAGTTCCCAAGCTGGACACCAGCGTTAATTGTCTGGCTCCTGAGACGAACGCCCTGGGATCTCCAGCGAGCAGGAGCAGCCAGTCTGAGCCTTTGTAGCAAGGGGCAGGCAGCATCACGTATGCACCTCAAACCCGAGGTGGAGCCCCCTTTCCAACCCTCCGCCTCGGGTTCTCACTAGCCCACCGATAGCAAGGACTGTACCATGGGCCCCCAGATCTTTAAAATGGGTGCACACGGTATGCAGAGACCACAGGTCCCAGCATGCATTGCAGCCCAGCCTCTCAGATCATCCATGCTGGGACCAGGAGTCTCCCCGGGCTGCACCAGTTGCAGTCTGCTCCATCTGTCGCCAGTCCCCTGGGCTCCCTGGGGGCTGGGCACTGTTTGAGCACCCGGAGCACTAACCGTGTTAGACGACGTTTGGCTCCTTTCTGGGGCCCCGCACCCCGATCCGAGCCCCTGCGCTGTGACGCCTACGGCAGCTGCATGTGAGCAGTGAGATCAGGCACCCAAGCAGATGGCAGGACCCAAACAGCGCAGGGAGCTCATAATCCCTCGCAGTCAGATCACACATGCAACATCCGGAAAGAACTGGCTGGGGGAGGCGGGGAAGAGAAGCCGGTGGGCAGGGCAGGCAGTTAACGTCCGGCAGCAGAGCCAGGCGAGCTCGGAGTCAGGGAGGAGGGGAAAGGGGACAGGGCAAGGTGGAGAGAGAAATCAGATTTAAGCAGGTTGCACTAACCCTTCCTGCTGCTGCTCCAGACCGGGAGCTGGGGAAGGATGGACGGGGCTGGGGACGTGGGCCAGGAGGCGCCGTTTGACGTGTGCGCTCCATTCATGCATACAGCTGATGAGCCTGTGGCCAGCCAAGCCCCCGGCAGAGTCAGCGTGCGAGCGAGACATATGGCGCACGCCTGCCGAGCTAAGCCAGGCACGCGCAAAGATCTGCGGAGCTGCCACACTCCCTGGCTAGCTGACGTCAGCAACTGGACTCTAGAACAGGACACCACCCCCTCCTGGCTGAGAGGAGGAACTGCCCCGATAGCGCTAGGCCCAGCGGAACCTCCTCCCACAAGAACTTCTTCCCGCCAGGCCCCGTTTCCCCAGCGCTGGGATGCCTGCGTGCGCAGAACGTACTCCGCTGCCCCAGGGACAGAGCACCGCAAGCAGGAGCCGGTGCAGGAATTCCTCACGACCCAGCTCCCCGGCTGGTGCCAATCAGAGCCTGCGGATTGCAAGGGCACGCCCCGATTTGCACCAGCCGCTGCGTTCCTTGTGTCTAAACTAGGCTCTTAAACCAGGGCCCGCCCGAAGAGCAGTGAAATAAACGTGCGTGGAGCTATGGAGAGAGGGAAGAGGAGATAAAGGGCCCACAGGGATGAGAGCCAAAGAACTGCCAATCTATGTACATGCAAGTGGGGGCAGCGGCAGAACGGGGGGACGGGGGGAGGGGGCTGGTTCAGCTGGCAATGGAGGGGTCTGGGGGCGAGAGTGCAGGAAGCAGCTACCGCCGCAGGTCTGTGCATTGCCTGATCTCCCCGATCACCCCCAGACGAGCGCCAGGGAAGGAGAGTAACACAAAACCTTCCAGCCAATCCTGGCCCGAAAGTGGAGTTTACCCTCCCGCCGCCCCACAGAGCAGCTCCCCCGTGAGGAAGGAAGCGTTGGGAGTTCAGAGGGGCGCGTACAGGAAGGGCCAGCCCCCCGGAGCAGCTCCCCCGTGAGGAAGGAAGCGTTGGGAGTTCAGGGGGGCGCGTACAGGAAGGGCCAGCCCCCCGGAGCAGCTGAACGCTGCGGGTGCTGGTCCCAGAACCGCAGAGCAGCCCGGCTGTGGAATTCGCCCCAGGCCGCCCAGCTTGCCAGCCCCATCGCCTCCTTGATCCCCGCAGCCACGTTCCCCCCTTCCCCTGCCTCTTCCCCGGGGGGCGCTGGGTCCCCAGGCCTGCCCCCCGCCCTTACCTTGCCAATCAGCTTCCCCTTCTTGTTCATGCAGATGTA
Organism: Malaclemys terrapin pileata; assembly: GCF_027887155.1. Classification (NCBI taxonomy): domain Eukaryota; kingdom Metazoa; phylum Chordata; order Testudines; family Emydidae; genus Malaclemys; species Malaclemys terrapin. The sequence continues at coordinate 125,909,836 of NC_071511.1, forward strand.
GAACCCAGTCTCGGCCCCTTTGATGCGCACGCGGCTCCCGAAGGTGTCCGTCTCCACGATGAGCTTGGCTGGCGGGAAGGAGAGAGGCCAGGTCATAGCGACAGACTCCAGCAGGCACCCCCCACTCTGCTCCCCACCTGGTGGGCCAACAGCCCCCACCCCACCGGTACCCGCACCTGACTCTGAGCACACCAGGACCATAGTCGGCTTCCTGTTACGCCCGGGCTAGATCCGCAATCAAGCCGCACCAGACCCAGCACAGAGCGCCGGCCCAGCTAGCCGGGCGTCCCACCTCTGGCCAACACTAGATGCTTCGGAGGACGTTGCACAAGCCCCAGAATGCACCTCTTGCTGGGCCAGGCTATGGTGAAGGGCGCTTATTGGGCAGAGAGGTGCCTCACTGTCAATCTCACAGGAAGGGCACTGCCTGGGACTAAGGAGACCACAGATTCCCTGGGTGACCATGGTCCAATCACTTAGTGGCTCCATGCCTCGGTTTCCCCTCTGTGAGAAGGGGATGACGGCACTTCCCTGCCTCACAGGGAGACTGGGAAGATCAATAAGATCATGATGCTGGGATAATAAGAGCACAGGGGCTGCGTCAGTACCCCAGGGATCTAGACTTTAGTTGGGAGCTGCAATCCATATAGATGGAGAGAGAGCAAAGTCACCCTGGACGCTAACTCGACACCGAAAGGACAGGCAGGGAGGCAGATCTGGGAACTGAATCCAAGCCAAGGGGAAGGAAGGGGGAGCTGCTTAACTCTCCTTGCATCTCCTCCCCCTGCGGTTCAGGCCCTCGCTCCGTCGCTCACTGCCCCAAGCCCAAGCGGGCAGAGGGGGGCCTCTCTGTGCAATGACTTTGTGGCTGGCAGGGGAGACGCCAACGGGCACGGCCACCCTGCTAACGTGTTTCACCTTTGCGGGAGTTGAGGGGGCGTATTGATTCGGGCTCCATGTTTTAATGGAGCCATCGATCGGCGGCCGAAGGAGCGATGCAAATCGCCGATCGATGGGGCGCCTATAAATAGACCTGTCACCACCTCCTCCCTGGGCGTGTGCTGCCCGGAGCAGGGAGCTCCCCCCAGGACTTTAGTCATGTTGATGCTGCCAGCAGAGAAAGCCTCTTGCAGAGGGAGCTCGGGAAAGCCCAGCAGGTACCTACTCTTAAATATCCACTGGCGTGATCGGATCCCACCCTCCTGCAAACGGGGAGTAAGTCTCTCCCGGTCAATGACGCTGCCCCGGGGTGAATGGGAGGAGTTAAGCCCTATAACTACAGGATGCAATTGACATGAAACAGGACCAGATCTACACTCCTGAATCAGCAAGCAGCCCCCCACCCCCACCCCGTCACAACCTATGGCTGAGGCTGGCAGGATCGGGCCCTCGTGATACTGTAGCAATCTGGGGAGCTGGTGATTAGAGCTTCCCACAAGGGCTGTCGCTGAAGCTTGCACTTCATGGCCTTGAGGATTGGAGCGCCCACAAGGGCCCCTGAGATCACTGAGCGAGAGCTGGGTATCAGGCCACCTACGCACGCCCGTGACAAGCGAACGGGCAGGCTTGGATTGGCACGGCACATGCGGCCCAGTCGCCGTGATCTGTCATTGTCAGTTCAGCACAATGGATTTCCCGCCACACCTTCAAACTAAGGCTCTCAAAGCACCTTGCAAATATTGCTTCGTTGAGCTAGATTAATAGTTGAATCAGCAACAATCACCCCCATCTTACAACGCACAGAGGGACGTAATGACGTGCCCAAGTCATTGGTGCGTCCAGGAGTAGAATCCAGGAACCCCCTGGCTCCAATCACTGGAAGATCCTTTCTCCCAGTCCACAGGACTCTGCCCTTTTGCAGACACCTCCCATGGCAAGAACTGCTCTCTCTTGTTTTGGCCTTGTGTTGCTTGCAGGCCAACAGCTCCTGCATTCTGCCCCAGAGGCAGCTGCACTTCAGGGGCGAACGAAGCGATGGAATGGTTCTGGTAGTGCGTTGGGATCCTTGGGGATGCAGGCGCTGGATTGATGCGAGGGGCTGGGGCTTTTTAGAGAGGATCCGAAACTACCTTTGAAAACCAAAGGGAAGAATTGCACAAAGAGCAGCCAGACTGGGACCAATCTGGGACAGGGACTGCCTTCCTTGTGATTAATCTGTACAGCGCCTTGCACAGGGCATGACTGGAGTCCCTGGCACTACCAGAAGGCCACCACTGCCCCTGACGTCACTGAAGCAAGGGCCCTGCCCTCAGAATCGTACGCTATTCAGTCACAACAGGACAAATCAGAGTCAGAGCTGCCAGCCTGGCACACCAGCTCACCCTGCAGCCCGGCGCGCCGGCTCACCCTGCAGCTGCTGTTAAGAAAGCCCTTTGAAAACCATCCCCAGGAGCCAGACCCCCCTAAAAGAGAGAGGGGCTTCGACACACAGGGAAGCCTCAGCCAGGGGGCCAACTCCTCCGTTCCTGCAGGTCAGTTAGACAAATGGGAAGACTCCAGCGAATCAAGGTCCACTGAACGAGCAGGAACCCTTGTCCCAGACCCCCAGCCTCATGATGCCAGCACAGCCTCCCACCCCCAAACGGTCCGGGCAGAGCCTGACGCCCTGCTGTGGATCTGGCATTCAAAGCCCACTGGTACCAAACCCGCTTGGACTGGGTCTCTCCCCCATGGGCAGGCTGAACGTTGAATTGATGAGCTGGAAAGAAGGACATGCCTATCCTCTGCCCCTCGCCCCCGTCACACCTCCTCTCCTGGGCCCGGCACCTCCCAGAGCACACCAAAATATCTCCAAAAGCACAACTTGAGCCGAACAGAGTCCCTGCAACGGGGACCCCTTCGTGATCTGCCTCTGGAGGGGGCCAGGGGAGCGGAATTGATCGGAGAGGCAGTAAAAGGTTTAAAGAGCATTGATTTTCTTTCCCTTTGCTGATCGATTGACAGATCGGGGGGGTGGGGGGGTGGAGGAAAGCCTGAGGAAGAGCGGCACAAACCCACAGCTTTAAAGATGCACATCTCTTTCCTCTCCGCCTCCTCCCCTGATTTATAGCCCTGTTGGTCGCTTTTGCTTCCCCGCACCAGCCTGGCCAGGGAGCCGCTCCGATGCCGGGCAGCTGCTCACGCCGAGGGCCCTGTAAGCACTCGGCTCCAGAGAGCAGCTCGATAGAAACAATGGGGGCGCAAAAGAAAAGACAAGTCCCAGCCTGTCCCAGGGACATGCAGCTCCCAGGGCTGCATGCTGGATTCGGGCAACCTGCGCCCTTCCAGAACCAAATCCCCCAGCCCCCAAAGGTGCAGCCTGGATTAAATCGTACAGAAATCAGAGCGCTTTGGGATCGTTCCTGGGGGATCCAGCACCATTTCCGAGTCACTTGGCCTGCGGACATTGTAATCCGGATTAAAGCCGCTCAGGGTTGGTTTTTGTCAAAGACACAGCTCAGGAAGGATGAGGAGGGCTTTATCATCCAGCCCACTTTGCCCATAATTAAAAAGTCAGTCAAATATTGACAATTAAGACAAATAACCGAGAACAGTGCACGACATTAAGTCGGCAGTAAAAACGTCACAGCGGGGAAAGCGGTCAGTTGCAGAAATAAATCAACCCTTTTATTCCCATCCGAAAAATATAATCCAAATGCTTTCAGTTTTTAATTTTTGTTAAAGGGGATTTTTAAATAACAGTTGTTGGGGTTGATTTTTTTTTTTAAAAAAGCTTAACATATTCAACTCTATTCTTTCACTTAAGTGACAGATTTATCCCAGTAAAATTATGTTTCATGCTAAAACTTTGAAGGGAAAGTGGCTACGTAAATGCTGAAAAAATGCAGCGAGACACACTTGATCCCCTAACTGGACTGCGAAGAGGAGAAAGTATTCAGGAAATGTTAAAAAAGGTGAAAGTCAGAAGAGTTTTAATAGCTCTTCCAGACATGGGGGTCTCTCTAGAGATTCATATAGAACAATCCTGAACCTCTATTTTAACATTTACAGACTTGCAACTCTTTTAAAACTTTACATCTGAAAAACTGCTTGTACTTTTTCTGTTTTAGATCATTCTTCATTTTTTTTCTTAGCTCTTCAAATGCTTAACCTTTTTTATTACTTTTTAATAGAGGGTTTCATGCTGCCACTAGCCCTCCCTCTTGCTGGCTTTGTTTAACTTGGTCATTATTTAGATTTGCAATAGCTGCTCTTCTTTTTTAAAATACATATATATATATATATATAAAACAAGAAGAGATTTTTTTCATTTCCTGGGAAATAATCTAATACCCTTTCAACCTGGGGCTGCTTTATGCCAGGGATATGTCATTTGAAAGGTTAATATAGAGCAAGATGTGGAATCCACACTTAGCTCTAACTATTAAAGTTCATCATAAAATGTTCAGCCAAACCAAAATATATCTATTTTCCGCTAATCTCTCTGAGCAAGAAAGGGAAATTGCAGCTAATACCAAAGAAAAACAGTAATGATTCGAATGTGTAGCACCTATAAATACATACACAAACAACAGACGTGAGCGTCTCCTGCCACTGAATTCGCCAGGAGCGGGAGCCAGTCTGTCCCCTCATAGCTGCGTTCCACATATACGCAGAGACTGCCAAAGGCCCGCAACAATTTAGAGTGTCCACAGCTTTGCTAAGACCCCTGACCTCCGGTATGTGTTTGACCATTTGATTGTGTAATTAACACACATGATCAAAGTATTTAGACTTTCACACGTCTTGGGGCTGCTCTGTCACACCCTTTCCCCTTTGAGAGTGAAAGCTGCAGGGCCTGGTGTCTTTCCATGGGTGCCCTGTCAAAGGCCCCATCTGGAACACCCTTGCAAGTGGCCGAGGGAATCTGTCCCTAGACTGATCTCCAATTCCAGAGCCTCCTCGCTTTTGTCGCTGGAGCTACACTGCAGTCCTCTTCACCTCCCTCCCTCCCTCCCTCCCTGCACCTTAGCTCCGGGCTAGCCCGGGTAGGTGTGGAAGTCTGGGGCACAGAGTATATTTCAGGGAAATACCACTCCCATTCTGGGGTTAGTTCTAATTTGCCCCCCCTTCCAACAAATCAGTAACTCATTTATGTTTCTTTGAAGGGAATATTTGCAGCCATCTCCGTCCTGGAGCCTAGCCTGCCACTAGCTGCAGCAGCTATCAGACGGCAGGCCCTCAACGCACCCGGGGTCAGGTGTAAAAAAAACCAACCCCAAAGCTCCTATTCCCTCCTTAGATACGGTGTCGCTTGGAACACACCCTGACAATTGGATCACGTCAGAGCTAAGTCTTATTATAAGCATTGATCCCCATGTTCTCCCTTTGCAGGACCCCACGACCCAAACGATTTCAATGATTCCTGGCTGACGAACGGGACGGGAACCATCAGTTACTCCGCTGCACCGGTAACGCTCCCCCATCACCGTCTGTTCCCCCGCCCCCGTGTGCGCCCCGTCCTGTGCCCTTACCATGAGCGTCCCCGTCCTCGGCCATGGCATTGATTTTCTTGTTGTCCAGGACTTGCACGTGCTTCCCGCTGGTCCGGCTGTACAGCTGGTAGGTGCGGACGAGCCGTCGGCTGAACTGATCCGTCACCAGGCTCTGCTCCCTCACATGCTGTGTAAAATTAGGTGGGGACTGAACAGTTACCTTTAGGAAATTAAAAAATATACAACACACCATTATAATCTCTGCTCCTCCGAGGGGCTAATGGGCTGTGTGACGGTCGCTGGCCTCCAGCGGGGGTTTACGAGGCAGCTAGTTTATATGGTGCAAAGCCAGGATCGCTATGGGTTGTAACACTCATACAGTGCTTTCCAAATGCAAAGTGCTGCACAAACATCAATCAGGGGCGAGAAGGAAACCACTGACTCCAGGGGTGCGCAGGTGATTATACCCAGGGCGGATTCGGACCTTAGTTATCTCCGTTTTAGAACCAGTGCCATTCCATTGACTTCAGAGGAGTTCCTTCGGATTTATACGGGTACAAGCCGGATCAGACTCCAGGCTGGTGCATACTGAGGAGCAAACTCCTCTCTCATTTACATTGCCTGCCGTCAAGCCACTGACTATAAGGGAGTTACTCCAGATTTACCTCCAAAGTGACAGCAGGATCTGTACCACTACATTATACATTGTCCATACATTTCCGTGGGAAGAGACTGGTTCTCGCATTATGTAACCACGGTCCTAAGGTGTCACCTAGCCGTGTGCAAGTATGTATAGACAGTATCATTCCCATTCGTTTTTAACAACTGCTTTTCTCTCTGGCCCTTTGCTCTTCATTTTTCTGCTCTTTCAAACCACCCCCTTCTGATTTTTGAGTCCTCATTCAATGAAAACCCATCGATCAAGGCAGAGCCCGAAACTGCTCCAAGAGAACCGTGCCTGAGACCAAAATAACCGATGGCACAGAAGGCAAACACAGCCACAAATGATCCCCCAACTGGACTCAGCCCTGTGTAGCAGCCAGGCAGTTTGCAATCAATTTTCCCTCTAATATTTATGAACGGCTCCAGCGAGGGGTTTCCCACCAGCAGTCCCCCCCCAAAAAACATTCCGATTAAACAGAAACCCGTTAGCACCAGATCAATTACTGACCCAGTTCTCTACAGAACCAACTGTGCCACTGGGGGGCTTTTGTTCCCGGTGAACGATTTGGGGAGCACCAAATCTGCTTTTCCTCTGCCAGTCAATCTCTGCTCGGAATTCCCTGGCTCTGGGCTCAAATCCCTCTTTTAAGTCTGGAAGGTTTCGCTTGCCCCTGACATTTATAAAGACGTATTCTGAGCAAATGTTGAGGAGATCGCTCTTTTCAGCATCACCCGAGCCCCCCGCCCCACCTCCATGTCAAACATGAAGGATTCCTCCCTGCTATCAGAACAGCCACTGCTTCCCCAAAGCTGAGTTTATATAGATATCTCCCCCTGACAATTTAATCTCGCTCACTCGCTCTCTTTGTCCGTGTATTTCCTATGGATGTTTTTTGGATAATATCTCTGGGTTCTCTTGCCAACTCTGATGAGGGTACCATGTGGAGAAGAGGATTGCCTGCCATACGGCTATTTGGTCTCCATCTGATACTCCAAAATATTGTAACTATGTTTTAACACAACTCCTTCTCGCTGGGTTGGCTCCGTTCCCTTTGCTTTCCACCCCCTTCATGCCGGAATCGTTATTTTTCCAAGCTTCCAAAATTGTCGATCAATGTCCTTTTTAAACAAAACCTCCCACCTGTAATCTCTCGATTGTTCCCACCCTGGGTTTGAAATCAGAGGGATCGCAATTCCCCGAGGTGGGTTTTGCACAGCATCTAGCTGTGTTGAGGATGGGCTGTTGAATATATTCACAACACGATTCGAAGCTTTAGCAACCAGAAAGAGTGATGCTAAAGACTGACATTATGGGCTGGGCCAAACCAGATTTTTTTTTTAAAGTGAAGGCGTGTGTATAAAAAAAGACCCAATAGTGAAAAACCCACAATGCTACTTGCAATTAAAATAACCACGCCACTTACAAGTTGTGCTCTCTAATTTCAAGCCATCAACTTATATTTCCTGCTTTGTATTTTGGGTCTTCTTCTCGTTTCATTTCTTAAATCTGCAGCCTGCAGTAACCTTTTCTCCTTCAACCTACTACAGATGGATTATTTCCCCTGGATCTTGGTGTAAAATAACTCTCCTTTCTGCCTCATGTCGGATGGGTCAAGAGTTACCACCAGTTTCCCCCTTCTTCCAAAAACTCCCCTTCGATTATTGTTATATTTTTGTTAAAAAGCAGATTTGACTCTGGAACAATTAAACAACAAGATTGTTTTTACTGGTTGGCTTCAAACAAAGAAAGAATAAAAGAAGATACTTACCTGAGCTTGTAAGGAGAGAACAAACAAGTGCAATAACCTAGAATGAGGGGGGGAAAGAAAAGGGAAGGGGGGAAAAAAGAGGTGTGAAGTGATTGCTTTGAAATGGAGCCGAAATAAATGTGGAAAATAAAGGGAGGGGGGGTTGCACCAAGGCTGGGGGAGGGAAAGGGACAAACTCAGCCGAGATTACTTACAAATAGCTAAATACTGAGGAGGAGGGCTCCATCCTGGGACTGAGTGGTTAGACAGAGCTGTAACTTTGTCAGAGGTGGGCGGCTGGTGCTGGGGGGAGAAGGGGAGGCTTAAAGGGCTTTTCCAGCACGGTCCTTTCCTTGATGTTGTTGCAAAAAAAATATTAAAGATTCAGTGGGGCCGAGGGGCGCGTCCCCCCCAAACCAGCTGGCCGCAAGCAGAGAAGGCAGAGGCGGCTACTCAGTGCAGGGGTCCCCGACTGGCTCGCCCGCCCATCCCCCTGCAGGTCCGATCACGGAGGGGGGGACTAGAAAGGTGGGAGGGGGACGGGCGAAATCTTCCAGTGCGAGCGCAGGACCTGAGCAGCGAGTGGGGAGCCCGCGGTGCGTCCCAGCGAGGAGGGGGGACGTTGGGGTGCAGGTGGAGGGTGAATCGAGGGGGCTCCCCCGTCTTATGGCAGGATCCTGAGAAATCCTTGAAAGTGACCGGCGCTGCGGCGGGGCTGGTCTCGGGGCGTGCCCTGTCCGTGCGCCCGGGCGGACCCCCTCTCCGCCGGCTGGTGGGAGGCTCCACGGCCTTTCTGCGGGGCTCGCTCTGCTGCCACCCGCGACAGAGGCGGCTTTGGGTGGGGGGCAGCCAGCCAGGGGGGGCTGGAGGGAGGCGAAGCGAGACCCGGCTTTAAAAGGGCCAGGCGAGGGGCGCAGGCTGGCGAGGGGCGCAGGGGCCCCGGGGCATGGCTGGCAGAGATCCGAGCGCACGGGCCCCGGGAGCGCAGGGGAAGGCGCCCGGAGACGGGTCGGCGGCTCGGGCTGGGCGCTGCGTGTCCCGCTCCCCGCACGGGCTGGGGGAGTCCTGCGGGCAGGCTGGTGGCGGAGGCTCCCCGGGTGATGGCCCCGTGTGGGGACGGACGGTGGCGTGTGGCTCGCTCCTCTCCCGGCGCAAAGTGTGGGAGTGAAGCTGGTCCCTCCTCTCGGCTGCAGCTCTCCAATGTCAGACCCCCTTCCCCTCTGGCCTGAGAACCAGCCCCTCGCCGCCCGGCCTGTGCAGCGCAGGGCACCCCACTCTGCCGCCGAGGGGCCGGCAGCGGAAACCGGCCGGCTGCCAGGGCAGGAGGCAGATAAAGGGAGGGGGCGCGGGGAGGGCGGGGGGTTGTAGGGTGTCAGAGGGTGCCGGGAAAATGGGCTTGTGGGTTAGAGCCACAGCAAGGGTGGGGGGGTTGTGTGCAGGGGTTGTGAGCTGCACACGTGTGTGTCAAGGAGCAGAGGTGTGCTTGGGTTGTGGCTGAGCCAACACAAGTCATCAGTGGGTGCAGTACAGACCTACACACTACAGCGGTGGGTACAGCGGGGGTACAGTACCCTACAGGGGAAAGCACAGCCCTACACACTACAGCAGTGGGTACAGCGGGGGTACAGTACCCTACAGGGGAAAGCACAGCCCTACACACTACAGCGGTGGGTACAGCGGGGGTACAGGGGAAAGCACAGACCTACACACTACAGCGGTGGGTACAGCGGGGGTACAGGGGAAAGCACAGACCTACACACTACAGCGGTGGGTGCAGCGGGGGTACAGTGCCCTACAGGGGAAAGCACAGCCCTACACACTACAGCAGTGGGTACAGCGGTGGGTACAGCGGGGGTACAGGGGAAAGCACAGCCCTACACACTACAGCGGTGGGTACAGCGGGGGTACAGTACCCTACAGGGGAAAGCACAGACCTACACACTACAGCGGTGGGTACAGCGGGGGTACAGTACCCTACAGGGGAAAGCACAGCCCTACACACTACAGCAGTGGGTGCAGTACCGACCTACACCCTGCAACAGAGAAATGCCAAGATCCGTTTAAAAAAAAGGCCTTGGAAAAAATAAACCCCAAGCGAGATGGGGGGAAATCCTGGACAGAAACAAAAGGAGCAGCCGGCTGGGGGCTGCTGTTATCAAGGAAGGCTAAGGGCTGAATATATGCTGCATATGGTGCCACCTGTGGACCTCCAGTGCCCGCGGTGGTGCTGCCCAGTGAGAACCAGGCTGAGTAGGTCCATGTGTCTGGACTGAGGATATGGGAGGGGGCTAAGAAGCGGGGGCCAAAGAGAAGGAAAGCAATGTAACAACGCACACAGCTGTTGCAGAAGGAAGAAAACATTCATTTCTAACACAGAGAGAAAGGCCAGACACCCAGGGCATTACCGATGTGCCCAGACATGCCCCTGTGCCCATCACACGGGGCCCCTCAGAGCCTCACCCCCTCTCTTCCATGGGATGGGGGCCAGGTTCTCTTTGTGCTTTGAGGTTCCTGAAGCAGAAACTTTCCTCTTCGAAACCCAAGAAAGCTTTTTGGGGATCAGGGGCTGAAAGTCTAGAGGTAACCCAGACCCTGTCCTCACCCCTTACCCCCAAATCCTAGCCTGGCTGCAAACGCCTTCCCCATTCGGCAGCGCTACCAACCAAGGCTCTTGTCCAGCAAAGCACTTAAAGTACCTGCTTAAAGTTAAGTACCTGCTTAAGTGCTTTCCTGAAGAGGGCTGGTTTCCTCAATGATGGCCTATCAGCTTGGCCAGAGATACAGACACTGAGTGTGTCTCCGAATGCATGCACAGACACACAGATCTGTATCATCCCCATCAACCTGCGGCCTGCGGGGCTTGTGGTTATGCTGTTCTGGGCCAGCGACAGTGTTTGGTCCATTCCCCTAGCAATTGTTAGAAGGGTCCAGCCTACCGATAGAGCAGCCAGAGCTGGGTGTGCTGTGTCTTTGTGGATTGGGGCAGACGGCGGGAGGCCGAAGTGCGAGACATTAAAAGGATTACAGTGGAAAACAAGAGTTTTGGGGGCAGAAAACTGTCAGCAAATATATAAGCTGCAGGGCCCGTGGCCTTCACGCTTAATGGCACATTCTTTGCTACGCTCCCCCAACACACACAAATACACACACGCGGCACCAATGCCCAAGAACCCCGAATGACAAGCAGTGCCAGTCTTGGGATCGGGGGCCAGCAGCAGCAAATGAAGCCCCTGGAGACCCCCCGGCCGCCTCCCCGACATGCTATTTACCCTCTGCCGCTATCTCAAGCCCAAACACAACAAACAGAGAGGGGGGGCGAGAGGGATCCCGGCGCTGGGAGAATTCAGAGAGCGGCACACCTTGTGCTCTGGGGTAATTCTATCCCCGCTGCCTGCTGATAAGGCCAGTGCAGCAGCGCCACAAACTGCCAGAGCATGGAGAGAGAGTCTGTGTGTGTGTGTGTGTGTTGTGTGTGTGTGTGTGATGACTCACCTTCAAATACAGCCTGGTGCTGGCTGGTAAAGGGAAGCGCTGGGCACTTTTTCTTGTAATGACCTCTGACCTGCCTACCATTCAGTTTCCAGTAGACGAGGGATGGGTTAAACCCGACCTAACGCAGAGCAGGATGGGCATTTCAAAAAACAAAAATCTTGTCACCCAAACCAAAACACTCCACCACACACACAGCTCGCCCCCTGGGGCGAGAATGACTCACGCGTGACAGATGTCAGTCACGGTGCCTAATGCACGATGGGTAGGCGCTCGGGGGGATAGAACAGACCTGTGGAAGCAGCAAGGCACCAGAACAGTAACGTCACATGAAAAGATTGGAGAGATGGGTGGATTAATCGGACAGTCCAGCCTGCACTGATACGCTGCTTCTAACTGCTGTATGTTGTACTAGTTACAACTAATCTACTGCGAACGCTCGTCACTGGCCAGAGGGTGCTGGAGTTTGTGTTAAAGCAGCCAAGAGCAGTCAGACTAAAGCGTTTGCTTTCAGCCAGGAAGCCTACAAGGTTAATTACAGTTTCTACCATTCAAACGTGCTGAGTCAACCTGCTACAGTGCATGTTTAAAAGCCAGCCAAGGAAGATGCCAGTGATCTTTTTAAAGAAGAACTTTTCCTTGTCTATTGCAAAAGGAGGTGGGGCTGTTTAAACTTTACCTCTCCTCCCTCGAGCTTCCAGCATGCTTATTTAGATACACAAACACACACATCACATGAAGACGATGCTCCCTACCTGATCCTGCAGGCCGGCCCATGCACCTGGATGTGCATGAGATGAAGCAAAATAGAATCACTGAAAAAAAACCCAAATAAAACAAAGGCAGAAGTCCTGAAAGCAGGCAATTCGAGGATGTGTTTGTGTGTTGGAGAGGCCAGGTGAGCTGCGACGTTGCAGGTCAGATGGAAAAGCCATCAGGAAATCTGTGTCCTCAGACCCTCCGTAGCACCCGAGGAAGGTTGTACAACAGCTGCATTGGGTCCCTACAAACAACATCCATTGGGATCCTAGACCCAACCAACCTGCCTGCCTGCCACTGAAAACAAGCACCTAACAACTGACCTGCCAGGGCATGTATGTTTCCTAGTAAAGAGACCCCAGCACTACACACCCACCCGCCACCCTTGGGAGCCGGAGACCAGGACAAAGCCAGAGAAGGGTGGGGAAGGGAACAGACACTGTGAAATGACAGTGCAGGCAGAGATGGGAATCCCATTTGAAGAGGGGAAAGGGTGTTAGCTCAACACACAGTGAGTGGCCTGATTTGGCCAACCCATGCCCTGCACGGATTGGATAGATTCTCTCTGGTAAATCTAACAGACTTTGCCCCCCTCTGAATCTGGACTGCTGTATGCGCCCTGATCCCAGAATCCCAGCTTCCCAGAGTCACTCATTACGTGGAAATGTTTCTCCAGTGAGAGGGGGCCAAAACTATTTCTCTAGATCTCAACGTCCCCGACCCAACTCGCTTTCATTCTCGACAAGGCCCCAGGGCAGTGGTTCTCAACTTATGTACCATTGTGGGCCGCATCCAATACTACCTGTATGGCCCAGAGGATGTCACATGGGCCGCAGCTGTGTGCTGATTGGGCTGCAAGTGGCCCACGGGCTGCAGGTTGAGAACCACTGCTCCATGGTAACCTTGAGTAATACCCAGGGAGCCTTTTCTAGGACACTTGGGTCCCAACTGAGCAGCTGTCCATGTGAGCGTCAGGTACTGCCCCAGCATCGAGATCCCCTAGATAATGGGAGGGAGCAGAGAGCATTCCAGCCAGCAGGAGGAGAAGGAGGAGATGGCTGCAGGAAAGGAGGCATGTTCGGTGCAGGGGACCCATGTGATGGGCGTTTAAAGAAAACACCAGGTGGCAAAATCGATCCTCTGTGTTACACTGAAAAACTCTAGGCCGCTCACCTGTCATGAGCGCATCCAAGCAGGGCTCTTTCCACCAAGGGAGAGGATGGGGAGGGCACGCTGCTGTCTTTTCACTCTGCGTGTGTGTGTCCTTTTGCCCATCACAGATTAGGTTACTGGGATCTTCACACCTGTCGAGTAAGGGACAAAGGGCATGAGAGGGAGAGAGAACTGTGACTCTGATAATGACGCGCTGCCCCAAACGCTGCCGGTTTGCTTGATGAGGCAGAGAAATTACCTGGCCAAAAATGTTTATCCCCTTGCTGCCTGCTCCTTCCCCCCCCCCCCGCCCTGCAGTGAGTGACAGCTGCTAATTCACGGGCTGCCCCCTCCCTCCCCCCTTCTCGCCCTGCTCTCTCTCCTCCTCTGCCTCCTTTATCTTATCAAAGCCCGTAATTACAATTGCTATTTTGTTTCCTCAAATCAGCAATCAGTGCTATCGGGCAGCGCTGGAAAGCCAGCTCCTGTCAGCCTGAAGCCTGAGTGACAGAGTGAAGGAGCTTCCCCACACCCCGCCACACCGTACATTCTCTCTGCCACACACAACACAACACAACACATCGGTCACCCCCACGCACCCCACACCCATTCCACCAGCCACTCTCCCACACCATGCATTCTCTCTGCCACACACAACACAACACAACCCCCACGCGCCCCACAACCATTCCACCAGCCACTCTCCCACACCAGATATTCTCTCTCCCACACACCCCCTCCCCTCTACGGACACACACCTACATTCATCACACCCCTCTCCCTGCCCTAACACAAATGCACATCCCTCCTTCTTCTCATACCGCAATGTCTCTCCTCCTGTGGGGAATCTCAAGAGGGGAGACCTGCTAAAACTGGACTAGAGAGCATGTGGAATTTAGCTCCTAGGCCAATGCTTCCCCGAAACCGTCACCTCAGCTAAAGTGACCTCTAGGAAGAGGGAGGAGACAGGAGGCTGCCCTAAAAAGCTCTGGGAGAAGGAATGTGACGGGTTAAAGGATCCTAGGTTAACTTCATCACAAAGTGCAAATGCCCCCGGTCACTTTGCTGTGAAACTGACACAGTGGCTGGCCACCAGCCCAGGTCGTGCAGTATTTGCTCAGTTTACCAGTCAGTAAGGGCCATTTCCAATGGCTGGATCTGCAAATTTCCACCTGGTCTAATCCGGACAAGCTCTTTTTCCCTGTCACACCCCAGCAGCGTGGAGCTCCCAAGGCTGTAGCCGGGCAGAATGGACTTCAGCTCCCTCTCCCATCGCTGGGGTGGCGCAGGCTGGCTAGAGAGAGCAAACACATGGCTGCATCAGTGAAGTTATTTTTAAAGTGGGTCCCCCGCTTGCTTTTCACATTAGGAATCCAGGTCTTGTCTAATCCTCTGTTACCCAGAAGATTCTATGGACAACTGAAGAACTGGAAGGACTGACAGTGAAATCTGATCTGCTGAGTGGGGAAGGGATTTTTACCCACCCTCTTAGCAAATGCTTTGCTTGTGCTAAACCTATAACTCAAAGCTAGGAGACACACTTGGGAGAAAATCTTTCTCTGATTAAGGGCCGAGAAAGCTCCCCAGACCATCTCTCTGGGTCACCCGAGGAGACCTCCAGCAAAGCCGGGGGTGACAAGATTAGATTTTCCTGCTATTCTGAAGTAAAATAAGCCCCCCTCCTTTAAAAACCAAAATCAAACACGGGGTTCAAACCCCATCTCCCTTCTCCCAAGCCTGCCCGCATTGAAGTCAATGGCCAAACTTCCTTTGCCTTCAACAGAAGCCAAATCAGGCCCCGTGTTCATATCTTGCTATAAGGGAATGGGAAACTCTGCCCACCCCTTCATTGTGTCTTGGTAGCATCCCCACGGCACAGACAGAGCAGCAGCATTCGAACCCCCACCCCCGCCATGCGTAGATCAGATCCCAGAGCAGACACACAGCCGGCAGCGGAGAGATGGGAGCAGGCTGCACTGACCGGGGGAGATTTATGACAGGCGGTGCGGGGTCAGGGTCAGCAGCGAGCTAACACGCTAGGCTAGCAGGACTCAGCCAGCTCCGGGTGCCCCCGCTCTTGACATGCAGGTTGAAGTGCCACTCACAGCTGTAAAATAGTTTCAATGGGGATAAGCCAGAGGCAGCCGCACTCTCCCAACCGCCCAGCATGACGCCAGGGCTGCATTTATCCCGCACGGGGGGTCCAGCTCCCACCGTCGCTAATAGGCACAGAAAACTGCCACCACATCTTGCCTGCTGTTTGTCACTGAGAAGATGAGAGCAGTGTGGTTTAGGGGGTAGAGCTAGGTACCAGGACACCTGGGTTCTATTCCTAACCCTGCTGGGTGACCGGGGCAAGTCACTTTCCCCTCTCTGTGCCTCAGTTTTCCCATCTGTGAAATGGGGCTGACACTTATGCTCATTTGGAGATCTACGGAAGCCTGAGAGGTTTGATTGTTTCTTAAAGGGCTTCCCCTCACATACATTCAGAAGTTTGGTCTCATCTCCCCTAGAAGGCTCTATGGGTGGCTGGAGAACTGGTCGGTTTATTGTCTCATTGTTTCCTTGGACTCCCCTCCCCCCCCCGTCTGTATCCATCTGTCATATCTTGTCTCACACTTGCGAGCTCTTTTTGTCCTGTGTTTGTGCAGCACCTAGCGCGCTGGGGCCCTGGTCTGGGACTGGGTCTCCTAGTTGCTGCGGTAATACAATTAACAATCCCCGCAGGCATCCCTCGGAATCAGGAGACGCACAACTTGGCCTTTTTCTAAAGCAAGAAACCAACCCACTGGGGATTTCTTTATCCGCCTGAAAGAAACCCGCAAAGGCCCCTCTGCAGGCCGCCTTTAGCGAACCGGGAGAGTCAAAACACTCAGCCCCTGGAGCGCAGCTCGTTTCACAGCTCCTCAGCTGCTGTAAAAGGGGCGTCACGGAGGTCGGGGGGGCTGACGCGCCGGCCCCCGCAGCCTAAGGGCAAAATTCTGCTCTCCAAGACCTCATTGCACTCACTGGGAACTTCCCCTTTACAGCTATGAAGGCAGGAGAGACCATTGTGGCCCCTAGTCCGACCTTCTGCGTAGCACAGGTCAGAGCTCAACCCAGCGAGTCCCACCTCCCTAGGAACGGGCTGTCCCCACCCCCTGTGAAAAACATGGGCCTTATTTCTAGTCTGGCCTTTCATCTTCCACTCCCTGGACCCCGTTCTGCCTCTGCTAGGTTAAAGAGCCCTGGGCTATCAGCATTCTCCTTCCCACGTAGGTACTCCTGGTCCAGGATCGAGTCACCTCTCGCTGTTCGACTGCTTCCTGATCTCCTGGCTCAGGGGGCCTATCCTCGTGGGCAGGCCGCAGAGATCAGAGCCACCCCATGTGCCAAAGCTGGTGTGGGCTGGATGGGTACAACTGGGGATCAAGGATTCCCCCCATCCCACTCCATAGTACCCCCTTTTGGGGGACATCTACACTGCAGGAGGAGGTGTGATTGCAGCATGTGTAGACATGCCTGAGCTGTCTTTGACCTAGCAGTGAGACCATGGCAGCACGGACGTCGATCTGGCTAGCGACCCAAGTAAGCACCCAGGGAGCCGGGCGGGCGCATTCAGCCTGCGCTGAAGTCCGGGGCTGCCAACCTTCACGGTAGCTCCGTTCCAGCAAGCAGGGTGGGGCTCCGTGTGCTGCAATCCCGCTGCAGTGAGGGAGGAGCCAATCCTGCCCCCTGCCGGGGATAGGGATAGGGCAGCACAAAGCCCAGAGCTCACAGCCCTGTCCCCTGAGAGAGGAAGGGCCGGCAGGCGAGGCCACTGGGTCAGAACAGGCGCTGCCAAGACGCCTGGCAGACCCAGGGCCGCACCTAGAATCTCTTTCCAGGCAGTGCCACAAACCAGTCCCTCTGGCCCCGGCTGGGCTGGGATCCCAGGGGGTTCTCCCTGTCCCACACCTTCCTGCTTCAGGGTCTCCTGCAGGAGTCTGCCGCACTCCACTCACTGAGCGCGGCCTCCTATGGCTTCCTGCAGGAGGCCTTTTCCCCAGCAGCGTCCACAGCCTCCCCGCCCAGCGGACTCCGGCAGCCTTTGCCAGGGGACTCCCTGCTGCACCCACTCCCTGTTCCTCTTGTGGAACAGTGGCCCCAGGACCGCGCTTCCCCCCCGGTGCCTGGCCCCAGGACTGACTTCTGCCCCACCTCTCCACCGCGCCCCACCGGTCCCAGAACCGACTGGCACCTGGCCCCAGGATCGCCCTTCCCCCCCGGCACCTGGCCCCAGGACCAACTTCCCCCCGCCCCACCGGTCCCAGAACCAACCAGCACCTGGCCCCAGGACCGACTTCCGCCCCCCCCCCCGCCCCACCGGTCCCAGAACCGACTGGCACCTGGCCCCAGGACCGACCGCCCCAGCCCCAGCACCTGGCCCATTGTTCCAGGGCCCACTCCAGGAGTTAGCTCCACTCCTCACGGCTCTGCTCACCAGCCACAACCCAGCTGGGCTGCTCTCCTTCCCAGCCAGCTCCTAGCTGCAGGGCTTCCTCCCTCGTTAAGCCCTACACCCAGCGAGGCTAATCCCACAGGGCTGGCTAGCCCCAGGCCGCCTGGCCCTGACAGGCGCGCACAGCTAGCACCCATCTGCTGAGCGGGCGCGCACACACGCAGTCACAGGGTGCGTCCCGTGCCAATAGACCCCCTCATTGTGACTGCCCCGGGCACGGCCGGCCCCGGGCACATGCTGTCATATTCACACTAGCGTTGCAGTAGTGCTGAGAGCTCAGCCGTGCCAGGGGCTGTACCCCCAGGGTAGGAGACACCTGAGCACCCTCAGGTCCCAGTGCCCTTGGGTTGGCACCTCCTTGTGCCCTCAGCTCCTGGCATCTGCAGGCCAGTGAGGGTCTCACCAACTCCGATCCACCCTGGGGTTCTGGCGTCTCTGGAGCCCAGCTCCAACCACTTCACAGAGCGTGGAACGTGTCCGCCTGCTGCGAGTCACCTAGACACCAAGGCCAGTGGCGCGAGGAGCCAGCGCCCCAGCCTACATCCGACAAGCCGGGTGGCTGCAGCATCTCCAGCGTCGCGCTCGGGGTTCCTGGGTCATCGTGAGCCATCACAACCATCATAGTGTGCCCAAGACCCCACAGCCGCTGTCCAGTTAGTCTGGTGTCCCGTGGAGCCACCGTGTCTCTGCTAGACTCACGGCTCATCTCCTGCCGGTGCCAATTCCACCCTACCCAGGTGTTTGCTGTACCAAGCAGCGATTGCTGAGGTAGCGATGTGGCAGCCCAAGATTTAGACCTCACAAGGGATTCCCTGCTCTGCTCAGCGGGCAGCTGCCACACAGAGGTGTGTGACGCCAGCCCTTCCACAACCTGAGACTATCCCCAGAAACACCGTCTATGCATAGGAACATGTAATAGCCCATGTACACATTGCAGTGTAGACACAAACACAGTCTCCTCCACATGCGGAATCTCCCATGTGGGTGCACACACATGGTGATCTGAGCTTATGCAGGCGAGAAAATTCCCCTGCATGTAGGGTGACCAGATGTCCCGATTTTATAGGGACAGTCCCGATTTTGGGGTCTTTTTCTTATATACGCTCCTATTACCCCCCAACCCCATCCCGATTTTTCACATTTGCTGTCTGGTCATCCTACCTGCATGTATAGAAATGTCTGCGTAGCGCTTTGAAGATGGTACAAATGATTTGGGCTCCGAGTGAATGACAGACAGACACACACACAATTTTAAATCCGTTCTAAGGGGCTCATGAAACACCCAGAGAAACTCCCCAAGTCAGCGAAGGTCCTAAGGTCAGGGACTTTTCCCCTTCAGGCAAAACATCCTCAAGAAGCTCCACTTTACCGCCCCTTAGGTTTAGGGTGATCTCCTTGAAAAAGCATCTTCAAAGTAAATGCTAAGAGCAACCTCTTGGCAACGAGACAGATGTTTCCCCTGCCAGTTCTGCCTGTCTCCACAAGGTGGCATCAGTAATATTAGGTAGGCATGGAGAAGAATCCCACAAGAGAGCTCGGTGGCCAGCTGTTTGTCCCAAGGATGTGCAGGTGCGGAGTGGGGTTCCCAAGATGGGGATCGTTTCCCTTCCCAGTGCTCCCGACTCGGCCCCAGCGCCCTGGTGCAGGATCCGGGAGCTGCTGCGTGCTGCACCAAATTCCTCCTCCTAGCAGTCCCGCGGCAGGCGCCATCCTTGGGGGAATGCAGGCCATTCGCCGTGCCGGCGCCATGCGCTTTCGGAAGCCAGGGAATCTGATTCTCGTGGAAGAGAGGAGCTGAGAGCATCAGCAACGGGGTCAACTCTGTCCCCAGATGCAACGGAGTCCAGGGGAGCCGCAGGCAGCATCTGGGGGCGGAATCCGGCCCAGCACAAGTAGGTGCTCTGCAAGCAAACAGCTGAGTTGATCCCCCCTCAGTCCCAGCCTGCAGCCTCCTGTCCCACTATTCCAGCCCTAGGCTCCCTCCCAGCTCTGCTGCATGCCCCTCAGTCCTGCCCTGCAGCCCCTCTGCACCCCAGCCACGTGCCCCCCGCCCCTCAGTGCCAGGGCAAGAGGGAAAGCTGGGGTCTGGTTGGGAGCTGCAGTGTTTCCCTGCAAAAGGGACCCACAGGGCAGAGGAATGGCGCTAGCAGCCTAGAGAGTGCTGGCAGGGCCTGCGCGAAGGGCCACAAGTGGAAACTGGAAACGCACGGGCAGAGATTGCTGCTCGAGAAGGGTCCTGCAGCAAATCGCTCAGCGAGATCCGCAGGAGGGGGAATGCGGAGTAGAGCCCCTCGCAGCCGGGACCAGCCTAGCACGCCCCCTACAGGCTCAGCCGAAGAGGCTCCTTCCAGCCGAGAGCAGCCCACTGCCGCTCCTCCCAGCTCAGCCACTGAGAGGCAATTCCCAGCAGGGCCCAGCCCCCAGCTCAGTGAGGAGGAGGCGACTGCCAGCAAAACCACCCACGTTCCTCCCAATTCCCAGCCAAGACCAGCTCGGCGCGACTCCTGCTATCAGCTCACCTCTTGGATCAGCTTCTGACGGAGCCCAGAGTCTAGCAGCAGCAACGCCCAGGTTGCACACACAGAGGGTGAGTCCACACTCGTGTCTGGCCGTCAGCGGGTGGATCCTGCCACATTGCAGGGTTCTACTGTGACTGCTCCACTGACCACCACGAGGAGGAGTGGAGAGGTACCCTCAGCCAGTGCAGCCTGCCCGGTCCATTCAGCAAGCAGGTGCCTTGGACCTGGGCCATCTCACACCCTAAATTCAGACAGCCAACCTGAGCAGAAAGCTCTCTGCCCCCACTTCGTAAACCACCTTTTAGGAAAATGGGGAGATCTCGATGTTTCAGGAGGATGGAACGACTGACTGAGTTACAGAAAGGCCATGGGCCTCGGATGAGGTGGGCTCATTTGAACAACGTATGTTCTAATATGGTGTTGACACAGACATCAGGGAGGCATTTGGCTTAGTGCGGCAGGACATTAGCACTATGCAAAGTCATTGCAGCCCATGTTAAATGGATTAAAAACTGGCTAACTGATAGATCTCAAAACCAAATTGTAAGTCAGTATCATTATCCAATGGGGGTGTTTTAGGGGGATCCCAGTGGGGATCTGTTCTTGTTCCAATGTTACTCACTATCTTTATCAATCACCTGGAAGAAAATGGTAGAATTTTCAGATGACACAAAAATTGGCGGAGTGGTAAAGAATGACAGACAGTTATATAGACTAGCCGGTATCTCTGGGTAAGACGGTCTCATCTGAACATGAGTTTTAACACAGCCAAATGCAAGGTCAGACATCTAGGAACGAAGAATGTAGGCCACAGTTACAGGACGGGGGACTGTATCCTGGAATGCAAGGACAGTGAAAACAACTTAGGGGTCATGGTAGAAACCAACTGAACATGAGCCCCCAGCGTGACACTATAGCTAAGAGAGCAACGCGATCCTGGGATGTGGAAAGCAGAAAAATATCAAGTAGCAACAGGGAGGTGGCGTTACCCCTGTATCCGGCATTAGTGAACCCATTACTGGATCCTGTGTCCTGCTCTGATGGCCACACGTCAAGAAAAGACGTTGACAAATTGGAGAAGATTCAGAAAAAAGCTACAGGAACATTCTGAGAACTGGGAAAACTGCCTCATTGTGAGAGACTCAGGAAGCTCAATGTATTTGATTTATCCAAGAGAAGGTTTAGAGGTGGACACTGTGATCAACTCATGTCCCTACATGGGGAGGAGATTTCTGCTAGCAGACAGCTCTTTCATCTAGCAGAGGAAGGTCTCACGCAGGGGTTCTCAATCTTCATTGCACCGCGAGCCCCTTCTGACAACAAAAATGACTTCACGACCTCAGGAGGGGGGGGGGGCAAAGCCTGAGCCCACCCAAGTCTCACTGCTGGCGGGGGGCAAGCCTGAGCCCCAGTGCTCCAGGCAGGAGGCCAGTAACCTGAGTCCTGCCACCCAGGGCTGAAGCCCTCGGGCTTTGGTGTCGGCCCTGGGTAGTGGAGCTCGGTCTTCAGCCTTGAGCCTCAGCAAGTCTAAGCCAGCCCTGGCAACCCCATTCAAAGGGGGGTCCCACAGTTTGAGAACCGCTGGTCTAACGTGATCCACCGGCTGGAAGTTGAAGCTAGACAAATTCAGACCGGAAATAAGGCGTACATTTTTAAGTGACAGTAATTAATCATTGGAAGAACTTACCAAGGGTTGTGGTGGATTCTCCACCGCTGGCCGTTTTTATATCAAGATGGGACGTTCTTCTAAACACTCTGCTCTGGCTCAGACAGGAATGAATTCAGGGCTGTCCAATGCCCCAGGTTCCGTAGCTGCTGAGACTAGGTGATCACAACAGCCCCTTCGAATCTATCAACTCAAAACATTCTGTAGGAACATGTTGATTTCAACAACATTTTTGCCGGAAACAATGTGGCAATGAATCATTTGAACTCCTTTTGTTTCAACAAGGCAAAGACGTTTCATTTTGACTTGAGAACCTTGATTCATTTCATTTAGAAGTTTGCACTAGATTAAAATCGTAATTTTAATTGTTTATTGGGGCTCAAATCATGCTTTGACATTATTGCAATGAAACGGTTTTACCCGATTGAAACAAAACAAGTCAATGTTTCGGGATTGTATATTTTTGGAACCTCCAAGCCATGAGAAATTTCAGTATTTTCATTACCATTCGGAACAAAAACAAAAGAGAAAATGTTGGAATTTCCCAACGAACAGAAATTCTGTTTTCTGACCAGCTTTCCCACCTCTTCCCACATAGCCTGGTGCCTAAAGCAGGGGTTCCCTACCTGCTGTGCACAGGTGGAGCCCACCTAGCTCCTGAGAACACGGGAAGGGCGTCTCAGTGTGGAAAAGGCTGAGATCCCCTCGTTTAGAGCCCTAACTGAGATCAGGTCTCCAGTGTGCAAGGTGCTGTACACACTCAGTCAGAGAAAGTCTCTACTCTGAAGCACTCACAATCCAAACAGATAAAAGACGCATTGTCTTAGGGCATAGATGGACCCCCTTTGCCACTTGAGCTAAAGGAGACTCTCCACTAGCTGTTACCAACGTAGGGCCTATGACACAGAGTTGAGCAGTTCACATGCTAACCAGGAGAGGGCAGTGGTGCCTCACACGGTACCCACGTATCGCAAGAGGCGATAATACGCTACTCACCCTCAGGACAACGAAAGCTCCCAGGCTCCAAGGCCCTTCCGATTCCGTGGAGTGGCTCCTTGCGTAATGGCCTTTCCCCCAGAGAGAATCACTGTGCCTTGGCGAGATGGAGATGGCAGCTCTTCCGCCCCGAGGGCGCTGGGACACTTTCCGACTGCCCCAAGGGGACGCCAGAACCGGGCAATTGCACACAGGAAAGGAGCCTTCCGGTGCAGAGACCTGGACGCCACATCCCCCAGCCTGGACGCCAGGGAGCGGTGGGTGGCCAGTGTCACGTTAAGTGACAGTCTCTACCCATGTCCCCCAGCCTCGCACATGCTCCCGAGGGCGCCGCCCGAAAGACAGGCGAAGGGCAGGGAAATCGGGGCCTGGGGCAGGTGTCTGACTGGGCTAGGACAAGGTTTGGGCCATCGCCACCCAAAGCACACAAGCCCAGACGCCCCTCAGCCAAGAGAGATTCCTGCTCTCCAGCCTCCCGCTCCCGCCCGCCGAGCCTGTACAAAGGGACCCCGGCGCTAATGGTGCGTTTCAGAGTCAACGGCAGCTTGTCCATGGCTGAGCAGAGCTGAGTGCCCCGGGCGTTCCTGCTGCTTTTCATTAACACTCCCCCGCACACAGGTAAGGGATGCCTTTAACACCTCCCCCCGGTGTGATACATGGGAATGACCTTGTATTCTCTACCCACAGCATACAGCTGGCCCCGGGGCAAAGCGCGCAGGGTGGCTCTGGGCTGGGGGGCACAGCTCCTCCCACTAGTTACTAGCGACGCATAAGTCATGTATGCCACGCACAATGGGCCCGTCAGGCCATGAGATCCCAGAGTCCCCCCGATCCCGGCCTGCCCACCCGCTCTGCCCCCACATCCCTGCACCTCAACTGGAGATGTCAGAGCTGGAGTAGCCCGAGTTAGCTCATTCCCTGCCTTGCTCCCCATAGTCTGTCCTTCGGGGCTTTACCCCAGGCCAGGAGACTCCTACTCCCTTGGGACTGATGGATTCCAACGACGGCGCTTTAGTCTTTGGAAATGAAGCCCATTCTGGGAAACGCAGCAAGATCCCAGTAAGCTCCGAGCTACCGCACCCAAAGAGCAAACCTGAGCTCGCACTACAAATCTCCAGAAAAATCACCTTTCCGGAGCCATCTGGCTGCAGCCATCAACTCCGAATTGCACACGTGGACTCTTGCCATCAGAAGGCCGAGCCCTTCAGTACAAACCTGACTATCTAGTGGCATGGACCCTGGCCTTCAAAGCAGACTTTGACTCCCTCAGGGAACTGATGGACAGGATCCCCTGGGAGAATAATATGAGGGGGAAAGGAGTCCAGGAGAGCTGGCTGTAATTTAAAGAATCCTTACTGAGGTTGCAGGAACAAACCATCCCTATGTTTAGAAAGAACAGTAAATATGGCAGGCAACCAGCTTGGCTTAACAGTGAAATCCTTGCTGACCTTAAACACAAAAAAGAAGCTTACAAGAAGTGGAAGATTGGACAAATGACCAGGGAGGAGTATAAAAATATTGCTCAGGCATGCAGGAGTGAAATCAGGAAGGCCAAATCACACTTGGAGTTGCAGCTAGCAGGGATGTGAAGGGTAACAAGAAGGGTTTCTACAGGTATGTTAGCAACAAGAAGGTGGTCAGGGAAAGTGTGGGCCCCTTACTGAATGAGGGAGGCAACCTAGTGACAGATGATGTGGAAAAAACTAAAGTACTCAATGCTTTTTTTGCCTCAGTCTTCACAGACAAGGTCAGCTCCCAGACTGCTGCACTGGGGAGCACAGCATGGGGAGGAGGTGAGCAGCCCTCAGTGGTGAAAGAACAAGTTAAGGACTATTTAGAAAAGCTGGACGTGCACAAGTCCATGGGTCCAAATCTAATGCATCCAAGGGTGCTGGGGGAGTTGGCTGATGTGATGGCAGAGCCAGTGGCCATTATCTTTGAAAACTCATGGCGATCGGGGTAGGTCCCGGATGATTGGAAAAAGGCTAATGTAGTGCCCATCTTTAACAAAGGGAAGAAGGAGGATCCTGGAATCTACAGGCCAGTCAGCCTCACCTCAGTCCCTGGAAAAATCATGGAGTGGGTCCTCAAGAAATCAATTTTTAAGCACTTGGAGGAGAGGAAGGTGATCAGGAACAGTCAACATGGATTCACCAAGGGCAAGGTCATGCCTGACCAACCTGATTGCCTCCTATGATGAGATAACTGGCTCTGTGGATATGGAAAAAGTGGTGGATGGGATATATATCTTGACTTTAGCAAAGCTTTCGATACGGTTTCCCACAGTATTCTTGCCAGCAAGTTAAAGAAGTATGGGCTGGATGAATGGACTATAAGGTGGATAGAAAGCTGGCTAGATCGTTGGGCTCAACGGGTAGTGATCAATGGCTCCATGTCTAGTTGGCAGCCGGTATCAAGCGGAGTGCCCCAGGAGTCGGTCCTGGGGCCGGTTTTGTTCAACATCTTTATTAATGATCTGGATGATGGGTTGAATTGCACCCTCAGCAAGTTCACAGATGACAGTAAGCTGTGGGGAAAGGTAGATACAATGGAGGGTAGGGATAGGGTCCAGAGTGACCTCGACAAGTTGGAGGATTGGGCCAAAAGAAATCTGATGAGATTCAACAAGGACAAGTGCAGAGTCCTGCACTTAGGATGGAAGAATCCCATGCACTGCTACAGACTAGGGACCGACTAGCTAAGTGGCAGTTCTGCAGAAAAGGACCTGGGGATTACAGTGCATGAGATGCTGGATATGAGTCAGCAGTGTGCCCTTGTTGCCAAGACCAACGGCATATTGGGCTGTATTAGTAGGAGCACTGCCAGCAGATCGAGGGAAGTGATTATTCCCCTCTATTCAGCACTGGTGAGGCCACACCTGGAGTATTGCGTCCAGTTGTGGGCCCCCCACTACAGAAAGGGTGTGGACAAATTGGACAGAGTACAGAGGAGGGCAAGGGAAATGATTAGGGGGCTAGGACACATGACTTACGAGGAGAAGCTGAGGGAACTGGGATTGTTTAGTCTGCAGAAGAGAAGAGTGAGGTGGGATTTGATAGCAGCCTTCAACTACCTGAAAGGGGCAACAGAGGGTCCTGTGGCACCTTTGAGACTAACAGAAGTATTGGGAGCATAAGCTTTAGCAACTACCTGAAGGGGGGTTCCAAAGAAGATGGAGCTCAGCTGTTCTCAGTGGTGGCAGATGACAGAACAAGGAGCAATGGTCTCAAGTTGCAGTGGGGGAGGTCTAGGTTGGATATTAGGAAACACTATTTCACTAGGAGGGTGGTGAAGCACTGGAATGGGTTCCCTAGGGAGGTGGTGGAATCTCCTTCCTTATTGGTTTTTATGGTCAGGTTTGACAAAGCCCTGGCTGGGATGATTTAGTTGGGGTTGGTCCTGCTTTGAGCAGGGGGTTGGACTAGATACCTCCTGAGGTCCCTTCCAACCCTGATCTTCTATGATTCTATGTGCCGGGGGGAGTGAGTATGCAGGAAGGAGACTAGTGAGGGCGGTGTGCTCACGGGGGACGGATGGACGTGCACACATGTGACGTGCAAGAACCGTGCATGCATTACACTGATCCTCACCAATAAAATGCTGATCCCCTCCCAGGGATGCAGTGTGGTCTGGTGGACAGTGCTGGGAACTGGGGCCTAGGAAGGCCTGGGTTCTAATCCCAGTCCTGCAGCTGACTCGCGGAGCAGCCTATGGGTAGGGTGCTTCCTCTCTCTATGCACACCCCTCTCAGCTATGCAAAATGGGGCGGCACGGCCTCGCTGGGCTGTGAGTGCGCCAGGGGTGCCCAACGTGCACATGGCTCTGTGGGTGAGGCACTGGAGTGGGGTTGGCTTCAGCAGCCCCTGCCAGGCCAGGGCATCAGCATGGTTCCACTGGGTGTCCCAGAGCCGATGCCTCTGCCTGTTGCTAAGGGAGAGAGAGTCCCTTGCTGCCTCCCAGGAGAGAAGTAAGGGGAATTCCCAAGCGGGTGCGTCACAATGGGTCTGGCTAGGTGTGGGGAGGAGAGCAAAGCTGGGGAGCCAACGTGCATGAGGCTCGCAGGCTCAGGGCCCTTCGCTTGTCGTCCTGCCCCTGCAGGAGAAGGCAAAGAGGTTCCAGGGTGGCTGCTGGATCTGCGCCAGCTGCCAAGGCTTTGGGAAACCCCGTCCCAGCGGTTGCTGCTCACTCCAGAGAGAGCTGCAAATCTCAGGACACAGGGCTGGAGCCAGGTGGAGGCCCTGGGTTTTGGCTTATAGTTACCATGAGCAGACTGGATGTTACTAAATGCTGGTCAAGGCGAACCCTGGGGGTGGGGAAGGAGCCCGCCCGGAGCTGTAACTCTAGCCTCGTTTGTTTGCTTCCAGCTCCAGCCTGAACGCCCGTGTGTGTCAGGACCCCCGGCCCCGCAGCAGCTGAACCGCTGACCCCAGGAGTTTGCAAAACACCAGGGTTATGCCCCTTCTGACATCCTGGCCCCCAGGACAGACAGCTCCCCCCGACCTCAGTGCAGGAGAGCCAACTGCAGGGTGCAACCTTGCGGCATTCGGGTGGGGGTGGGCAGCAAAGGAGAGCCAGTCCTGGCAGGGGGTTAAATGGAGGGACACTGTCACCCCATGGCACTGAACCCAGCCCCCCTCAGAACTGCCGAGCCTGCTCTTATGGGGGGGGGCAGCACAGCACACAGCCACGTTCCCTCCATGCTGCCCCCCGCTGACCCGCCTGATCCTGGGTCATGAGGGGAGCCCATCCAGGGGGCGACACCCCACACCCATCCAGCCGTGGACCTCTCCACTATGATGCCAGGACCCCCATCCCCCAAACACAACTTATTTCACAAAGAGCCTCCAGCTATCCTTGGCCAACATTTCCTGTTCCGGCCCCGTGTTGTGCAGGGCACCAGGGGCTAGCCAGCAGCAGCTCCCCACCCCAGAGGTGCTGCATGTCAGAGGGGCTTTCAGCACATCTAAGGAACTTTTACGGGCCCCACCACCGTTGTCTCTGAGCGCCTCCCAGTCTCAATGGAGGCCTGCCATCCCCACTGACCAGATGGGCACCTGGGGCATGGAACTGAACCTGCTCTGACCACTGGACCGTCCTGCCTCACGCACAGCCAGTCGGTGAAGCAGCTTGGGCCCTCTCAGAATAAAGACCCAGGAGAAAAGGAGTGACGCTGGATAAGGAAAAGTTATTTACTTATTCCCATAATACAAGAACTAGGGGTCACCAAATGAAATTAATGGGCAGCAGGTTTAAAACAAATACAAGGAAGTTCTTCTTCACGCAGCGCACAGGCAACTTGTGGAACTCCTTACCTGAGGAGGTTGTGAAGGCTAGGACTATAACAGCGTTTAAAAGAGAACTGGATAAATTCATGGAGGTTAAGTCCATGAATGGCTATTAGCCAGGATGGGTAAGCAATGGTGTCCCTAGCCTCTGTTTGTCAGAGGATGGAGATGGATGGCAGGAGAGAGATCACTTGATCATTGCCTGTTGGTCACTCCCTCTGGGGCACCTGGCATTGGGCACTGTCAGAAGACAGGATACTGGGCTAGATGGACCTTTGGGCTGACCCGGTGTGGCCGTTCTTATGTTCTTATGACGTTCTCGAGTCTGCAGGACCAAAGAGGAACCATTCATTGGCTCTGCCTGGTTCCTGCTCCCATCCTTTCGCACCGCCCTGGGGCCACCCAGGAGGGGAGAGAGGGTCCCAGCTGCCCCGGCCAATCTCTCTCCACCAGAGACCCCGGTCCAAGCCCCCCACGCCGGGTCCTACCGTCTCTATATCTGGTGAGAGCGGTGCTGAGGGGACACTGCTGTCTGTGCCATTCACAGCCGCCGCCCCCCCCTGCGCCAACTGTGACCCCCGCCCCCATTCTGTTTCCCGGCCTTTTGGGGGGTTTAAAGATTCAATATGAAGGAAGAAGTTTGAGGAAACAACTGACCTCTAGAGTATCAAACCCAGACACCCTGCTCCCCGCCGCAGATGCCCTGCTGGCCCCACGGGATCCCCCAGCGCGCGCTGGCCAGGCTGGGTACCCCAGGACGGCGCGGGGTAGCGCCAGGGGAGCTGGAAAACAAGCATGAGACGCAGAGGTGAGCTCGCGGCACCCTTTGGAACAGAGGAGAGGCAGGACGTGGTGGCGGTGGGCAGGATGGGGCTGGTCCCGGGGCTGTGGGACACAGGCAGACCCTGGGGTTCTCTCTGGTTCTCGAGCTGGCCATGCCCCTACCCACCAGACCTACCTTCCCTCTCCCCCCGCTGAACGTGGGAAAGGTCCTGTTCAGGATGAGGAGTCAGACTTGGCACCTAGGCCCAGCCATGCAGCAGGCAGAGAAGAACACGGGCTCCAGCCACCCCCAGGCGGGTGTGGGAGAAGGTCCAGATTGAAGAACACTTCCCAAGCCGCTCAGCTCGGGGCCCAGCTAGAAAAGGACGACGGAGACCCCGGCGTGGAGCGGAACGTACCTCTCCCGGGGTGTCCGGTGTCTCTATGGACCGCGGCCTCACAGCAAGTTTGGGAGCAAGTTTGAATCTTAGGCCATGGTTCAAACTAGACACAAAGTGTCGGGCTGATTTCTTTTCTTCTCCTTTATCTCCTGCCGTCTCGGACTCCTGGGTTCCAGCTGGGCTTGGAAGCAGAAACTCTGGAATCTGCGGCTCTTGGGGCAATCCAGCCTTGACCCAAGTGGTTGGCAGACATGGGAGGGACCTCAAATGCTGCCCACACTATTCAACGCCATCTCGACGCGGCGCAGCATGGGGGCCATCCCACCCCGAGGCTACTGCATATACAGGCCGTCTGCCCCGGCTTCCGTGCGGCCCTGCTACATGGCTGGTTTGCACTCTCTGACCACAGACGCTTGCTTTGCAAGGGTCCTGCACATACCTTCCCCTCCCCCAAAAAACCCAGCAGGTTTCTGGGTGACTCCTCTCTCTCTCTCACACACACACCCCCAAGGTGGCAGCTTCTCTCCTTTTGTTTCCTGCTCATATTCTCAGTCGGTTTAGCTCAGAACCTTGTCTCCGAAAGATGTAACCTCCAGCTGCACCTACCACCCCGCTGGGTTATCGGGGCCGGTCCGACTGCCAGGGAAGAGCGCCCCCTACTGAGAACCCCACTCCGCTGCCAGCAGTTACAGCACCCTGGGACCCTGGGGCCAGCACTGACTCCGCAGGGAGAGCGCCCCCTGCTGAGCCCTGGTCCCTGCAGCACAGCACCCCCTAGTGCCCCAGTCGGGCATGGGGTCAGGGCTCACAGAGTGGACCTCTGTTGCATCTCACTGTTCCGAGGCACTGGAAAGTCAGTCCTCTCTCGGCTCTCTGCTTTATGGGCTTCTGCTGGTTTCTCTGGCTAAACGCTTGCTTTGATGCAGTGTCACGATGATTTTATAGGGCCCGTGAACATACCGAGGGCTTCAGAGGAAACACAAAGTTGGTTCCCTGGGCCAAGCAGCTTGCAAACTAAACGGTGGGCTGGGCAGACAGGTGAGAATGGAGCAGACTGCAGGAAGGGGAAGGCACCAGCTGCTAGAAAGGAGCCGACCGGTACTGCTGTTAGGCAAAGTGGGTCTCTTGGTGGTTCAGAATTTTCCTTTGCTGCTTGTTTTTCCACAGGCGACGCTGTGGGAAGAAGCATCCAAGCGAGATCAGAGCAAGGTGGGGACGGAGGCCAGCAAGTCGATTTCAAGCGGGCAGGCCGTGCCACCAGCAGCTGCCATGAAAAAGACACAGGGACGTCTGCGGGAAGATGAGAGGGCATTGAGGCCGCTCGTGCTGGTCAGGTGTGTGTGGGGGGGTGTCACAAAAAAGGAGGCCAGGGGCTGCATGATGGGTGGCATGAGAACAAGAACAGGGAGTGAACTGGGGGGCCAGAGAAGAGTCTCGAGCAGGGGGGATGGATTTTGGCAGCAGCATTTGGTGGGGGCAACAGGCCAGGGATGAAGAAACCCAGATTTCAGTAGACTCCTCTGTCAGAGGCTGACATCCCCCCCTTTAAGAACACTGCCCCCCGCCTGTCCCCTCTAGACCCCGAGTTCAGATTCAGCCCATTTTTCAGCAGCTTGTCTGAAATGAGTTGGACCAGATCTCAGCCCAATTCCTGGTTCATGTCTCCAAGAAACCAGGATTAATTTCGGCCTCTGGTCAAGAGTCCCAGCAGAGAAGCCAAAATCTGAATGGGCCACAGAGACCAACCTCCCACCTGTCCCTTGTCAGGATGACAGGACAATGGGTGCAGAGGGACCTGGCAATACCAGGTCATACCCGCTGTGCAAGCAGAGGGCATACATCTCTAGGGCTGCCAATACAGCTGCGCCCACCGAGACTAAATCACCTTTCGAGAGTGGGCGAGGGAGAAACAGCATGGGACCTCCCCAGGACTGGAACTGCTGCAGCCTTCCGCAGACCCGCTATGGAACGAAAGACATAGCCTTCTCCCGAGGAGGAATACCTGGGCAATCCCAGACGGCGCCTGTCACGAAGGCGGAGGATGATGAACTGGCGGGGCAGGGAGTTGCCATCAGAAAACAAACATCATTTTAGCTTTAAAGAAAAAAAAATACAAGCCTGGATGTCTGGAACAGAGACACCGAAAACCATTTTAAAAGCACACAGGAGAAAGCAACGGCGAAAGCAAAGGCCAGGCGCCCCCAAGATGACTTTAGCAGCCGCATTCCCCCGGCACGTCCCAGCTCGGCTCTTTGAAAAACCCTCCCTTTCAAGTGACGGCCTTCTTGCTTCCCTTGTTGCTAGCGATGCGGTCCGATGCCCCCCACTCTGGAAAGGCACTTAAAGATGCAGGGATGTTTGCACTGTAATGCCAACGAGTTCAGACAGGATTGGGGTACCTAGCCCACCCTCAGCTCTCTCTCTCCCCCACTTTGGTGCAGGGCCAGAAGGCAGCTGTGTATTTGTTCTGTGCTTGTGTCTTCAGTTAATACCAGGATCATAATCAGGGTATCTGCGGAGAGTGGGGAGGAGGTTTACAGACTAGCCCCACCGCTGCTGCTGTGGACTCCGGCTGAGACAAGAGCCCAGGACCAATGCTTTTGAGATGCTTCCTGGAGGGGAGAGGCAAGCAACGGTACATTGCTTTGCATTTAGCCAAGCACAGCCCCCCACCCAGGCCCACAGCAGCACCTCCCATCTCAGTTTGTCTTTCAAAACTGGCCAGCATCCAACTGACGAAGTCTCCCCTCCGAGAAACATGGAGGAATGTGCCCTGCATGTCGTCTGGATACTCTCGGCACCTTTGATACCATCCGGAAATAGGAGCTGACCTGCCCGCCCTGGACCAACAGATCACCTTCCCCAAATATGGGCCGAGCAATAACTCAATACTCAGTTTACAAACCCAAGGAGCTAAATGGAACCCTTCCCCAGTGAACGCAGCATCATAAAGACCGTTATAAATGTTACCCAAGGCACACAAGCAGAATGGAAGGTAAGCAAACAGCAGGGACCAGACTGAGCAGAGAACACGGGGAGGCCATCGGTACACCGAACTGGAGGACAGGAGCTGCAGCGTCATGCACGCGGATCAAAGCAACCACTTTGCAAAAGTTGGGTCACTCTGCGTAGCACAAACCGCAAAGAAATGCAAAACGCACCAGGCCAGGCCCAAAACCTTAGCACTAACTTCTGATGAGCTTCCTAAGCCAAAAGAATTAACCTGGACATAGCCGCAAGAGCTGTATACTAGATTCGGCATCGCCCACCCTTGTGGTATTTGGTGTTTTTCTTAAAGACCCAGCGCCCGGAGCCAGGTGATTTTGGGAGGCTCTCAGTTTTCATTAAAAAAAGGAAGTTGGGAAGAAAAGCCTGAACCTATGACCCAAGTGCAAGGTAACTCAAAGGAACCCACAATATACTGATTTTCTTTTCAATCTCATGTTTGGGGGCAGGGGCAAGACAGGCTCATGATTTTTGGACACTTGGGACTGGTACCACTTAGAGTCCGAAGAGATGGTCACTTGCCAGGGCAATAGTTATACCATACACCCCAGGGTCACAGGTCCTAGCAACCTTGGGGAGACACAGAGACCCCTAAACCAAGCCAAGGAAGAAACTGGCTGTTGCTCGAGCGTGCTCAGACAGCAGCTGACTGTACCCTGTGCCCAGCCCAGCCTCCAACACACAATGTCAGACAAGCGCCAATGAACCGAGACAGCCCCACCCACCAGGCACCTAATGCATAGCGAGAGGGGATGGAAGAGCCCTTTGGCAAGGCATAGGCTGCCAGATCCGTCAATTGGAGGGGTTTCGTAGGCACCCAAGCCCAGCATGAGCTGAGGACCATGCCACCATTAGAACCAGCATGGAGTACATCCTAAGTAGAGATAGTATCAGAGGGGTAGCCGTGTTAGTCTGAATCTGTAAAAAGCAACAGAGGGTCCTGTGGCACCCTTGAGACTAACAGAAGTACTGGGAGCATAAGCTTTCGTGCATCTGAAGAAGTGAGGTTCTTACCCACGAAAGCTTATGCTCCCAGTACTTCTGTTAGTCTCAAAGGTGCCACAGGACCCTCTGTTGCTAAGTAGAGATAGTCTCATAGCCTCCATCGTTGCAGGTATGGGGGGTTGATTTTTTTGGGAGCGGGGAATTGCTGTTCCTGCTGCTTCCTCCCCTCCCACCTCTCCAGCTGTGAGTTGGGCCTGAGAACCAGGGTGAATAAAAATTGATGATTTCAACAACAAAAATGGGATTTTTTTGTATTTAAATCAGATTTTTTTCTATTGTTTATCAGAGTAAATTTTTCCTTTTAAAAATAAACCTGTTTAAAAACAAAATCTGACTTTAATACAAAATATGTGAAGGTCTAAACATCTTATAATCTCTCAACTAAAAAATAGCACTGCCGAACCCCTGAGCCTCTACCAAAACCTCTGAGTTCAAGGCGGCTTTGCTAGATAACGAAAGAATCGGGATAACAACGTCTACCTTATGAGGTCAAGCTGTCTCAATATGGCACAATAGGTCCTGTGCTGTATTAAGGGCTTGATCCTCTCGGGGATGTAGGGAGTCTCCTGAGGTCCCTTCCAAGCCTGATATTCTATGATTCTATGACTGTGTTACCGGGTGCTAGATACTGGCAAAGTCATCACAGGCGCTGGGATCCAGCCTCTGACTCCAGGAGATACCGTCATGCATCTCATCTGGATCAGCCACTGAGCCCACCTGGGTGGTCTCATATGCCTAACGTATAGCTGCTCTCTCTCTCTGAGTGCTGATTTGCTCAGTTCTCAAAATTATGAATATTTATGACCCCCCCCTCAGCAGTGAAACTTACTTACTCCAGATCACGTATGCAAAACATTGACGGTTGTGCTGTTTAACCAAAATACTTTGTGTGTTTAATTAAATTCCAGTTACCATCCTAATGCAGCTTGACACAAACCATGAGCAAAAAGTTAATTATCTAGTAAATAAGCAATAGATCATTCACCATTTCCTAATGTACTAAAAATGTACAAGTAATAAGAATCTGAAAATATTAAGCTATATAAATTGCTTCCATAAATATCCCGTTCTTTTCTTAGCTAAAAGATGTACCAAATCTAATGTAAAGGCTCTATTTAGTTATAAATCAACATGTTTAATGGTTATGTGAGCTACAAAAGAGAACACACCTTTCTATAGAAAATAAGGGAAGTACAAATGGAAAAGTTGATTAAAATGGATGATTTAAATTGAGGCTTTCCATTGGTGATTTAAATCGAGATTTTCCATTGGTGATTTAAATTGCTTAGATTTAACTCAATCCACTCTGCTGAGATGTTTTCACTGTGGGGAGGCGGGAGAGAGAGGACAGAGAGGGTCCCATGTCCCTTCTCCAGCTCAGCCCCTGGGCCGCAGTCCAATCTGGAGGAGGCAGAGGAGCTCCCATTTAGACAGGTGCCTCCCCAAACCAACCCTGAACTCCACATGGTGGAGGCCTCGCCCATCACTGACAGGCCAGCGTGGGACCGAGAGTGAGGCGGCGTGAGGGGAACGATTGGAGGAGCCAGCGATACCCGAGTGGCTTGTTCAGATGGGCGCTCTGAGGCCTGGCAGTCAGGCCCATTCTTCCGCAGACCTGGTGGTCAGTGGCTGGGCTGGAAATCTGATGGGAACATGATTTCTTGGGTCACAGCTGCTGGGGGGAACCTGGGTGGGGTGCAGAGGCGAGCATGGAAAAGAGGTGTCAGAAGGGGAGAGGAATTGTGGGGCCGGGCCAGGCTTGCAGCAATTTTCAGGGGATGTTTTTGGGGGGAGAGGGGCTGTTGAGGGTTGTTATTTTACCCAGGCTGGTTTGCCCGCTGCCCGGGCATTCAGGGAGAAGCTCTAATTGGCATATCACCCCCAGACCTCCTGCAGCAAGGGGCCAGGGAGCTGTGGCTGGTGGACTTGGCACCTGCCCAGCCAGCCTTGGCTGGGATGATTTAGTTGGGGTTGGTCCTGCTTTGAGCTGGGGGGTTGGTCTGGATACCTCCTGAGGTCCCTCCCACCCTGAGATTCTCTGATTCTATGACGGTCCCGCTGTAAATACAGCCTGGCAGCTGGGCATCAGCTTCCCAGCGCGCAGTTCTCCAGCAATGCCGCCTAAGCGGGCCCCTGCCCAGTGCCCCGTGTTCAGAGCACATGGCTTCTGGGACACTGAAGGCCCACGGAGAGATGGGATGAGGTGGGAGTCGCTCCCTTTGGGGGTCACCGTCAGCTTCCAGGACCCCGGAGTCCTGAGACGAGAGCTGGGAGGAAAATCATCGCCGGGAGAGTTTTCCAGGGAGAAACACAATTTTGGTCCAGCAAAATGTTTAGATTTAGACATGTCGATTTCAGTTAAAATTTGACAGGAAAATTTCAACTCGATTCCAAATGGAGCTCGGATGTGGCTTCCCAGCTCCCGCGGCTCACGGGTTTGGCTCAAAGAAGTAAAAAATACGTAACCAACCTTTCCTTGTGTTCTATCTGAGTCGATTATCTTCACCGTCATGTGTGGCTAGCACTGTGCTGTAGGATGGATCCCGTTTCACCATCGCCACAATGAAACGTTTCGACCAAGTCGTTGCGATGCATCTGAATCAAAATGTTCCCGACTCAGGGCGAAAACAAATATCCAATTCCCAGCGTTTCCCACAGGCTGGAAATGCCGTTTTCTGACCAACCTAAGACACCTTTAAAACTGCCCAGGGCGGCCTTCCTCCCGCCCGCCGGACACCCCCCCCAGGCCTCACCCCAGAGCCACCTTCCTCCCGCCCACCCACTGGACCCCCCCCAGGCCTCACCCCAGAGCCACCTTCCTCCTGCCCACCCCCTGGACCCCCCCCAGGCCTCACCCCAGAGCCACCTTCCTCCCGCCCGCCCGCTGGACCCCCCCAGGCCTCACCCCAGAGCCACCTTCCTCCCGCCCACCCACTGGACCCCCCCAGGCCTCACCTCAGAGCCGCCTTCCTCCTGCCCACCCACTGGACCCCCCCAGGCCTCACCCCAGAGCCACCTTCCTCCCGCCCGCTGGACCCCCCCAGGCCTCACCCCAGAGCCACCTTCCTCCTGCCCACCCCCTGGACCCCCCCCAGGCCTCACCCCAGAGCCACCTTCCTCCCGCCCACCCACTGGACCCCCCCAGGCCTCACCTCAGAGCTGCCTTCCTCCTGCCCACCCACTGGACCCCCCCAGGCCTCACCCCAGAGCCACCTTCCTCCCGCCCGCTGGACCCCCCCAGGCCTCACCCCAGAGCCGCCTTCCTCCCGCCCGCCCACCGGACACCCCCCCAGGCCTCACCCCAGAGCCGCCTTCCTCCTGCCCACCCGCTGGACCCCCCCAAGCCTCACCCCCGAGCAGCCTTCTTCCTGCCCACCCGCCGGACACCCCCCCAGGCCTCACCCCAGAGCCACCTTCCTCCCGCCCGCCCGCTGGACCCCCCCAGGCCTCACCCCAGAGCCGCCTTCCTCCCGCCCACCAGACTCACCCCTTAGCTGCCCGCTCTCCACAGGGCCCATCCTCAGCCTTCTCCTGCCTCAGTGCCCCTTCTCCTGAGAGCCTGCCCTCCGCAGCCCCCCCACTCTCCACAGTCCCTGCCTCAGAGCCCCCCACCACCTCTCATAGCCCTCTACCCTTCACTTCCCCACCTCCTCCCATAGTCCCCACCTTCCATAGCGCCCCCACCTTCCACAGCACCCCCACCTCAGTCCTCCCCTTCACCTCCTCCCATAACCCCTACCCTTCATTTCCCCACCCCCTCCACAGCCCCCCACTCTCCACAGCCCCTGCCTCAGAGCACCCCCCCATAGCCCCCTACCCTCAGCATCCCCCCCACCTCAGAGTCCCCCACCCTTCACCTCCCCACCCCCTCCCATAGCCCCCTACCCTCAGCATCCCCCCCACCTCAGAGTCCCCCACCCTTCACCTCCCCACCCCATCTCATAGCCCCCTACCCTCCACAGCATCCTCCCCACCTCAGAGTACCCCACCCTTCACCTCCCCTCCCTCTCCCATAGCCCACTACCCTCAGCATCCCCCCACCTCAGAGTCCCCCACTCTTCACCTCCCCATCCTCTCCCATAGCCCCCTACCCTCCACAGCATCCTCCCCCACTTTAAAGCCAGCCCCCCCCACAGGCCCCCACCTTAGAGCCCCCCACCCTCCACATCCCCGTATCTTCCACAACACCCCCCACCTCAGAGCCCAGCCCCCTTCCCCCCCGCCACAGCCCCCCACCCTCGGCAGCCCCCCCCAGCCTACCCCTCCCCCTCCCTCGCCAGGCGGCCTGCAGTGGTCGTTAGCTCTGTGTAAACAAGACCTCCACCTTCAAACAGAGGGGCCATGGGCCGAGGGGCCTGTTAGCCAGGGGGCCTCCCCGAACCGCTGCTAATGGAAACTCCAGCAGGGCTGGCTCCCTCGCCGGCCCACGGGGAGGCGGGTGTAACGGGCGCCCACTCCTCGCCCCCCAGCCATGCCCGGACATACCCCCTCCACACATACCGCCCCCCTGCCACCCCTCCCCATCAGGCTCCAGGCTGTCCTACCCAGCCCCCCTGGGTACCCACCCCACACGCACCCCGGGGACCAGAGAGCAACGTCCTCCAGCGTCTAACAGGGACCCCGCCCGCATTTCTGGCCACCCTAGAGAGCTCCCCAGCAGCGTCCGTCCCTGCCGTGGGCAGCCCCTCTCTCTGCCCCTCCGCCCCCCACCAGACCCACACAAAGAGCCGAGCTGTGAATCCGGAGCAGGAGGAGGAGGACCGAGGCCGAAGCAGAGACGGGCAGTGGCCTGGTGACCTGATCTCCGCAGGGGCCTGCAGCCCTCTGGGGGCTGCTGTGCTTATAAATCTCCTGCCCTCACCTTGGCATCCCAGGGGGTGAAGAGGAGCAAGGAAGAGAAACCGCAAATTAATTTCCCAGACGCCAATTAGGAGCCCTGGGCCTGGAGCAGAGCTGAGCCGCGGAGAAGGTGAAACAGCTGGGCAGATGAGCTCCCACTGGAGTCCTTGGGCTGCTCCCACCCCCGGGGAAAGGACCCGCCCTGGCCACCCAGTGCAGCTCGGACCACACGACAGCTCGCCCACGCCCCGGATAACAAGATGGCAGGGGCCGCAGCTGAGGATGGGGGTAGAGGGGAAAATAGGGAGGGATCGAGAGAAGGGGAGACTCCTCCAGCTCCCTCAGCCCAGTGCTGTGCTGGTGGCCTCTCACCCAGCTGCCCATGGTGGGGGGAGCATGCAAGATTCGCCTCCCTCCCACGAGATCTCGACTGTACTGACCTAGGCCCCCCAAGCGTTGCCCGTGTAATTACACAGCTCCTAGCCCTTATGAATTCATCCCTCCGCGACACCAGCTTTCACGTCCCCCCGCCGCGGGAAGTCGGGCAGGTTGACCTCCACTTGCAGCATGCCGTCCTCTTCATGCTATGCGTGCCGCCCGTCGGTTCAGCCCATCCCTTGAGCAGCCTCACAATGCCAGCGAGAGGCAGCTGTCCTGCCCCCGGGGACCTCAGAGCCCCCAGCCTTGAGCACGGGAGCCCCCGGGCTGCAGGTAAGTACCAGGCCGAGCTAGGAACGCAGACGCGTGGGTTACCGGCCGCAGGTCTGTCACCGCAACATCTTTGTTTGCGGATTGAGAAACCGAGGCATGGCGCAGCTACAGTGATGGGCTCGAGAGAGGGGCTTGGACGGGTAACGTGACCGTGAGTCGGCACTGGGGCCTAGAACAGAACCTGCAGTAGCCGAGGCTCAGACCCACAGAACCCTCCTTCCTCAGTTTCCTCCCCAGCCCCAAGCACCCACCCCCCTGCTGGGACCAGCCGGCCCCAGGGAGCTGCTCCAAGCCCTGCCGCCGCCACGGCTTTCACTTCCCTGCTGCCTCACCTCTCGTGGGATGGGCCCTGCTGACAGGATCAGCCACTGCACCCTGGCGCCGACGCGAGATCCGTGAGTACAGCCACCCGAATCCCCCATTCCAATCACCCCCACACACACACTGCCCCCTGCCCATGCCAGCGGATGGGTAACGCGCCAGAGGCACAGATGCTGAGGCCGCAGGCAGGGCCGGCTCCAGGTTTTTTGCCGCCCCAAGCAAAAAATAAAAATAAATAAATAAAGCCAGCGTGGCCCCACTGAAGGCAATGCTGGGCTTGTCCTCTCCCAGCCCAGGAGCCAGGCCCCCCAACCATCTTCAGACTGGCTTCATCGGCAGAGCTTTGGGGGTTCGGCTCAGTTACGTCTCCTGGAGCACTTGCCTTTTAAGCTCACCTCCACAACGCTGGGCTGACCCTGTAAGGGGACCAGGGCTCCATCCCACCAGTGCCCATCATCTGCCTCCCAGGGGCTGGGGCCCAGCTTGGGGGCTCAGGGCAGAGGGGCCCGAGGAAGAAGTTCTCCCTACCAGCCGGAGGGAAAACTCTGGCTGGAGCTGCTACAGCAAGGGACACAAGCAAAATCTTCCAGAGGGACGCAGGGGCCCGGGAAGGGCACAATGGTCTGGCGAGCCTGGCGTCGAAGGCTGGGAGATTCTGGCTTTGAGTTAAACTGTTATTTCAGGCTAATGAACCAGACCCCAGAAGCACCTGCAGTGGTGGTTGGTTGGGCACCAAAGGTGAAGCAGGATCCAACACAGGGCAGAAGTTCGATCCCGCTACAGCTAGAAACTTAAATAAAAGCCGAGATTCCCACCTGGCCACGTGAATCCTGGAGCTGGGGCTTTAAAAAAGCACCGAATATTGCCAGACCTGCAGTAACATTGCAGGAGTCGGCAACCCCGCGGACCCAGCCTGCCAGGAATAACCCTGTGAAGCGTGTTCTGTATGCCGGGGATAAAAGCGA
Source organism: Malaclemys terrapin pileata (assembly GCF_027887155.1). Classification (NCBI taxonomy): domain Eukaryota; kingdom Metazoa; phylum Chordata; order Testudines; family Emydidae; genus Malaclemys; species Malaclemys terrapin. The sequence goes on from NC_071511.1 coordinate 125,950,017, forward strand.
GGGGAGGCTGGCCGAGTCCCACGCTGGGGGTGAGCGAGCAGGGTTCTCAGCCAGCCACACCAGCTCCTTACCCACAGACTCACCTTTGGCTGGAAGGCAGAAGAAACCCCGGCTGCACCCAAACACAGCGGATGGGTTTAATTAACAGGAGAAAATCCTTTATAAAGGTGCAGCAGAAGCAATATCCCATGATGCAGGTAACCAACCCTGCACCACAGAGAGGTGGAACTGGCCCGAATCCGGGGCTGTTCCACGAACAGGAACGGAAGAAAACGGCTCAGTTCTAATCAGCCGCTCACGTGGGCTGGATAAAACAGCGCAGCCCTTGGACCTGGGCACGTCCAGCTTGCCGCATTTCTCCAGGGCTCCCAGTCCTTGTTGACGGGGTGAATTCCTGACAGCCGTGCTTCTGGGCCCCATGGCTAACTGCACTCCTTCCGTCTCTCCTCCCTATTTTCCTTCCTGTCCGTCAGCCTCTTTATCTGTCTCCCCCACACGGGACACCAGGCTCTGCTTTGCTAATCACCACTGGTGGTGACAGAGCTGCAAACTTCTGTCTTTAGACACCGATAACCTCCCTTCTGCAGTTCCATGCGCTCCAGCTCGGGGAGCGGTTCCCTGGCCAAGCGGCCTCCCCAGAGAAGGTGGCTGGGCCGGGGGCTCCCCCTGATCAATTGGAGGGACCAGAGAAGACAGGAGCGTAGAGCCAGAATCCTGGGGTTGGGCCTTTCAGGTCAGGGCTGTGGCATGCCGATGGGGGTGGGAGGACATGAATGCAGATGCCCCCTGCTGTACCTGTGCCAAGGCTAAAACAGAGGATGATTTTCAGTCTCCAGCGTTGACAAGGCGACAGTTTTCGCTGGCATTAAATTCAGCTGAAATGGAAAGAATGCAGAGCGGCCAGGCTGGAGCCAGCCGGGTCCAAGCTTCCTGGACCAGGACACTCTCCATTCCAGCGAAGCCCAGAACTCAGACCAGGCACCGATAGCCTCGCGGTCTCAGACTTGTCTTTCAAGTGTGAACCTGATAACGACGACCCGACAAAGGTCAAACCTTTGGTCAAGGACACAGGGGCAAATGCCATCACTTCATGGATAGGGCATGGGATCATTACCGGGTTTCACTACCCCAGCGACGGGCACTGTGGAAAACGCTAAAGGAGATGGACGCATTGATCAAAGAGGACTTTGGGGCTTAGGGCTCGTGCAGGAGCTGGAATGAACCACCCAGGACCCTGTTAGGAGTCACTTCTCGAGGGATTTTCCCTCCTGTGACTCAGCCCCCCATGCTGTCCCCTCTGAATCACATGGGGTCTATTATCAAACCCCTCTCCCCCCCGAGAGGGACACGTGGAACGCTTTGCCTGTGTTATGTGCATGAGGGCCACGCTTACCGTGGGACCTTTAACATCACCCGTCCCAGATGCCACGCTGGTTTTAACCCTAGCTGCAGTTATGTGGGGTTTTCAGGGGACTGGGGAGGAGGGACAGGTCACCTATAAGCAAGCCCCTGTCCACCTTGCAGAATATTAAACCTATATTACAGGGCTAGCCCCTGCTCCAGCAGTGCACAGGAGCTGCCCAGGGCAGCCACTTTCTCCAGCAATCATCCACGACCCGCATGCTCCCTGCTCCCCACAAGCCAGCTGCGTCCTCCCCTCCTGTGGGCCTGTGGGCAGCCGAGGGGTTGGGGTAGCAGAGGCACTGCAAAGGGGCATGGGACCAGCAGCCGGTGGGGCGGATGCCCCATTGGCCTTTAAGAAAGCGTAGCAGGGTGGACTGACTGCAGGAGCGCCCCCGCGTGGCTACCCACGGCGTAGCAGCTGTGTTCCCCAGTGCCCCCTGGCACCAGTCACTCCGGCCAGGGCAGGATGTAGCCCCACGCTCCTTTCAGGGATCTGCAGCCCCATATCCACATAAAACAATACCCAGCATTCCAGTCTCTCCAGCCACTGTGCCCCGGGGTTACCCAGACGTACGGCTCGTCCCCAGGACGTTGGGCACTCAACGAAATCTCAGCTCCAGGACTTCTTGTCCCAGTTCAGCTCCCTGCCCCTTACCGAACCCTCGCAGGCTTGCTAGGGTGAGAACCCGAGTCACTGGCTGTCTGGCTACTGCTCCCAATGGAACCTGCTTCCAGGCCAACTGCCGGGAAAATCACCATCTCTCGTAGCCTTCACTCTTTGACCGTCCATGCGGAGGGTTTTCCCTGCCTCGAGCAGCCTGTTCCCTGGGCACCCTCAGCTTCCCGGGCTTCCTTCCCAGGTCCTCCGCCCTCCTTCCTCCCGGCTGCTCGCTGGGGCCCCCTGGGAACCTGTCCCTTCCTGCAGCTCCTCTCCGCCATCCGCCAAACTTCACCCTTTGGCTCTCCCCTTCCTGCCTCCACGGCCTCCGGCTTCCTCCTCTCTCATTCTGGTTCCAAGCTTCAGGGCCCTCTGGTGCCTCTGGGCCACCAGCCCCAGAGAGGAACCTCCCAGTTACCTCCCTGGCCTTTCTTCCCACTGCCCTGGGCTCCTTCCTTCCTTTACAAAGGCCCAGCTCCTCCTCCGCTGGGTGCGAGGCCCAGTTATGCATGATCCAGGGGCCAGCTGGGGCCCAACGGGGCTCAGGTTTCTGTTAGCCCCTGATTAAGCCGCGTGGGGATTATAGCCCCCATCACAGCATGCAGAGGAGGCGGAAGGAAAAGTGCAGGCTGCAGACGTTACTTGGGCTCACTGCAGGAAAGGTGGGGGGTCTCCGGCCTGCGTCAGGTGGGAGGTCAGACTAGATGGCCTTTACGTCTGGCTCTGAGAAATGCAGCTGTAACCACCCCACCCCTCAGATCTGACCCTGTAACCACCAAGCTAAAGCAGCAACCTCTGCCACGTCAGCTAATGGAGTAGCTCCCTTGGCTAGCGGCTGTAGTAGACTCTTTTCCTCTCCCGTGGACCGGCCACTAGCAGGACAGAGACTAGTGGGGGCTAGGCAGCTGCTACAACCAAGTCAAGGGTCATCCAGCTGGAGTCTTGCCGTCACCGGAGAGCACCAGGTGCTGGCTTTCCCCTGACAGATGGGGAGGAGCAGGTTTTGACCTTAAGGACTCAGGGCTGTCAGTCAGGTGTTTCCTTTGGCAGGTATATTCTGGGGTCCAGGTACCTGTCGGGACTGCCCTCTGCTGGTTGCTCTGGGCTTTGCGAGAGGAGCTGAAGGGAATAACCATTGCTATAGGCCAGACTTCTCCAGAGAGCGCTGCTGGGCGCTCAGCTCTTTGGAGCGTTGGGCCTCGAGGGTCAGTGCTGAGTGGGCCCACATCCGCTCGGCCTGCTGCACATGCCCAGTGCCGCCTCCCCTTGCTGCTTCCCGTAGCCGGGAAGTCAAGCCACCTGCCCCTCTGCGATTTGCTTCCAAAGCGGCTAATTGAGACTCCCAGGCTGTTCACCACCCAACTGGGGCCACAGCTGTTCCTCCGGTCGGCAGCCCTGGCATTCACTCGGAACCGTTCATGCAAGCACAGGAGCAGGCCCGTGCCTACCCCCGGGCAGCTGATGCGGCTGTGTGTGTCTGGGCTGCGCACACCCGCTCAGTTGTGTGCGTGTGCGGCTGTGTGGCATGTGCGTGGTACATGCATTGATGCCACTCTGTGTGCGAACGCACCCGTGTTTGTCTGTGGGGGTCTACGTACCAGTACGTGTGGGCGTCTGAGCAGGGCCAAGGGGGCCTGGTCCGGTTCCGTCTCCGCTGGGAATCCCTGAAACCCATTCTCAATCTCTCGCCATTTCACCTGTTTTCCCAGAGCTTCCTAAACAGAATGGGGTGGGGGAGAGTCTCTCCTGGGGACTCAACCTAGAAACCAGAATAAGCCATTTTAATCCCCCTCATGGAGATACCGCACACAGCCCGGCCTCGTGGGGGTGCGTTTAACTGTGCTTTTAGCCAGGGCAACTCGTCACCTTGGGCGGCTGTGGCTGACAGGGCGGCATGCCCAGGGCTCCGGGTGACACCCTCCACGGAGCCTCTTCAGGCACGAAGGGCCAAAACTCTCCACTCACCTGAGCTCTCCGGCCCATTCTGAGCACCAAACGCCAGGCCGGAGAAGGCAACACCGCGGCCCCTGGTTCTGCTCGGCCACCGGGCCGTCTCCGGGCAGCCCCCCACCGGATGATGTCTCTCTCCGCCCAACACCAGACTGACGGTGACAACGCCCCAAACCTGTGGGGAACAAAGTGCCACCCGCTGAGGTCCAGCGGTATCTGTATTCCGGTAGCGCCTAACGGGCCTGGCTAAAATCCGAGCCCCATTGCGTGAGGTGCTGTACAAATATAGAAGCAGCTCCTGCCCCAAACCGCTTGCCATGTAAACAGGCAAAGGAAATACCATCACCATTCTACTGCTGGGGAAACTGAGTCAGGCAGGGGATGGCCATAGGGCAGTGGCAGGAATAGAATTCAGATCAAGTGCTTTAACCACCCGGCCAAGCTACCACGCCGCCCGGCCAACCCGCTGCAGAAATGGCCCCTATCGGCAGAGCGCTGGAGCATCCCGGGGATGTGAACAGGGCGGGCGCTGGACAGGAATTGTGCCCCCCATCAGAGCAAAACCCCCGAGGAAAGAGAGCGGCCTACAATGGAGGAGCTCTCTGCCCACGCGCTGGAAGGCCCCATCCTCTGGCTACAGCGGCCGAAAGGTCGCAACGGGGTCAGGGGGAACATCACCGATCCCCCGAGAGCTCGTTCAGCCCAGCCCGCCAGGCTAACGGCTTTCCCGGGGCAGCTGCGCTCCCTCCAGATTCTGCAGGTAGATGCGGCGTCTCCCCTGAATCCCACACCCGCCGGGGCCTGGTTCAACCCATCGGCAGGAGGCTGGCCCAAAGCTTAGCTCTAGAGAACGGGATGTCTGCAGGGGATGGGTGCCAGGGTCAGCGTGCACCCTGAGCAATGTGGTGGGTGATGCCCCAGTGACCAAAGCCCACCTGGGTGCGAGGAGCACCAGCAACGGGCGATTCAGGAGAATCACTCCAGATATTTATGTTGTGCCCATCCCTGTGGTGTCTGATGCATCACCTCCCCGCCTGGTGCCGAGAAGCCGGGATATGGAGATGTTGCCAGCGCGAGTGATCTTCCTGGAGATTCTTCCACAGCCCAGTGGGAGCCGGGGGGAGGAGAAGACGGATGCCCTGAGCAGCCCTTGGGTGGGCTGGTGGGAGAGAGGGGAAGGTTTCAGCTGCACAGATCGGAGAGGCAAAGGGAGCGGCAGTAGAACCACTCTAGACAGCACTGAGCAGTAGCAAACTCAGACCTCCTAGGTGGAGCACCCACAGGCAGAGAAGCCAGCCTGCTGTGTCCTAGTGTGGGCTGGACAGATGGACGGACGGGGACACAGACACACAGCCATCCTGGAGCTACCCGCTGATGCCAAGCAAGCAGTGACTGCAGGAGAACACATGGGCCGGCTGACTGTACCATAGCAAGGAACGGGACCACCAAAGCCAGCCAGACATGCAGTGCCACCCGGGCCTTTAATCCAGTGGTTAAACTGAAAACTTTGGCAAAATACCACAATACAGGAGCTCCTCCGCCCATCACAGGCTCCAGTTCCCAAAGGTTCCCCCACCGCTCAGCCCTCCTGGGTCTTTGCCCTGTCCAGGGATCCCTGCGGGAGCCTTTCTGCACCATGCACGACTCTGGCTCTCCTGAGCTCTCGCTGGCCTTTATAAGGCGATCACCTGCGTCCTAGTCCCGGAGCCTCAGCTGGGAGGCCGCTGATCAGTCAGAGGGGGAGCTGGGCTCATCTCCCCTTGCAGGGGCCCGTCCCCCTGTGCGCTGATTTCACCCCGCTTTGAGGACGTCGGGAATCGTGTGAGTCGGAGGGGAAGCCTGTAAACCCAGCTGGCGATCCTGAAGGCGCCGGGAATCCTGCGAGAAGGACGAACGTGAGGGACGAGCCAGAGACAAGGTGCACACAGGCTATTTCAATCGGGCCCCGGCTGGGGCTGGTTTGATCGCCAGGCCGAGTCCAAGGTCTGGTGGCTGAAGTGAGTGTGACAGGAAGGCTCAGTGGAACGCCAGCCCTTGTACAGGACCAGAGAGGCCGATTCAGCTACTCCCGCCAGCCCTGCGCACGAACCAGGCTGCCTCGGCTTTATCCAGACTACCGAGGCCATTAACCCCACGGCACTTTTGTTGCCCTTAAAATGTAAGATGCGCCTAATCTCTTAACCCTACACGTTCTCCAGGAGCCTCGGGCTCCGCTGGCCCCCTCCCGACAAAACCCCAGAGGAGCCAGAGAGAGCATTCGGCTTAGGCCCGTTCATCTCCGCTTGGCCACGGAACCAGCCCCACGGACAACAAAGGGGCGGGGGCACCCGGCCAAGCGACCCGTCAAGTGTGGCACAGACATATCCGCCTGCGATTACAACATGGCCCGTTCCTATCACCCGGCCTGTCAGATTGTGTATTTCAGCAGTGCCCAGCCGCACTCAGAACACCAGCAGAAAATGGTTTTTAAGTGCCTGGGTTTTACAAAAGCGTTGGCTAGTGTCCATGGAGCAGCCCTCGGGAAGGTCCGATATGCTATGGCATTCCAGCAGATTGTTCCCCTGATAAACGCTTTGCACGATGGCATGGCTGCGTCAGGACGGCGCGTGGAGACGGGGAATGGTTCCAGATTGCTATGGGCGTACGGCAAGGTTGTGGACTGTCCTCCCGTCTCTTCAGCGTGGTCATCAGAGGAGAAGAGCTGCTGCCGAGGACAAGATATTTTCTGGGCAAGAGCTAAGGGGCGAGATTAGATTTTGCAGATGACACGGTCCTCCTAGAGACCAGCTTGGACGGAAGGAAATGGCTCCCAGATCGTGGAGCTAGGAGAGAATGCTGTCAACACTGGCAGATGGGCAGTGGATGGAGAGGCGTAGGACAGAGTAGATGACTTTGTCTATCTTGGAAGTACAATAGCTGCTCACCTCACTGAGGAGGTGAAGGCAAGAACTGGCAAAGCCGGAGTATCATTTTCCTGTTTGTCAACCACCTGGAAGAGTGAGAAGATACAACTAATGCCCTCAAATGAGATCAGACAACGCGATTGCCCTCCCAGCAGTAGCGCATGCCACAGAAACGCAGCAGATGGTGGAAGGTCACAACCGGACGCTGAACGTCTTCCCCCAGCGTTGGTTAAGAGGAATCTCGGGAATTCCTTGGTGAGCAACTGTAACCAATGTGGAAGCATTGTGCGGCACAGGGCAGCAGACTCCGGACTCAGGAATTAGAGATGGCGGCAAGGTACCGCTGAGATTTGATTCCACCTGGAGGGAAGAGAAGGTGTGGAGGATAGAGAACGACCTATCGCAGGACAATTGAAAAGGATGTTGCCATCCCAGAGACAACTTACACTGGAGTCAAAGATCTCACTCCGGACAGACGGCAGTGGGAAAAATGGGGTGCCCATGTATTACTAAGTCTAAGCAGGCTGGGATCTGGGCCCCCCTGTGCCAGGTGCTGCACAAACCCACAGTGAGAGACAGCCCCTGCCCCAAAGAGCTTCCAATGCATATGGACAAGACAGCCAAAGGTGTGAGAAAGGACAGGTCATTCCCATCTTACAGGTGGGCATCTGAGGCACAGGGCAACGATAGGCCAGGTTGCCGAGTCCTCCACTCCCCATGCGCCGGCACATGCTGCTGTATAGACCCAGGTCAAACCATCTGCCACCTGTCAGCACCTTCAAAAGCTCCCCTGTCGCCCCCAGACATCTCCATTGGAACGGGAAATCCCAGGACAGATCCTCCACTGGCCACAGCCCTTCTCTGGAGTTAGCTACCCAATTGCCTCTCAGCCACCAGCGGGGCAGCTCTCTGCCCATCAGATTCAATCACACTGCAGATCCCACCCTGGCCCCCGAAGAGACCCGGGCACGGAGCTGCGGAAGGGGAAGGCGAGCTCGGTCCGCATTCTGGGGCTGGCCCGTCTGTGGCAGTGAGGCCCCCGGCCTGCTCCAGGAGCCAGCAGCGAGCCAGCTTTCCAGGCTGTTCTGGAGTGCCACGGACACGGGCGGCTCGTTCATTCCAGCTCATTTCGCTGCATCTAAAATCTGCAGACATCCACGGGGAGAAACACCCTTTGCTCTCAGCCTGGTTTTCCCCATCCCCTCCAGGTACCAACCCCCCCGGTCCCAGAGCTCGCTTGCTCTCAGACAGTTCTGTTTGTTTGCCCAGGGGATCTGAAGTCAGGGCAACCTGCTCTGATACCATCAACTCCCGAGAGGAAGCAGCTAGCCTGGCTGACCCCTCTAATCCCATTCTTCCCCATGACACGATGTGTGTACAGCGAACTGATCGCAATCTGAGCGTTTAGCCTTTAATCCGGGGGCTGGGTTCTCCTCTGCCTCGAGCCAGGCACAGGTAAACGTTGGCCACACACGTTACAGTCGAGCCCCAGAACACGCTGATGAGGTGGATACAGCGATTGTGATTCCCCAGAACCCATCGCTGAAAGTCCCTTCACGCAGCGAGCGCGCTCCACTGCCCGGCAGAGCGGACTGATGCTGCAGGGGTGACAGGTGCAGCTCAGGATGAGGGAAGGAGGCAGAGGTTTGAATTCCATCCAGTCCTCTTGGGTTGGAAACATCCGGCTAGGAACTAGCCGAGGTTCTGGCCAGAGCGAGGACGGGCAGAGGGAGCCGGGGAAGGCGGCTGGGATGGGGAACATTAGCTGAACCATTTTAAAGGCAGAAAAAAATGGCTGGGTTCCAGTCTTGAGGCAAATGTTCAGGTCAGTTACCTTCCGCCCCAGACCCAAGCCAGGTCCATCCGGCCCTCACGGGACTGACTCTGGACTTTCAACGTAAGGGGAGGTTTTCAGCAGACGGGAGCGGCGCTGCCCCACATCCCATAGGATCCCCTGTGGGCATCAAAGCCGGGCTCGTCCGTGGCTCGCCCGCCCACCAGGCCTTCCCGCTGCCCCCCTGAAAGCTCGCCTCTGCTGGGCCGCCTGCACCACATCCAGCAGTGAGCCTGCAGAGGGTACACCCGCGGCCTCTCAGCTCCCCCGCCGTTCCCACGCGCTCCCCAGCCGGCCACCAGTCGCTGGCTACGCTCGGACGCTGGATGTCAGCTCTGCCTGGTGTCTGTGCAGCGCCCAGCAGATGGGGACCGGGACTGGAGCCCTGCGGGTCTGAGGACCCCGGAAGTTGCAGTGCTCCAAAGGTGCTGCTAGCACCAGGTCTGCATTTGTCCTAGGACAAGGCTGCTTTACCCAGAGGGCCTGGGGACGAGCAGCCAACCCCCACCCCCACCCCCGCATCTCTGATTCCCTGAAGCTTCCACAGGGCAGCTCTGGCCATCGCTCTCATGCCAGCTTTTTTATTACCTCACCTAATTACCACTCCTGTTAATTGGAGAGGCCAGATCACAGCCCCAGCGGCAGCTCTCCCCCCCCCCCCCCCCGCTTTCCAGTAGGGTCTCATTAAAAATGATCTACAGCCTCTTATCTGCCGTGACCCAGGCTGCTGCTACACGGAGAGGGGAGCAGAGCCTTGGCTGTTAATTTTGGACCGGGGGCCCAGCAGATAAACGAGTCCCACTGCCTTTCAAGTGCCTCACTGCGCCGTGACTCTAGCTGGAGTCCAATTAGCTGGGGAATTTGGTAACCTGGGGATCAATCTTGCCCGCTGAAGGGAGGGTGTGGGCAAGGCCGAGAGCCAGGCGTGAAAAGGAGAGAGGCAGCGTGAGCCGGGGGCTGCTCCCCATGGGATGGGGCAGGGGAAGAGAAGGCCTCGCCTTCCCGCAGGGTTCACCTGGACACGCAGGTGGAGGTGGCTGTGTGGCAGTGGAAGTGGATTGTCTCTGCGGGGCTCTGGCTGCTTCTGCATCCCTGTCTGGCCGGCCCCCCCACCATCTCCACTTGTCAAAACCTCCTGTCGCCCTCCAGGGTCTCCCTCTGGGTCTGCCAAGAACGGCCAGCCAGCTGCCTGTCACTGCCCAGTTCGACGGAGCCGTCGCCATCTCCTCCGCGCGGCCCGCCTGGCAAGATCGCTGGTTCCCACCCGCTCAGCAGGACGCTCCTCCGACTAGCCCAGCTGAGGCCCTACGCACCTCTAAACCCTGGGGGAGCTTCCCTCCGGCCCTTCCCCAGATCCCGTCCAAAGCTGCCAAGCAGCACGTCTGCCATGGGACGTGCTGGTCCAGGTGGGGTGTCCCCAGAGCCAGCCAAAGGGAACGGCTCCCAGTGCTCACCCAGGCCCAGGGAAACGGCCGCAGCACGGTGGGGATGGAGGGAGGGGAGTCGGGGACCCCTCTCAAACTCTCTCATCAGCCCCCTTCCCAGGGAGTGGGGGGTAGGGTCCTGCCCAAGCCAGTCACAGCTCCTAGGCCTCTGCTCTGCTTTTGAGACAAATCCCCTTCACAGTCAGAGTTAGCTGGGGGGGGTGGGGGGGGTCTCCCAGCACCTCCCAGTGACCGGCTCCAGGGACAAGACAGAAAGGGGGCATGGAACCTTTGAACACATGGAGTGCCTGACATCACGATCCACAATCCACCTGAGGAACTCCCTGCTTCAGGACACTGAAGCCACAAGCTCAGGAGAGCACAAACCAGAGTTCTTAGACACTTGTCTCGCTAAGGGGAGAACGCCCTCAGATGGGGTGAGATATACAAAGAACTAAGCACCTAGCCCTCCTCTAAGCGTACAAGCCCACCTCTACCTGACCGATTACAGCACAACTCCGCAGAGGCAGGTTATCCCATTAGTGTCCTCAAGGAAGTTTCTTTCACCTTCTTCTGCAGGAGGAAATCTGCAGGGCCGGAGAATCGGCATCCAAGAGTTTTAAAAGAGCTGGCTGAGGAGCTCGCTGGACCGTTAAAGCTGATTTTCAATAAGCCGTGGCGCACAGGGGAAGTTCCAGGGATCTGGAAGAAAGTTAATGTTCTGCCAATTTTGAAAAAGGGTAAATGGGGTAAGCTGGGTGATTATAGGCCTGTCAGCCGGACATCAATCCCACGTAAGATAATGGAGCGGCTGATACCGGATGCAGTCAATAAAGAATTAATGGAGGGTAATGTAATGAATGCAAATCAACAGGGGTTTATGGAAAATACATCCTGTCAAATTAACTTGATTTTTTTATGAGATTACAGGATTGATAAAGATAATAGTGTTGATATAATAGACTTAGACTCCTGTAAGGTGTTTGATTTGGTACCACAGGGCATTTTGATTAAAAAAACAAAATGCTATAAAATTAACATGGCCCACATGAAATGGATTAAAAAGTGGCTAAGTGATAGGTCTCAAAGTGTAATTGTCAACAGGGACTTGTCCCCGAGCAGGCGTGTTTCCGGTGGGTTTCTGCCGGGATCGGTTCTTAACGTTTTTGAACATTCACTATTTACCATTTTTATCAATGACCTGGGAGAAAACACAAAATCATCATTGATAACGTTTGCAGATGACATAAAAATGGGGGGAGTGGTAAGCAATGAAGAGGACAGGTCAGTGATCCAGTGTTGTGGGGCTCTTGGTCAACTGGATGCAAGCAAACAACATAAGTTTCAATACAGCTAAATATAACTGTGTACATCTTGGACCAAAGGAGGCCGGCCGTTCTTACGGGACGGGGGACTCTATCCTGGGAGCAGCAACTCTGAAAAACACTTGGGGGTCAGGGCGGAGAATCCGCTGAACGTGAGCACCCAGGGTGATGCTGGGGCCAAAAGAGCCGATGAGACCCAGGGAGGCATAAACGCGAAATCGCAAGAGGAAGTAAAGAGGTTATTTTATCTCTGGATTTGGCACTCGTGCGACCGCTGCTGGGATCCTGTGGGCCACAATTCAACCTGGACGTTGATCAGTTGGAGAGGGGTCAGAGACAGGGCCGGCTCTAGGGTTTTTGCTGCCCCAAGCAAAAAAATTTTTGGCTGCCCCCCAGGCTCTCTCTTTTCCCCCTCTCCCCCCGCAACTGCACCCTCCTGCCACCCCAGCTCTGGGTCACTGGTAACTCGCTCCCAGGGCGGGTCATTCAGCAGGGATTTTGGATGTGCACAGAACACAGGCAGGATTGGTTCCCATATGGTTACAGAACTGCAGTAAAGTGGAACAATTTTCAGCTTGTGTGATTGGAGGATATCTGGATGCAGATTATAAGACTGTCCTACATAAATGAGGAAAAGTTGAGGTGCCTTTATTATTCTTTTGTTCCACTCTTTCTTTCTATGGGGAATTTGCCAATGCAATATCACTGTCTTCCTTTTAAACAAATAAAACTAAAACTTAATAATAATTTTTAAAAAAGCAATGGCTGTTGAAAATAGCAATTCCAGTCCTAATAACCACTGGGCAGCATTTCTTGCTCAATTTATTCTACTTTTCCTACAGCAAGTTCCAGTGGATCAGTATATTTGATTTGGGAGAAATGAAGTAACAGCTGCCCAAACTGAGCTTGAGCACTCCTGAATGTTGAGGTGTTCAAATCTGGAAGGCAGGTGCTGGATTCCCTTTCTGAATATTGGCTATATCTGGAAAGGAAAAGTCAATTTCTGCTTCCATGGCTCAGAAGTGGAAATCCTCCTACGTGCCTGGTACTGTATCTAAAGCTGCCCAGTCTAGTACAGCCTCCCCTCCCTTACTTTCATTTTAAATTCTAGTGGGATCCACGGACCTGCCTTGCTAGGCTTCAGATAGAGAGGGGCACTGTCCATTTAGTCCCCCAATTCTTTCTTTGGGAGAGAGCCCAGGGCTGGGGCAGCAGGAGGTGGGGGGTGGGGAAGAGCCCAGGGCTGGGGCGGCAGGAGGTGCAGGTGTGGGAGGGAGAAGAGCCCAGGACTGGGGCGGCAGGAGGTGCAGGTGGGGCCAGAGCTGGGGCGGCAGAGGTGCGGCGGGGGGGGGGGAAGAAGAGCCCAGGGCTGGGGCAACACAGGGGTGCGGGGGGAGCCCAGGGTTGGGGTGGCAGGGGGTGTGGGAGGGGGAGAGTCCAGGGCTGGGGCAACACAGGGGTGCGGGGGGAGCCCAGGGCTGGGGGGGGGGGGGCAGAGCTGGCTCTGTCCCTACCATTCACAACAAGCTGCAGCATGAGGTCTCAGTTCCACACTCCTTCCCCCTCCCTTTCCTGTTAATTGCAGCCGAGGGAATGCTGGGAAATGTAGTTCTTTCCCTGCTCCAGGGCTGGCTCTAGAGGCAGGGAGCTAACCAAGGAACTACAGCTCCCAGGGCTCCCTGTTGGTTCTCAGCTCTCATGCTGGATTCTTGCGCCCCTGCAAATTTGCCGCCCCAAACAACTGGTGGACCTGGTCCTGCTGGTGCCTAGAGCCGGCGCTGGTCAGAGAAGAGCCATGGGACTGATAGAAGGATTGGAAAACCTTCCATAGTGCCAGACTCAAGGAGCTCCATCTATTTAGCTGAACAAAGAGAAGGTGAAGGGGTGACCCGATCCCAGTCTGTAAGTACCTGCCTGGGGAAAAAAATATCTAATGATGGGCTCTTCACTCCAGCCGAGGAAGGTCTAATGGGTGAGCTGAACAATCCAAGGCTGGAAGTTGAAGCCAGACAAATTCAGACTGGAAATAAGGTGGACATTTTGAATGGTGAGAGAAATGAACCTCGCATCAATGGTTGAGGTGGATTCTCCATCAACACCAGTTTTTAAAATCAAGGTTGGCTGTTCTTCTAACAGATGTGCCCTAGGGATTATTTTGGGGGCAGTCCTGACCTCCTGGATAAGTCCGATCACAGTGGTCCCTTCTGGCCTTGGATTCTAGGTGTCCATGTGGCTGTGGTACTAGCGGTGTTGCAGAAAGCGGAGCTCATGGGTGAGACACAGCGCTGAGGCGTGCAAGCCAGGCCAGCCCACTGCTGGCCAAACACGGGCCTCAACGACCTCTCCTCTCCAGCCCGGCCAGCCACGTCTCACTACGACTGGCACAATCGCTCCCATCAGAGCCATGGCGCTGGGCTGGCTGGGGGCACCTCTGATTTTATCTGAGCTCTGTGACTGAAATCACCTGGCATGGCTGATGCTGCATTTCCCTCGGAGCCGGCCACGAACAGCCTCCTCATTCGCCCTCTTGTTCAGAGTCAATTTCATCTTCAGTCCCCTGCTTTGGTCTCCAGCCTTTAAAGCCCGGGAATCCTGCAGCTCAGCTCCGCTGCGGGGTGCATCTGTGACAGGGGCCAGCCCCAGCTACTGCAAAGAGAGGGGTGAGGAGACCCCCGGGGTGGAGCCAGGCCCCAGCTGCAAAACACGGCTGCAGATTTCAAGTGCCCCAGAGACCACATGGGTGGCTGGATCCCAGGGTTTGCATCGGCCCATTCTGGGGAGGGGAACCAGCTGCAAACTTCGGATGCAGACTCAGGTGTCTCTTCCAAGCACCCATAAAGTCCAGGGTGTTTGGGCCCAGGGGATGGGGGTCGGGTCTCAGCTCCAACCCTGATCAACTTCCAGGGTAACGTGCTGCAGACACGGCCCCATCCCCCTGAGGGGGGAGGTACAAGGGAGCGAGACAAGGAGCCCGTGGTGCCCAGCGGGGATGTCCCTTCCCCTCCCCCAGGCCGAGCGCTGTGCCCAGGCCTGTGGCCGCACTGTGGAGCGGCCACAGGTCTCCCCTGGCAGGTAAAACAGGTGCACCGTCCCCCTCCCCCCCACACACACACACCTTCAGAGCCCTGGTGCTGCCAGGCTGCCACCTGGTGGCTACACGGCAGAACTCCTGTTCTTCGCAGCCCTGGAATACAAGCCAGACTGGCTCGCACGGCCGGGGAAAGCAGATTGTCCCATGCAGCACCTGGGCCCGAGCAGCCCCCGGCCAGCACAGACGGGGCAGCCCAAGGACTGCAGAAGCCCAGAACTGTGCTCCCGCTCAGGGCATGAAGGTAACGGAGGAATCCACGTTACTAGCCCGGACGGGAGTCAGGGTCCACGCAGAATCCCGCCACTGAAACCAGCCACTTAGAGCCAGGTCCCTTGGTCCCCCGCTCTGTTTCCGTGACGTCACCTGCTAGTGCCTCAGTTTCCCCAGGTACAATGGTGATGACACCCACGTCTCTGCATTCTCCTGCCCAGCTGCGGCCCCACCCCCTGCTGCAGAGAGAGATCAGGGTGCTAGGACAGGAGCCATTGACCATGTGAGTCCAGGTTTCCTTACACAGCTGGCCACCCTGGGGCTCCGCCACACATAAGAACAGCCAGACTGGGTCAGACCAAAGTCCATCTAGCCCAGTATCCTGTCCACCGACAGTGCCCAGTGCCAGGTGCCCCAGAGGGAATGAACAGAACAGGGAATCATCAAGTGACCCATCCCGTCAGCCATTCCCAGCTTCTGGCAAACAGGCTGGGGACACCATCCCTGTCCAATAGGCATTGATGGACCTAACCTCCATGAACTGATCTAGTTCTTTTTTGAACCCTGTTATAGTCTTGGCCTTCACAACATCCTGTGGCAAGGAGTTCCACTGGTTGACTGTGCATTGTGTGAAAAAATACTTCCTTTTGTTTGTCCTGCTGCCTATTAATTTCATTGGGTGACCCCGTAGTTCTTGTGTTATGGGAAGGAGTAAATAACACCTCCCTATTTACTTTCTCCATACCAGTCGTGATTTTACAGACCTCAATCATATCCCCCCTTAGTCGTCTCTTTTCCAAGCTGAAAAGTCCCAGTCTTATTAATCTCTCCTCATACAGAACCCGTTCCACACCGACAATCATTTTTGTTGCCCTTTTCCACACCCAGCTGAGTTAATACACTTCAGTCCTGCCCTGCAGCACCCCCTTCTTTCCAGTGCCCCTGTGCCCTGGAGCAGCCCCTCTAGCTAAGCCGGTCCTGGCTGGTGCAGATTTATCAGATGGGTTGCACGACTTCCCTCGGGGACAGCCTGTCCCGTGCAGCCGCCCAGGAAATCTCTCGCGTCGCCATTTCTGCCACGGCAGAATGCTGCTGCTGCTGCAAAGATCATTCTCCAGCCCACCTCTGAGTCCCTCCAGGGCTCCCCCTTCTCTATTGCACCAACCACAAACTGCTTGCCTGGCTCTTCATCACCTCCCCCGCTGCCCGTCTGTCCTCTCTCGTTCACTATCCCATGTCGTTTCCCGCCTCCCATCGGCCCGCAACACCAGCCTCGCTTGTCACATTTCCAAGCACGCCCCTTTGTGCTGTCGCCCTGCTCCCCATAAATGCCCACAAAACCACCTCATTGTCCCGCCCCTGCCCGATCGGCTGCTGGGGAGCGGAGACCACGGCCTCCCACGCTGACCAATACTCTACCGCAATCCACACCAGAACAGTGGCTGCTGAGAGCCCGGGCACAGAGGTCACGGTAGCCTCTCGGAAGGATCAGGTGCTCTTACTAGCCCTGCACGAAGGTCAGCCCCAGCCAGACACAGCCCCTTGGTGCTGCTAGAAGCAGAGTGGGCAGCGTGGAGGCTACCTGGGGGTCTTGGCCTTTGTCCGGGGGAAGGGGGAGCGGTTGGAGCAAGCCCTAATTCCTTGCCCACACCTCCTGCCAGTGCGGCATTACTGCTCCAAGGGCTGTACCACTGCCGAAGCCCATTCCCCATGTCTGCTCCAGCACAGCATCTGCCAGCAGGAAATGCTTCACCACTTCCACCCCACCAGGTCTCCACGGTTCCTCTTCGGGCCCGGCGGGGCTCTGGAGTCTCCCTCCTTGTTGGAAACCCTGAGCAAACTCTGGTTGTTTGAGTTTAGCCTGGAGCGGGGCCATGACTCAGGCACACAGAGCGCACCGAGGGGGGAGCAAAGGGGCACCTCCAGCCACCCGCCCCCAGGACGGAAAAGCAAAGGGACATTCAACGACGGTGAAAGGCAAGGTTCTGAATCGATAAAAGGAAACTGAAGACACTTAGCCCGTGGAATTCCCTGCCGCAAGATGTCATTGGTGTCGAGTGTAGAAGGATTCAGAGAAAGGGCAGGACATCCCTAAGGATGAGGAACATCTGAATACAGGGGGAGGACAAAAGGTGTAAACGCTCCTGCTTCACAGGGTGCTCGGAAAGTGGTTTGAGCATTGGCCTGCTAAACCAAGGTTGTGAGCTCAATCCTTGAGGGGGCCATTTGGGGATTTAGTTGGGGCTTTGTCCTGCTTTGAGCAGGGGGTTGGACTAGATGCCTCCTGAGGTCCCTTCCAACCCTGATATTCTATGATTAATTCCCACCTGGGCAGGTTGCTCTGCCATTGTCCACTGGGGGGGTGTCGCTCCTTCCTCTGCACCAGCTGGTCCCAGCCCTGGAGAGGGGCCGCTGGAGCTGATGGGCAGAGGCTGGGGACAGGTCGGTGGGTTTTAAAGCGCAGCCAACACCCCCCCCCCCACACACACACACACACCCACCGCTGGATCCAGAGGGGTTTCCCAGCAAAGCGCAGTTCTAACTCTGGACCAGCTGCCCTCCCCTTTCAGCGGAGATCTCTCCTGCAGATCTTACCTCTCCTCTGCGGCGGGGATGGTACTGCTGCATGGAACCAGGGGAGAGGGAGAGGGATGATCCGGTGGGACCCCTTCCCCCACCGCCAGCGCAGGGCTGCTCCTTCAGGACTGGCCTAGATGGGCACAGCCCAAGCCAGGGAGCGTCATTAACAGCTACTCTGAGGGGTCAGATGGGCAACGCCGGGTTACTGCTCTGTGCCACCACAGGAGACACGGCCCCTTCCGCCTCTGACCTCTCGCTCCCATGCCCGGCCGCAGGTGGGAGCGTTGTGGAGGCTGCATGCACAGGCCAGGCCTGAAGGAAGGACCAGTGACCCTCGGGGAGCCCCGGGGCCAAGTCAGGAGCGTCCCGGCGTCTCCACTGAGTGAGGACACAACAAGCAGGTGTCGGGAAAGACAAGCACGTGGCTCTGCTAGGGCAGACCCTGCAGCAGGCCGGGGGGGGGGGGGGGAAGGGGCGGAGCATCACGACGAGAGAGCCAATCCCAGCCCACACCAACTGCGCAGTTGACACCCAATCAGAAACGTTTATTGCAAGGTGCAAATAGCCCTTTACAGAGGTGGGGTTTGGCTGGGGAACCACCGTCCAGCAGGGGCGGGGGGGGGACGGGGGACTCAAAGGCAGCCCAGACCCGGCACGATCCGGTGACACCCAGATGAGGCCCCAGCACTAGAGCCGGCCATGTAACGCACGGTGCGGCACAGATAGATCTTGGATGCCAAGGTCAAAGATATCATATACACACCCAGCTCACCCGAAATATTGCACTGGGGAAAGGAGCCCGGGGTTCTGGGGCGTGGGGACAAGGTTGCCCCTAAAACTTCCATGTGTAAAGGCAGCAAATGTTTAAAAAGGGCTTAACACTCCCCTGCATAGAAACTCTGACATGGGGAAAGAGAGATGCCACCGCCCCACTCAGCACTAGGCACCCCCAGAATCAGCGTGCGAAACTGACCGCTCTATCTGCACTCTCCCAGCTCAAGCGTGAGGTCCGTTGGCAGACAGCAGCCTGGCATCTCAGAGGGTGCAACGGAGCAGAGCCCAGCCGGACCAACCAAGGGGCTGGTTCGCAGAGTAAGGAAACAGGGAACAAGCCCCAGAAATTCCCTCTCCTGAGCGGTGCAGGGTTGGCAGAGCGTGACACTGATCGCTTTGCTGGCTCGCCTCCAGGCGCTGGCGATGTCAGTGCAAAGAGCGGAGCACCCCCAGCACACTCAGGGCCCCGTGCATCTCCCCAATATCAGCCTCCATGGCCCCCGTGCATCCCTGTAATGGGAGGGAGCCCCCCAAAACCCAACAGCAACAACCAAACAGCAAACTGCCACGTAAACCAGAGGAGTCCCAGGAGAACAGCCGTCCGGGGCAGGGCTCCAGCCGGAGCCAGGGCAGCACCTGGGGATAAAGACAGAGGTGAGACCGGCAGCTCATCCCCCACCAGGCAGGACCGGCCGCTGCTCCCATTCAGGGCAGGGGGCGAACACCGCCCATCTCGCTCTCGGTGCCTTGAACCAGAGCTCAGCCCAAGCTCACCCGACTGCAACCCCTCAATGGAAGGGGCTGACAGGACCCCCCTCCTCACCCCCAAAATGAGCTCTTCCATCGGGTCTCTGGGAGCAGCCCAAGCCCAGCTGGAAGCCGCTTCCCTGGCCAGGAACATGGGGCCTCACAATGCCACGACGCTGCACAGCTCCCCAGGGGCTAGGTCCAGGGTACCCCCATCCCCTGTACCTCTCAGCTAGTGCCTCCTTCGGTGCTTCTTGGCCGGCATGATGGGGGTGAGCTCTTCTTCCTCCTCTTCCTCGCTCTCCTCTTCCTCAGACAGCGCTCTCCTGTGCACTGGGACACACGGACAGGCCCTTGTCACGCTCTCTGTGCGCCGGGCCTTTCAGACACAGGGGCGTTCTCACGCCTCCGCTACCCCCGACCTCCTCGCTGCCCACGGCTGGGACGCGCCCACAGGGAGAAAGTGAGGGGCCAGGGCCAGCTGACTCGGACACCACCCAACCAGCCCGAGTGCTCAGGGAGCAGCCCAGGGGGGCAGCTCTGGGGCACGGTTATGGGGCCAGCTGCTCAACTGACCCACGTGCTCAGCCAGGCAGAGTGGGAGCTGGTTGGGGTAGATAACAGAACTCAGGCACCAGACCCTCCTCTGCAGACACAGCCCAGGCATGTCACCTGTTCAAGCAGTGACCTCCCTGCAGGTGGGAAATTCCTCCCGATCTCCGCCCCCGGGCCTCCCCTGAAGGAACCCGCTGCCTGGACAGAGCCCCCGGTCAGCATTTCCACCTGGGCCGCGTCCCCTTCCGTGCCAAGCACCGCCCCCCGGCTCCTTACTGATGTGGTGCCGTCCGGAGAGGTGCACGGGGCCGGAGCCGGATTTCAGTTGGAAGGTCACAGGTGGCTGGAGCTGGAAGTTGTCCAGGCTGAGCTGGGAAGAGACAGCGAGAAGCGGCAGAGTCAGCGGCAGGGCCCGAGCCTGGGGCTCCCCCAGCGCAAGGAAGGGCTCTTGGCTGGCCCCGAACCACGTGATGCTTCCTGCCCAGGCCCCCGCAGCTCCCAAGGGGGCAGCAGAGCCAGCCAACGAGGGCACCCTGCAGCCATGGCATTAGGGGCGGGGTGAATTTCAGTGACCGAGGAACCACGATGCAGGGACAGAATGTTAAAGTCCGGCCAATTCCCCCACACACAGCCCTGCCGGTGCCTCTCAACCCCGACCCGCCAGCTCCCTGCTAACCCAGCCCCAGGCTCCCCCCAGCTCTGGTCTGGGGCAACCTCTCCTCTGATGCAGGCAGGCAGCGCAGCCACCAGCTAAACCAGACACAGGGGAACCAGGGCTTTGGGCTGCAGCACCGGAGGGGAAAGGGATTCCCACCCGCTGCACTAGCACTAAGGTTTATATCCTCCGCGGGCGGCAGCCACTACAGGGTCATACACAAATAGCTGAGCAGGTCCGATTCTGTCCAGCAGAGGGCAGCAGTGAGCACAACCGGGCATGCTGGGTAAAAGCCAGAGAACAAACCCAAGGCTTACACACACCCCCAAACCCCCAGCCCCCGCAGGGGTCGCCCCACGAGGTCCTTTTACCGCGGGCTGGCACGACAGCTTCAGATTGGCCACCGGCACAGCAATCTCCTGGTTCTGACAGTCACGCCCCACGACTTCCACCACGTTGCATTCGTCCTTTGCGCCGTCTGTCAGGCACACCTGGAAGGGAGCAGAGCGAGGGGTTAATAGGGGCGGCCACCTCAAGGGGAGACGGTGCATCCAACCAAGGTCTGCCTGCCAAGGACGGCTCGCGCCTGGACCAACCCCAGGATCAGAGCAGTCCATGGATGGTGCAAGCAGCCACCGTGACATTGGAGAGGCCTGTGGCTGGGACACTGCCCCAGGGCACGAGCCAACCACCAACTGACCGGGTTAGCTGGGGACTTCCCGCAGCAGCACGGTCCACTACGGGGTTCTTGCACCTTCCTCTGAGGAAGCTGGTGCCGACACCTGGCAAGAGAGAGGACGCTGGAGCAGAGACAGTGCCGGCCTGGCAATTCCTCGGTGAAGTGACTTGCCCAAGGACGGGCAGGAACTCACAGGCAGAGCTCAGAGCAGAACCCAGGCGCTGAGCTTGCTCTAACCACTAGCACATGCCCCAGGAACGAGGGGCGCAGATAAATCAAGCAGACTGCACGGCGTCATGTGATTGCTCCCCCCCTTGCACCGCTCTCTCCGGACCGCCGGGCAGACCGCGCGCCGCGCTCAGACACCGCTTCCAGGCCCGGTCCCCAGCCCGAGCCAGCAGCGGCTGAAGGATCCGCCCGTGGCGGCCCGTTCTGCCCGAGCAGCAGCACTCTCCTGTAGAAGAAGCAGGCCCTGAACGTGAGCTGCGTTCGTTTTGTGTAGGAGCGTCATTAAGACACAGAGCAACGGCTCCTCTCGGCCCACGTCCTGCCTCCACCAGAAGCCGCTGCTGCGTGCTTCGGAGCCCCATCGCAAACCTGAGGGTGAGCAGGAACCGGGCGGGGGAGAGGGAAGGACAGCGCAGAAGCCAGCCAGAGAAGGTAAGTGACGTTAGCCCTGTCCGCAGAGCAAGGGTTCCCTCTTACCATAGACAGGGCCAGGATGTGCTCAGAGTCGTCAGCTTCATCCACCTTAAAGGTATAGGACCTGGTACTGCCCGTCAACTCGCAGCCTGGGGAATCCACGTGAGAAGTCAATAAAACCAAAGGAGCTGCTATTTCCCCCTCGAGAGCCATCGGGAGACACTGGGGCCACTGACCCGGCTGAATCCCAAGCTCCGGCCGCCCGACATTCCCTCCTGCAGCTCTAGCTGGAGAAGCTGGTGGCTGGCTGCGAGTCACCCCAGAGCCAGCTGCATTCCAGTGCTCAGAGAAGGAGCCCTAGCCCATCCGGGAAGGGTGGCACTGTGCCTCCTTTGGGAGACGAGAGCAATGCACTGACCCCCAGTGCTCTGCCTGGTTCTGGGCCAGCAGCACCCGAGTGCCAGGCTCCTTTTCCAAACAGCTCCCAGCCGTTTCTCCACGTGGGGCGGCTCCAGAGCCCACCCCCTAGCGCTCGGCTGAGATGAGATAATGGGCCAGCAGGCCGCGGGGAGCACCGTGGGTCCCGACAGCCCCCCAGCTATCAGGGAGGGAGCGAACGGCAATGGCAGGGCTGGGAGCAGCTGGAGAAAGGCACCACACGGTACCTGAGGTCTCATAGCTAAGGGCAAACTCACCAGCACTGTAGCCTGGCCCCCCAGTTCCTCCATCTCAGCTGGATCCCTCCCCCGCCCCATGGGGCCCGTCACAGTGTCCCCAGCACAGACCCCCTTCCCCAGCCAGGCCTCCCTCTATACCCC
Source organism: Malaclemys terrapin pileata (assembly GCF_027887155.1). Lineage (NCBI taxonomy): Eukaryota > Metazoa > Chordata > Testudines > Emydidae > Malaclemys > Malaclemys terrapin. Next base: position 125,972,266 of record NC_071511.1, read on the forward strand.
AGCCCCCACGAACCCCCAGTCCTCCCTGCTCCCAGACACTCACCCTCTTCCCCACCCTGACCTGCTGCCTTCCCTGTCCCACACTAAATACACCACCCCCAGCCTATTTACCGCTGCCCAAGCGCCCAGGGAACCCCGCCTGGGGACCTGCTGAGAGGGCGTCCCTCCCCCGGCCCCCAACCTGCCGCAGCGGCGTGGCCCGGCCCCAGCCCAGACCCCCACACCTCCAGTCAGAGCCCTCACCCCCTGCACCCAACCCTCTGCCCCTCATCCCTGGCTCCACCCCAGAGCCGCCCCCCCCCCCCCCCCAGCCAGAGCACTCCCCCTCCCCCAACCCCCTGTCCCAGCCCTGATCCCCTTCCAGCACTCCAAACCCCTCAGCCCGGGCCTGGGGCCCCCTCCTGCATCCCAAATCCCTCATCCCCAGCCCCACTCCAGAGCCCTCACCCCTGCACTTCATCCCTCTGCTCCAGCCCTGAGCCCCCTCCCCCACTCCGAACCCCTCGCCCCCCCCCAATGGATTTTGTTATGCACGATATGAAGGTGATGTGTCCCATCTCACCTCCTTATTGGGGCACATCAAATTCATGCCCCAAATGGGTGGGAAAAGTTAGAGGAAACACTGCCCCCAACACCTCCCATCCCCCCAACCAGAACCCCCCTCCAAACCCCTGCCCCCCAACTCTGATTCCCCGCCCCAAACACACAGACCCAGAGCTTCCCCCCCCCCCATGTGCACTCCCAGCTGCAGGCCGGCTCCCCACGTGTGCGCTCCCCATCCCACTACTAGCGGCCCCAACCTCCCCACGTGTGCGCTCCCCATCCCACGTGCGCTCCCAGCGCCCCACGTGTGCGCTCCCCACCCCACTACTAGCAGCCCCAGCCCCCCCACATGTGCGCTCCCCACCCCACTATTAGCGGCCCCAGCCCCCCCACATGTGCGCTCCCCACTCCACTATTAACGGCCCCAACCTCCCCAGGTGTGCGCTCCCCATCCCACGTGCGCTCCCAGCGCCCCACGTGTGCGCTCCCCACCCCACTACTAGCGGCCCCAGCCCCCCCCCACATGTGCGCTCCCCACCCCACTATTAGCGGCCCCAGCCCCCCACGAGTGCGCTCCCAGCGCCCCACGTGTGCGCCCCCCACGTGTGGAGTCCCCGCCCTACTCCTAACGGCCCCAGCTCCCCACGTGTGCGCTCCCCATCCCACGTGCGCTCCCAGCGCCCCACGTGTGCGCTCCCCACCCCACTACTAGCGGCCCCAGCCCCCCCACATGTGCGCTCCCCACCCCACTATTAGCGGCCCCAGCGCCCCACGTGTGCGCCCCCCACGTGTGGAGTTCCCGCCCTACTCCTAGCGGCCCCAGCTCCCCACGTGCGCTCCCAGCCCGAGCCCCTGCCCCCCACATGCGCTCCCGGCCCCCTCCCGCACTCCCCAGCCCCCCACGTGCGCCCCCGGCCTCACTCACCGAAGACGAAGTTGCCGAGGCAGAGCCCGGCCCCGGCCGCCCGGCTCTCCAGCTCCAGGAAGGCGGCCATGGCTGCAGCGGAAGGCCGGGCTGGGCAAGGGGCGGATGCAGAAGGCGGATCGGCCCTGCCCAGAGCCGGAGGAGCCGCCCTCTTCCTCCCTGCGCCCGGCCCGCCCTTCGCCGCCCCAGGGGGCCCTGGTGCCGCCTCCTCTAGGGCAGCGCCTGCCCCCCAGCCAGGGCCGGCTCCAGGGTTTTGGGCGCCCCAAGCAGCCAAAAAAAAAAAAAAAAAAAAAGCCGCGATCGCGATCTGTGGCAGCAATTCGGCGGGAGGTCCTTCGCTCCGAGCGGGAGTGGGGGACTGTCCACCGAATTGCCACCGAATAGCTGGACGTGTCGCCCCTCTCCCGAGCGGCTGCCCCAAGCACCTGCTTGGCAAGCTGGGGCCGGTCCTGGCCCCAGGGAGCTTGTCTCTGGGTAACCCCCAGCCAGCTGGGGGGTCTCAGCCCTCGCCGCGCCCGGCCGGTGCAGGCAGGAGCCACTGTCCGTTCCCAGCGGGCTCCGGAGAGCCCAGCCCTGGCGACGCCTCCCTCAGGCCCCGCGCGCTTAGCCGGGCTCGGCAGGGACTGGGCCGGTTTCCTCGGGCCCAGGGTACGTGGCTGGGTTTACCCCACAACCCTGGAACAAGACACTTCTGCTCAATATCCCTCCCAGGCCCCAGGATGGAGGCATTTTAGCTTTTGTCCAAACCCCCAACTGCACACAACCCATGTTTCCATTTCGCCCGATTTTCACACACGTCCAACACATTCAACTTTGGGGGCTAAAAGGTTCCCATGTTAGGTCCTGTCTAGCTGGAATGGAGTTGTAGATATTCATGTGGGACTTGCCAGATGGGCTCAGATCCAACATCCACGTAGTCCAGCACGTCCCACCTTACACAGCCCTCCGCACCAGGTGCGTAAGAGGGTGTGAGAACCCCGCAGTAGCAAAGTTGCCCCCCAACTTCTCAACATTAGACCTCATCCGGATCTCTGCTAGTTAAAGATTGGCTTCAAATGCATACGTGTTTTAATAGGGGAGAGTGCGTTCTGTGTGATAGGACAAATTCAAATATAATAGATATCTAAATAAATATCAAAAGAGATGTTGCCATTCTCCCTATAAATGTCCCATTTGAATGTGCTCTGTGCCTCAGTTTCCCCCACCTTAAAGACTTATTCAGAGTTTGAAATTTGGCCTGGATGGAGTCTCTTTTCCTTGGGTAGGGGAACAAAGTTCACAAGGAAGTTCCGAAGGATTGAAAAGTCACTTTTTGAGCACGTGAAATAGCAGCGGGGACTGCATGCAGAAGCCAGATTAGGAGAGGGAGCTTACAGAACACACACCTGCGGCTAAATGCAAAACAAGGAAATCAGGCTTGGCCTCAGAAGGGAAAAGTGTCTCTCTTGCCGTTTGAAATGGGGTTCGGTACTTGGTGCATTGTGCATGCAGCGGGGTTTACTTGCAGCATGCTGTTCAGCCACGAAGGGACGCAGCATAGCGTACACCGTTCCAGGCAAGGTGTTGTCCCTGGTAAACAAGACAGGGACTCAAGCGGCGGGGAAGCGGGTCGCTGTTTTCTTGAATAAACTCCTGTTTAAGATGGACAGAGGCCATAGATCATGACACTGAAAACAGTAATAATACCTAGCTCTTATATAGAGCTTTTCACCTGTAGCTCTCCAAGGACACACGATTAATAGGGCTGTATTAACAGTATGGGTGAGGCACAGAACTAGCCAGGCGGCGGTTTGCTCTGCGTTGGGGAATCGCCTTCCTGAGATTCATTGGGTAATGCAGTCAGCACTTCCCACACTAAAGCTTTGCCCCAGCAGGGACACAATTGAGTTAGTCAAAAAAAAAAAAAAAAACCCAGGCCTAAGAATTAATCTTAGTTCTGCCACAGATTCCAGGAGCAGCCTCAGATGGACCAGAACATTGGTCCATGCCTCAGTTTCTCCAGGTGTAAAGCAGATGTATAACTCATCTATTACCCCACAGTGGTGGTGAAGCTTTTCATTTTACAAGCCTTCTGCAGCTGAGAAGCTCTATATAAGAACGTAGGACGTGCCAGACTGGAACAGACCCAAGGTCCATCTATCCTAGTAACCTGTTTCCAATAGGGGGCAGCACCTGATATTCCACAGGAAGGAGCAGAAACCCCACAGTAGCAGATGTAAGGTAATCTGCCCCTGCAACCCCATTAAAGTCCCATCCTACTGCCTGAAAGCGTGAGGTTTTCTATCCCTTCCAAAACTTTCCCCTCGGGTTAGCATTAACTGTTAGAATGCTGGATATTCTTGTTATCCATATAAGCATCGATATAAACTAAATTCTTGGCCTCAACAACGTCCAGTGGCCTTGAGTTCCAAAGGCTAATTACACATCATGTCAAAAGTATTTCCTTTTGTCAGTTGAGTTTGCCACCTTTCAATTTCACGGAACAGCCTCCCGGCTATTACTACTGATGCTGTTAAACAGGTGCTGCGTGCTGCCGCAGAAGAGGTTGGAACTCAGTGGTAAATACAGTAATTACTGTATATACAGAGCCTGACCCTGGCAAAACCTGCATGCAGGACTCTTGCAGAAGTTTCCAGGAACAGGGTGGGGGTAGGGTGGGAGGGGAGGGTGAAGGTTTCTAGTTTTAGGTCAATTTGTAGCTAGTAAAAGTGCTAGCCAGTAGCAAAGCCTGTAAAGGACTTTAAGACCCTTCCAGGCAGCGCTATAGGAATCCAGGATGATTAGTATTACCCACCGTCTCAGCTCCATAGGATGCAGGAGTTTTAACTTTACCGCCGGAGTGGATCTGCAGCCAGTTGCCATCCTACCGCTGATCACAGGCCCTGGCTGCCTGTGGACAGTTAGATCCATGTAAGAATGTACCCCAGGAACGTAACAGCTTTGATGCTAGCTGGTGATTTAAAAACCAACAGCCACACAGCGCAGTTCCACCGCCTCACTCGTGCCTCAGCGCACCCAGCTGGCTTCACAAAGAAAAAAGGTCCTTTCTAGGTGGACTCATTTGATTGAGCAGCTGTGTTGGGGAAGGAGGGGGTATCTGGTGAAACGTCATACTGATAGTATTTTATTTCCTCTCAATAAAACCCGAAAAGTTATTACCCCGCTGGGCCCCTAATGAGTTTTCCTGGTAAGTGGCCTCTTCTGTCCGACGGTGAAAGAGAAGAGACGGGGGAGCGGCGAGGGGAAGGAGGAAACCTCGGACTGCTGGGCATGCTGAGCGGGGGCAGTAGCTAAACAGTCACCTTTGCTGTCTCAGTCTCTTCCCGCTCTCTGTATACGACCAGAGCTAGAGCTTCTGGAGACTTGTATCTTTAGCTACGCCGGAGATCAATCAGATAACGACAGCACCGTGGTTTCTGCGTTGTCCTGGCTCTGTATGCCATGCTTTCCAGCAGCCCCCAACCGCGGCCGCCTGCTGTCTCCGTCTCAGCCTAGCGGGGTTGGTCTGCTTCCCCCGGCACCGTGGTAGATGAGCAGTGTAACATGCAGATCTACAGCATCAAGACCAATACTTCACTGCAGCCCCCTTCCCCTGCCGCCAGGGCTTTGACCCCGGGAGAAAGGAACCCGCAGCGGCGAGGCAGAGAAGGGAAGAACCAGCCTACGCAGCGGACGAGCAGAAAGCTGAGGAGGTGGGAGAAGGGAAGGTTGCAGGAACAGAGGCCCAGTGAATGTCAGTGAAATGAAGGGAACTGTTGGACTTGGCTGCTCTCCCTTCCTTTAGTAAATAGCATTGGCACCTTTAGGGAGAAGAAGAGTGGCCTTGAGTCTAAAGACAAGGGAATGGGGGATCTGGGTTCTCCTCCTGGCTCTGTGACTTCGTCGCTCTGAGCTAGGACAGGGGTCGGCCACCTTTCAGAAGTGGTGTGCCGAGTCTTCATTTATTCACTCTAATGTAAGGTTTCACGTGCCAGTCAGACATTTGAACGTTTTTAGAAGGTCTCTTTCTAGAAGTCTATAATATAGAACTAAACTACAGTTGTATGTAAAGTAAATAAGGTTTTAAAAATGTTTAAGAAGCTTCATTTAAAATTAAATTAAAATGCAGAGCCCCCCGGACCAGTGGCCAGGACCCGGGCAGTGTGAGTGCCACTGAAAATCAGCTCGCGTGCCGCCTTCTGCACGTGTGCCATAGGTTGCCTACCCCTGAACTAGGACAAAACGCCGGGCCTCAGTTTCCCCATCTGTAAAACACCCTGGGCTCTCTCACAGGAGTGTTATGGGGCTAAGGTCACTGCAGCTGGGAGAGCACTTGGGGAGCCCAGGACGGCTGGAACTGTGGCAATGTGAAGTACTGGTATTACTGCTCCCAGTGGTGCCCATATGTAAGGTGGCCCAGCAGGACAGAGATGAGAAGATAGGACTCTGTTCTGCTAGGCTGGCTGTGATCGGGTGAATCCGTGTGGCAGCAGTGAGCTCACACCACATTCCGTTTAGAGATCGCACTCCCGCTGGAGGGAAAAGCCGCTGTTTGCTCCGTTCCAGCGGGAGTCCGTTCAACAACAACGTAACTGAAGAGGGATGAGGAGCCGAGTCTGGCCCCAGAAAGAGGCAGTACTTCACTGGCTGATGGTTATACCAAGAGGGTTTACGATGCTTGCAAACTCATTGGCCTTCCAGTAGCTGCTTCCCTCTGCCAGCTGGCTAATCTGGAGGGGTCATGCACAGGCGCTCTGTGGCCACGCACCCCAGTGCACTGGGGATGAAAACGCCAAGTTTTGCTTTATGATCCCTTAAAGGGACACTGTCAAGCTGTTCGGCAGCCACAAATTTGACCTCCCCCAGCTGGGTTTTGGATTGTGGTGGGTTCACATGGTACTCCCCCCCTCCTCCCAACTCATCTCCTTCGCCCCCACCCCCAATCCTGTCTGCTCTATATGTGGGACCTGCCAGAGCATGGGAAGTTTTCATAAGGATCCTGAGAACAGGAATCAGCACAGAACAGGGAACAGTGCACAGGGTAGAGAGACCCTCGTAAATTTCCACAGACTGGCTGATCTCAGGAAAAGAGTAAGCAGAAGTATGCTCACACTTGCAGGCATGGCGCCCCTGAGAATGTTTTTGTAGGGACACCTGGGAACGCTTTATATAACCAATCTTATGGATTATGACAAGTCTTAAAGACATATAAAGTAAACATTATGCTTCTGACTTTAGATGTTTACATTATTTAATAGCAGGTTTTCTTTAAAGCACCATTCAACCATTAGGGCTACCAAAGGACCTTACAAATTGATATAAAGGTTACAGATTAAGAACTATTTGCCCATTACTGAAATGCACCCACCTCTGGACTGGTACGTGGCAGCTGTTTAACTGCACATTGCAACACTGGAGTGTAGAACAAGAAAACACAGAAAAATCTCATACCCAAATGAAACAGCAGAGACACAGAGTACAACTGGAGTTGGAATTTGACCAGGAGAGCAACATTAATGCTGCTAACGCTTGCAAAAGCTCTGTGGGATTTTTAACACTCAACCCACCCTGCATGGCATTAGGGAGCTCTGTGTAGCCACAACCACACTGCTGTGTGGTGCTATCATATCATTTTGAGACCCTATGCAAAATAAAGTTGTGTCACATTTCCGTATCAATTCACCTCTCATTTATACAAAGGCCATTCCCCACGACCATTGCCTCGCTCTGCAAGCTTTGACTCGAATACTAAACCTCCACCAGATACATTCTTTTGATCACAGACTAAACCAGGCTTTGACCTAAGACCATATTTTTTTAATTTCTTTTTATTCTTGACTGCTGGCCTCTATAAACTCCAACTCCTCCGCTGCTCAGAAAGAAAGACCCGGAATGTAAAGAATTATTCCCCAGGAAAGGAACTACTAATTTTTTTAGCAGACAGCACTAATAATTCAAAGCTGGGAGACACTGCCTGAAGAAATTTCTTTTTGGCTTTGGATATTTATTGTTCCTGGGATTGGGGAGGCACAGAACTTGGTTACTTCGGAAATAACCTAGATCGTTGGGGTGCACTGGGCTGAGAGCACACAAGAGGAGAACCAAAGGTGCATCACAAGAGATCTTGGCCAGTTTCATACAGGAAGCTCAACTGCTTCTCCCAACAGGACTCTCATGCTTAAACTAAGCCAGTCACTAAGTGTATTTCACTGACTCTGACCGCTGGATAAATGGCACCCCCAGGCCCTGTAAGGTGCACACCTGGTACTGGCTCTGCAGCAAATATTCAGTGGTCTGTTGAGGTCTAGTGCAGTGACTCTCAACCTAAAATATTTCAGAGGGAGGTGGGGACTTCTTTGGAAATCTTAGACAGTCTGCGGCTCCCCAGAGGTCCACAGGCCGAAAACCACTGGTCTGTGGGAATGACCACCTTTCACAGACCCCTTAGACATAGAATATCAGGGTTGGAAGAGACCTCAGGAGGTCATCTAGTCCAACCCCGTGATCAAAGCAGGACCAATTCCCAACTAAATAATCCCAGCCAGGGCTTTGTCAAGCCGGGCCTTAAAAACCTCCAAGGAAGGAGATTCCTCCACCTCCCTAGGTAACACATTCCAGTGCTTCACCACCCTCCTAGTGAAATAGTGTTTCCTAATATCCAACCTAGACCTCCCCCACTGCAACTTGAGACCATTGCTCCTTGTTCTGTCATCTGCCACCACTGAGAACAGCCGAGCTCCATCCTCTTTGGAACCCCCCTTCAGGTAGCTGAAAGCAGCTATCAAATCCCCCCTCATTCTTCTCTTCTGGAGACTAAACAATCCCAGTTCCCTCAGCCTCTCCTCATAAGTCATGTGCTCCAGACCCCTAATCATTTTTGTTGCCCTCTGCTGGACTCTTTCCAATATTTCCACATCCTTCTTGTAGTATGGGGCCCAAAACTGGACACAGTACTCCAGATGAGGCCTCACCAATGTCAAATAAAGGGGAATGATCACGTTCCTCGATCTGCTGGCAATGCCCCTACTTATACAGCCCAAAATGCTGTTAGCCTTCTTGGCAACAAGAGCACACTGTTGACTCATAGCCAGTTTCTCGTCCACTGTGACCCCTAGGTCCTTTTCTGCAGAATTGCTACCTAGCCACTCGGTCCCTAGTCTGTAGCAGTGCATAGGATTCTTCCGTCCTAAGTGCAGGACTTTCTTCCTCCTTTCTCTGAAGCAGCTGCCACTGGCTAGGACTGGTGCCAGCCAACTGAGTTAGACAGATCATGGCTCTGAGCAGGTCTGGAAATTGCTAATCGGTTCATTATGTGATCGTGGAGAGCCCTGTTTTCCAAAGGTGCTGAACACCCACAACTCCAGTTGAAGTCAAGTAGGAGCTGTGAGTGCTCAGCACCTTTGAAAACAGGCTGTGAACCTCTCTGCCTCATATTAGCCACCTGTAGACTAGGAAGGATCCGGAGCTTTTTGGGAGAGTGAGTGTGTGTGCAGGGGGCATTGTGAGGCATTATCACTGACAAACTCAGTTCAAACCCGTTCTTGGCCGGATTTCCAGGCCTGTAATTCCTCTCTATAAATTCCTGGTTCTTCCTAAGGATGCACAGCTGTGATGGTGCTGCGACACCTACATAGTGTTTGTAGTAGGAAGACAGCCTGAGACAAACTCTTGTATTAGAGGCCTGGTATGAGGCAGGACCTGCTCACAGAATCTGGCAAGAACAGGGCTGATATTGCAGAAATACACATTGCTAAGCAGTGCTCATGCAAACACATCCTGATATCAAGTGGTACCAGAACATCCCGCTATCAAGGATGGTACAAAAACATTCCCCAAGGGTAACAAAAACACACTGACCCTTCAAACAAGAGAAGGTCAGGATGACAGTACGTAACTTGTTTATATCAAGGTATAAAGATGTGTTTCAGAGGGAGTATCTTTGGCCACCCAAGGGGGCAGTGGAAAGTCCCAGCACTGACCGAGTTGTGTCCTTTGTCACGGGCATCCATGTCTTAGTATCCTCGTAGAGTCTGCCAGGTGCTACTACTGTGCTTCGTCGACAATAAAGCTGGCTGGGCACCTTTGTACCTTAACGGATCGTATGATCATTGGGCAGTTCACTCAAGGTCTGCTGTGCTGGCTGTCACAGGAAGAACACACACACGCAGCCAAGTATCTAACCACAGTAATAAGTGCAAAAGCCTGCAGCGCTCAGTGGTGTGCGTATGTACAGAAATCAGAAAAACATGAGGAAATGTTAGTAAAACTACAATAGGGTCAGGTGGTAAACAACCCTGTTGGGATCATGAGGCAAAACAATCCTAAATTTGGGGAGTAGAAGTTAGACTGGTGGAATGCTCCCAACTCACTGAACCCCACAGTGGAACCATACACTGACCACACCAAGAAGAGGTTTGGTTTGAGAAATTCTGGCAGAACTAAATTCCAATATGCTGTCAAGTTAGCCCAGTAGCTTATGCATGGAGAGATGTTGAGTCAGCACCACAGGGACCTAGTAAATAAATGAAGTAGTAATCTACGAGGTTGCTCAGAAAGTTGGCTGCTTAAAGCAGTTACTGTCTCTATGGGGATTATTTTAGATGCAGTTTAACACCTTATTTCTCAAACTTCATTATCAGTTCTAGGAGGACACTCCACCTAGGGCAGCAGAATTTAGGTCTACTTCGCACAGGATAGATGGGATATTCTACCTATTAAATTCAATCTTTCTTCCATAGTCCCTCCAGCCCCCTAGATCCTGGGCACGCTTTATTTCTCCCCTCATCTTTCTGGAGACGTGGCATCCAGACATGAAAGCTTAATAGTCCTGGAGCAGTCACGCCACCTATCCGCATCAAACTAAACTCCAACATGTCATTCCGCTCTGAAGCCCTCTTCCCACTATGGATGAAACCACGATAAAGCTACATGATTGGCCACTGGGCGGAGGGAACTATGCAGAGCCTCAACCCACATCATTTATATCAATATCGTGCGCTGCTCTGTGATGCCAGCAAAGCAGGTTCCTGCATATGCCAAGGTCCCCATGCCTCACTTGAATACCGACAAACACAGAGCTGGAATCAGTCTGGTTCACCTGTGTGTAAAATACATACCCTGTTTCCCCGAAAATAAGACATCCTCCGAAAATAAGGCCTACTTACAGTTTTGCCTCTCGTTGTAATATACGGCATCCCCCCGATAATAAGACCTCCCCGATAATAAGGCATCCACCGATAATAAGGCATTTTTCATTTCTGAAAAATAAGACATCCCCTGAAAATAAGACCTAGCGCATCTTTGGGAGCAAAAATTAATATAAGACACTGTCTTATTTTTGGGGAAACAGGGTATTAGAGTTATAAAAATGTGCTAGTGTTTAGACTTTATTGAAGGTGTGTAGTTGCTGCCTGGATTAACCTCACTTATACCAGCTGTATCCCATACTGTAATCCCCAAATTAAGCATTTGTAGCATAAGCCTCTGACTGTATAAAGCACCAGATAGGAGACAGATATTAGTGTAAAGTGCTAATCTTTAACAGAAAGTATGTCTTGCTCCACAAGGAAGGCCCATCAACACCAGCTATTGTGGAACATCAAAGAGGACAAAAGACTTTGTTGATAGCTCATCCCTCAACCCCCAGGAAGAAGAGACATGCAGGTGAACTCCTCCCCACAGCTGAGTTGGCAATTTGAAGCAAAAGGGAGGGAAGGGAAGGGATAAAAACTCCTAATTCAAGGAAGCTGTATCTTTACCCCTGCCTGGACCTTAGGGGAAGGATTACTAAATGTAAGCAAAGATAACCACTAGTTAGCCCTAAAGGACATACTGAGCTTGATTATAAAAGGTTCTATTCTTTTAATCTTAAGACTGGAACTCATTTGTGTGTATATATGTTTACCTACTTTACCGTATAGATAACTCATTAAATAGGAAAAGGAAATAAATCTTTAGATAGTTTATTATAGGACGGCCTACCAGCATAGTCTTTCGTGTGAGATGTGAAGAGCAACTAAGCTGAGGTAAGTGACTGGTCCTTTGGGACTGGAAGTAACCTGAATATTGCTGTGATCTTTGGTGTAAGGCAAAGGCAGCGCACCTGGGTGGTGAGACAGACCGGAATACCTACGGGGACTGGCTGAGACTCCATCTTAAGGCGGTTCACACTTGATAACTGGTTGGTGAGATCGAAGTATAGAACTCACCCAATTGGGGGTTTGTGATCTGTTTCCTAACCGTCGGCCCTAAGGCTGGTACCCACACTCAAGCCACTGCAGGACAGCTCGATAGAGTCTCAAGCCCTTATACATTTAAGGTCAGTCTGTCCAATTTGCCCCTTCCTCGTAGCCTCATTGTAATATTTGTTCCATGGGCTTTTTCAAGCATGCTGTTCCAAGGAGGACCGCTGAGCGGAGATAGGAGTAGCCTATCAAGGAAGGGGAAAGAGTATTTTTGGATGCAGACTGGATAATCTAGCGAGGCAGGCTTTAAACTAGTTTCAACATGGGCAGGAGACAAAAGACCACAGGTAAAAGTCCACAACCTGGAGACTGGGCTGATGGGTTGTCAAGCATAGAGGGAAAGAGGAGAGATGAGAGGGAATATAGAGGGGAAATCTAATGAACAGCTTAGATGATTGTACACAAATGCAAGTAGTATAGGGAATAAACAGGAAGATCTAGAACTACTAGTGAATAATCACAATTATGTCATAATTGTGATTCAGAGATTTAGGATAATTTAGGAGACTGGAATATTGGTACAGAAGAGGATAGCTTGTTTAGGAACAGGCGGCAGGGAAAAAAGGGAGGTGGTGTTGCCTTGTAATAAAAATTGAATACACTGGCATCGAGGTCAAGATAGAAGTGGAGACAGAGCTGTTCAAAGTCTCTGGGTAAGGATAAAAGGGTAAAAAACAAGGGTGATGTCACAGTAGGTCTACAACAGACCACCTAACCAGGAAGAAGTAGTGTACGAGCCTTTTTTTAAAACAACTAACAATCACCCAAAACACAGGATTTGATGGTGATGGGGGACTTCAATTGCCCAGGCATTTGTTAGGAAAATAATACAGCAAGGCACAGATTATCCACCAAGTTCTTGGAATGCATTGGAGGCAACTTTTTATTACAGAAGGTGGAGAGAGTGCCTAGAGGAGAGGATGTTCTACATCGGATTCGGACAAATAGGGAGGAACTGGTTGAGAATGTGAAGATGAAGACAGCTTGGGAGAAAGTGATCATGAAATGGTAGAGTTCACAATTCTAAGGAATGGTAGGAAGGAAAACAGCAGAAGACAGACAATGGACTTCAAGAAGGAAAATCTTAAGGGAAGCAAGTCTAAGGGAAAAAATGTTCAGGGGAGCTCCCAAGCCATTCAAGTGCCCTGGGTCATTGAGCAGAGAAGAATGAAATCTTCTATACCTCCAATCAAAGGCATGGGATCCCACTTCACAACTAAACAGTAGTTACTGAGATGGGATTAACGGACACTTCCTCTCCCTTTGCTACTGCTGAAGGGGAAGAGTATTTGAAGGAGAACTGTTTAACTTATCAACAATATTCAAGGCAAGTATACCAGAAGGGACATGGCTTATTTGTCCTTGGTTTCCACTACTGTGTACTAAAGTGGTCTAGGGAGCAGTCACCACTGCACTTCCTAGTCAGTGCAAGGCAACAATGCTTTCCAAGTTCTCTGTAGGCTCGTGCATCCTCAAGGCAGTGACATCTGGGCTCAGGACTGCAAGCAAACGATTCCTGGATTATAAAAACTAGTTTGTGCCACTGGCTTGCTGTCTGACCTTGGGCCAGTCACTTTGCAAATTGTTTCCTTATTGGTAAAATAGGGAGAATACTTAGCTGTCTGGGTGCTGGTAAATACCTTATAAAAACGGATTGGCCATTTATTAAACATTGTTGTAATGGAACGCAGATTGATTTTTCCCAGACACTCAAGAGGACATCGTTTTACTGAACTACTTGTGTGAGCCTATGTATGGTCCTCCCAAAGCCTGTAGAAGTAGAAATGCAGAACTAGTGCTATTTACATTTGGATTAAAAGGATCTCACTTGTTGATTTCAAAGTGTTCTGAAGGGTCAACAGCATCCAACATCCCCCTCCCACGAAGAATGTTAGTGTGGTTAAATGCTTCTCAGAACAGCCAGCGTCCACCTCCCCCCCAAAAAGGACAATCACATGGAAAGCAGCAGAAGAGAGTTTACCATTAGGGTGCCCAAAACACCTAGCAAGATGGAAGAGGTGTATTCCCCCTGCATCCACCCCTGACAGCTTTACAAACTAAACACATTGCTTATTTACATTCACTTCTCTATTTTTATTCTATTTCTTGCATGGTCTTCAAATACAGTTTTACAGCTCATTTTTCTGCTACAGATACTGTTGATCTAAAAACAGATTAATGAAAGTGGCATTCCAACCTTAATGAAAATTCATAACCATGAAAGATATGTCAACTTATCACTTTACAATCCTAGAGTGATGGTATTGGCCTGGACATTCCATCCGTTTGTACAACTAACTTCTGTAACAATAAAATTCATAGGAAAAGATTGTGGCAACTCCTTAAAGCCAAGATATAAGGCCACAAGCATCCTATCCTGTAATGCTATGAATCCAGATCAAGTAGTAAGTTGACTCTGGTATCCATAAAAAAAAAAAAAAAAAAAAAAAACACACAAAAAAACACAAAACCACACAACTCTTCCACCTGCTAAGACCAAGGGATCAGCTACTTACTCAAAGCTGTATTAAAACTAGTGACATTCAGCTCTGATTTACATGAGATCCCATAGCATGACCCTATACCTCTCTCTGTAAATGAAATGAACTTGTTTAAACTTAAATACTTCACTACTAAATTAAAAAATTATTCACATTCTGAAAAAGAAAAATATCCTATGTGACTGCACCGGAAGGCCAAACGTTAGCTTCTCCTTACAGGTTGCAGACATTACTGCAGTCTAATGCTATTTGTTATAGCTTGTAAAACTTCTTCAAAGCTACACAGATGGGAGCTTAAATAAGGACTTGAATGTCTTTTGTTTGCCACCAAAACCAAGAGGGACATTTAAAAAGAAGGAAGGTAAACACAGTTGATGGTAGCAGGTGAAATTAGTAAGGTAAGGTAAGGTAAGGTAAGGTAAGGTAATGTAAAGGGTATATTATTGGCCAATTACATCTCTGGAACACAGGGCTTCTACAGAAAAATCAATAACCCCCACAAATGGTGTGACTACCTCACTACCAGATCCCCTAACCATGCTGGCTCCATCACATTAGTCAAATACATCAGATCTGGGTAAAAACATTAAACTCTCAGAATATCTGCAGTTACATTAATTAGGTAACCATTTAAATAATTTGTAAAAATGTGCTTATTGTGATGTTTCTTCTACAAAAATTCTTTGATACAAACATGCAGGATTTGAAGACCCTGATTTAGTCAAACCAGTATGAACAGTCTTTGAAGCAGGAGACTGATCCAAGGACAAATCCTGACCATGGACCAGTTCCCTCTCACTTCCTCCATCCACCTCCTCTTTGAGACTGCCACCAAAATTAACAGGTTCAGCAGGCCTCCCACTGAATTGCTGGTTCAGTCCCAGGAGAATGATGATAGCACCAGGCAGTGGCAGCCTTGCAACAGAACTGCCTGTCCTCTGAAGGAATGATCCTTCTGGATCAGCACCTCTTACCCAACATGGTCAGTTTCTAGCCCTGGGTATGAGGCACAGTAGAAAAAGCCAACGCCGAGGACAGAGTCATTCTCCATTGTGGTTTGACGTTAGTCAAAAGTGCCATCTTGGACCAATACCATTTCACTTTTCAGAAGAAAAAAATTACAAAACCAGCAAACACAAAGAAGTTATTAAGCATACAGCTAGTTTATATACACTGACATTTACAAGTCTGTCATTAGTGACTTTTGCCACAGACAACTGCACATTTGTCCCTACAAAGCACAAAGCCTGAACCAATGGTCATTAGCAGTGACAACTGGTCACTGCCTTATAAACAAGCATAAAGATAGCCAAAAACAGAACCGTCAATACCGGTCTTTAAATTGCTGACTGACACAAGTAATCCTTCCCATCTCTGTAACATGAAGTACCCCAATTACACCCCTCCCTCCTCACATCCTGCTGTATGACACAGGGAAAAAGAAAATCAGATCTTAACAGTTACTCCAGAAAAAGAACACCATTCTGTTAACTGCATATATGGATGCAAAGAACTGCTACCAACCACGTCACTGGGCAGGAAGGGGGGGCTCCTCCCGGAGGATACAGCCCACGCAAGATTCCTTGGCACTTCACACAAGCCCAGGAAAGGACAACAAGGTTTCTCTTTTTCAGAACTGGGTTTTCAGCAGCACTCTCTTCATCCAACAAGTTAACGTTTGAAATGTGTGATGGGTGGATTTTCACATAGCCCCTTCTAGCAAGTTGGCTGACTGCTGTGTTTGTGCAGTTAGACCATATGAAGATCCCCACCACCACCCGCCCAGCTGTTAAGGGACTACAGTATTCGAACAGTTCATTGTCAAGGACTTCACAGACTCCTTCCAAGGATAACAACATCCTTTGGAAATCCCTCCATTTTAGCTATTTCAAAACAACCCAGCTTGCTGTAAAATTCCAGGATTCTTTTATCATCTGGTCTCACTTCACAAAAAGCCCCACGGGAGCCTGAAGAAAAAAAAAAAAAGGGGGGGGGGAGGAGAAGAGTTATTGTAACAAAACCCCCAAACTCTGCAAACATCGTTAGATTCTTTTCCATCTATTTTAACATTTAAAATCGATCATATCACTGAACTAGTGCCATACCTGGTATACCTACTGCCAGAAACGGAGGCTAGATTTATGGTAACATAGCTGATACCTTTCCACAAAGATTGTACGTTTCTGTTGCTGGCTTGTAGACTGCATCCTAGCAGATTGTAGTCAAATTGCCTCTACAGGCCCGCTTCACATGAAAACATCCTGAAGCTCAGGCACCGGCTGAGAGAACAGCACCACAAAAGGGCATGTGAATTGCTCAAGATAACTGCAAGCCTCAGGTATGCAGCGAGGCAAAAGGCCAAGCGCCTCCAGCATTCAAGACGGAAGATCTCAGCATACAATCGATCACACTTCGGAAATGGCTTCAAGGATTTCAGCCCGGGAAATATAAAGATTTGTGTGGCTGCTGTGGACCTCAGTTAGCCAAATTGCTCCCTCAGTTCTTCCCATTTCCTAATTTGCAAAATATTCGCTACAATAATAGTATCTTTTACAGAAGATAGACAGTAGCATTAGAGCTAGAATGGGAAAGCAATTTATAAACAACCTCACGTGCCAATTTAGCAGAAATCAGATCTCCCACACTGACCTGGGAATGCAAAATGCATCAGCACCCCCAATCCTAGAACTCCCAGTTTGCCTAACACCAAGGGGATGAAATGCTGTGGCCATTCTTAAATCACTGTACCTAGAGCACCCCCAACAATCCCAAGAGCAAAAACTCACCATTAGCTTTCAGAGAGGACAGCAGGCAGGCCATCATGCTTTTGGCCACACTTGGGTCAGTCACTTTTTTGTGGATGTCTATCTTTATCAGCGACGGGAAATTGGCGAGGAATGTCTCTGGCAATACTTCCTGCTCTTCATGGAAACTCAACATTATTTTCTAAAGAGGACAGAAAGGAACAGTCTTTTCAGCATGATCAGTTTTGCTGATGTGGGCTGTTTTGTTCAGGGTTGTATGCCTCTAAGAGCATCACACACAAATCAGCAGAGACCAGGCACTTCAGATATACCAGCAAAACAAGCCTTGTAAGGAATTGCATGAAATTACCATTCACAAAATCCTGTAATTAGTGCTAGTTAGCCTTTTACCTCTTGACACAGGAAAATAAGTCAGCTGTTTAAAATAAAAGCAAGTTCTCTTTTTCAGGAGTCTGATTCCCAGTCAGTTAGAAATGCAACCAAGGTAGCAAAGATTTGAATTCTAACAGTGGGATAAAATGGTCAGGCAAGTGCCTGAGGCTGTATTAATAATGTTGGAAAGACAAAAATAACTGAGTAACCAAACATCGTAGAAAGTTACACTGCTCAGCTGATATACTCCATAAAGGAGGAGATTCCATCAGTCCTACCAGGGAGTTGGACAAGAATTTTAGAAGACGACCTCACTTCGGAAGAGGAACTCTGCATTAGTGAAATTTAGGGACTGGGTGCTGGTACAATGACAGTAGGGGAGAGATCTACTGGTAGAGATCATTTGAAGTCCCTCGCTCTTAGGTGCACTCAAAACCGTTATTTATACCACACTAACGTGTGGCAGTGGTGGCATAGTAGGAATGCACCTCAGATTAAGTGTTACCATAATATGTAATCTACTTTACAAAACAAAGCCCAATAAGAATTTGTTTTCTCATACGGGGGAAACAATACCCACTTGCAAGGGGGGAAAAATGTAACCAGCATTTAGAGCAACGACTGCAGCGTAATGGGTAATCAAAATGAGCTGTCCTGCCCAACAGTTTGCAGCCAAATCCACTGAAGGTAAGTTATTAAGCTGCTTGCTACTATTCTAAAATTACAATTCTTCCCCAGTACGTTGACATGCCATCAGACGTATGCAAGCAGGACAGGCTTCTAATTCTGACTACTGATGAGGGAGTTTCTATCCAGCGTGGACACAGACATCAATCAAAATCAGAAAGAGTGTAGAGCCCATTCGCCACCTGTTCAGTGCAGGACTGTTCCCCAAAGAAGATTTCTATTGATTTTTTGCAGCAAGTCAGTTACAAAACGAGGCAGCACAGTGATAATAGTAACAAATGCAATATCAATTCTTTATGAACTTGAAACTAGACCACATCAGCTGGCAGGTTCAAGAGCTGGACTAATGGATGCATGTACTTATTGGAGCCGCCTGTTCTGACACCATAGCAGAGTTCTTAGATGTGGACATATCTGACAGATGTAAGAGTTAAAAATTGCGTTCCTTTCCTGTTGATTTGCTGCCTGTGCTCCAATGGCAAAGACAGACTGTGGGGCATTCGTTCTTTGACACAGACTGGCCAATCAGAACGAAGATTCTCTGCCCCTTTAGTTACTAGTGACCTGCACTCTCAGGAGAAAGATTCCATAAGCGGTCAAAGGACTAAATTTGTCCACTACCTAACTCTCCAGTTCTGGAAAGGTCTTGAGTCTCAACCCAGCCAAACAGTTTCTCTTTGGGAAGACTATTCCTTTTTGACCAAACAAGACAAATTCTCAGGTAAGGAACAAAATTTGACTCTGTTTTGGTCTCAAGGCACAGCTTAGGGTTCTGTCTAGCAGTCCTTGCAAGTAGAGGAGGAAGACACAACAGGAAGGCCACTGATGGATAGGAAATGTGAAACAGGGAGAGCACCACCCTCTTGGAAAGGAACACTCCTTGAGGAATCACTAAGAGTAGAGCACTCTCCATCCAGTGGCAGCACTAGCGGATACATTCTGGATATGCAGTATCATGTGGCAGTCTTGAAAAGTTCACTCACTCAAGCCTGGTGCCACTCTGCCCAGGATGCAGAGGCTTAGCCAGCAAGCCTTGCACTTCAACTAACACACAAGCCTCTTAGATAGAAGTGCTTTCACCAAAACAACCCTTCGAGAGGTCTTAAGTCCCTTCCTGCAACTCTCAGAGTATGAACAAGGCAAATAAGCTTCCCAAAGGATTAGGATCAGAGCAGGTAAATCCTAAGGCCCTTAAGTCAGCCCAGATCTTTCCTAGTTTTCAGCTGGGAAGGAAGTTTTCTGGAAGTGAAATTCTGACATCACCGTCAAAGAGAAAGCTAGGTTATCCATGGAGAACTACTGTCTTGGAGGAACACTAGGAAACCCCCTTGGAAAATCATTTTTTTCACTGGATCCCTTAATGTGTGATGGGGAAAGACAGGACGTCTAGGAAGTTGAGACATCCTTAAATACTTCTTGCAGAAATGGAGAGAAGGCATTCTGGCATTCCGGGCTGAAGTTCCCTGCTGTCTACACCAACCGGGGAGACATCCCACACATCTCATTTTAAGCAAAATAGTTTTTTTTTCCTGGAGCACATCATGGCAAAGGCTGTCCTATTCAGTAGTGCCCTATTCACGTCCTTCAGTAGTGTCCTGTCACACACCAAGAGCTTCAGAGCACCTGGGCTGGGGTGAGTCACAGGCCTCCAAACAAGCATAACAAGTCTTGTGGATAAGGGTGAAGCTGTGGATGTGGTATACCTAGACTTTAGTAAGGCATTTGATAAGGTCTTGCATGATATTCTTATCGATAAACTAGGCAAATACAATTTAGATGGGGCTACTATAAGGTGGTGCATAACTGGCTGGATAACTGTACTCAGAGAGTAGTTATTAATGGTTCCCAATCCTGCTGGAAAGGCATAACAAGTGGGGTTCCGCAGGGGTCTGTTTTGGGACCATCTCTGTTCAATATCTTCATCAACGACTTAGATATTGGCATAGAAAGTACGCTTATTAATTTTGCAGATGATACCAAACTGGGAGGGATTGCAACTGCTTTGGAGGATAGGGTCATAATTCAAAATGATCGACAAATTGGAAAAATGGTCTGAGGTAAACAGGATGAAGTTTAACAAAGACAAATGCAAAGTGCTCCACTTAGGAAGGAACAATCAGTTTCACACATACAGAATGGGAAGAGACAGTCTAGGAAGGAGTACGGCAGAAAGGGATCTAGGGGTTATAGTGGACCACAAGCTAAATATGAGTCAACAGTGTGATGCTGTTGCAAAAAAAAGCAAACATGATTCTGGGATTCATTAACAGGTGTGTTGTGAGCAAGACATGAGAAGTCATTCTTCCACTCTACTCTGCGCTGTTTAGGCCTCAACTGGAGTATTGTGTCCAGTTCTGGGCACCGCATTTCAAGAAAGATGGAGAAATTGGAGAGGGTCCAGAGAAGAGCAACAAGAATGATTAAAGGTCTTGAGAACATGACCTATGAAGGAAGGCTGAAAGAATTGGGTTTGTTTAGTTTGGAAAAGAGAAGACTAAGAGGGGACATGATAGCAGCTTTCAGGTATCTAAAAGGGTGTCATAAGGAGGAGGGAGAAAACTTGTTCACCTTAGCCTCTAAGGATAGAACAAGAAGCAATGGGCTTAAACCGCAGCAAGGGAAGTTTAGGTTGGACATTAGGTAAAAGTTCCTAACTGTCAGGGTGGTTAAACACTGGAATAAATTGCCTAGGGAGGTTGTGGAATCTCCATCTCTGGAGATATTTAAGAGTAGGTTAGATAAATGTCTATCAGGGATGGTCTAGACAGTATTTGGTCCTGCCATGAGGGCAGGGGACTGGACTCTTATGACCTCTCGAGGTCCCTTCCAGTCCTAGAATCTATGAATAAGCAGCTACAGAGATGCTGGTCTTCTGGACAGGGCCAAGAAATCTGCTAACTAAATTTTTCTCAGTCAGTGTGGTATAACATGGATCAGGAGACTAATGCTTTACTGATCGGTAGAAGCTGAGGGAAGGGGTAAGCATCTAGCGAAAATACATCCTGAGTGAAAGCTTCTGTCTGATTATTGGCTGCAGTACCTGGGTTCCCTTGCGTCCACAGTTATCTAAAAGAGGAGTCTTTAGAGGAGCACTCCCCTGGAGGCACCTGCTGCATGCCAGTCAATTCACTCCAATGTTGGATTTCCAGAAACACAAAGGCCCAGAAAGTTCCTGCCTGCCTAAGTAAGATTTGATTCCATTGCTAGGATCTTGCTCCTGCTGCCTCAGTGGTGACGGAGATAAGCCACCAATGCCATATTGTCCATCCTGATCAGAATGTGGCGACCTCTGCACTGATCTTAAGGGCAGAGTCAGTCACCCAGCATGTAGTACTAGGACATTTATTTGAAGGTTCCTTTGTCTCGGAGACACTCAACAGCATGGTATTATGCCGTGGGCAGTATGTCCTATTCCTCAAGGTTTACTGTAATCTGCAGTCTGTTTGGGAACTTCCTGCAGAAGGGCCCAGTGGTCATGCAATCCTATCAGAGAAGACCTGACCCACAGATAACACTGGTCGGTCTACAATTTTTGAGAAGTCGTCTGCTTCAGAGATAAAATGTGCTATTTATTATGTATTTTGATGTGCTGAATTCAAATATGACAATTAAAACAACTGATTGGCTACTGTTTCTAAGATATTTAAGTTTTTACATTTTATGTCTATGTATATTGTGTAGATAGAGTTTTAATCATAAATTGTAAACCTAGGTCTTTTCATGTGTTTATGGTTGCTTTACATGATAATATTTCACCTGTCCTGTTTATGTAACACTTTAAAAATCAGCAAAAGGGTTATATAAATAAAATTTATTATGAAACAAAAGGCAAAAAACTATTATGTACATAGTTTAGTCCTATTCAGAGTCTACTTGGCGCATCTTGGCTTGTCTCTTGTATTCATTAAATGGAGCATCTCTTGTCACTGTCCAGCAATAGTCTGCAAGCACTGATGGGCTCCATTTGCCCTGATAGCGTTTCTCCATTGTTGCAATGTCCTGGTGAAATCGCTCGCCGTGCTCATCGCTCACTGCTCCGCAGTTCGGTGGAAAAAAATCTAGATGAGAGTGCAAAAAATGTATCTTTAGTGACATGTCGCAACCAAGGCTTTTGTACGCCTTGAGGAGGTTTTCCACCAACAACCTGTAGTTGTCTGCCTTGTTGTTTCCGAGAAAATTTATTGCCACTAACCGGAAGGCTTTCCATGCCGTCTTTTCCTTGCCACGCAGTCAAATGCATCATCTCGAAGAAGTTCACGAATCTGAGGACCAACAAAGACACCTTCCTTTATCTTAGCTTCACTTAACCTTGGAAATTTTCCACGGAGGTACTTGAAAGCTGCTTGTGTTTTGTCAATGGCCTTGACAAAGTTCTTCATCAGACCCAGCTTGATGGGTAAGAGTGGTAACAAAATCTTCCTTGAATCAACAAGTGGTGGATGCTGAACACTTTTCCTCCCAGGCTCCAATGACTGTCAGAGTGGCTAATCTTTCTTGATGTAGTGGGAATCTCTTGCATGACTATCCCATTTGCAGAGAAAACAGCAGTACTTTGTGTATCCAGTCTGCAGACCAAGCAAGAGAGCAACAACCTTCAAATCGCCACAAAGCTGCCACTGATGTTGGTCATAGTTTATGCACCTCAAAAGTTGTTTCATGTTGTCATAGGTTTCCTTCATATGGACTGCATGACCAACTGGAACTGATGGCAAAACATTGCCATTATGCAGTAAAACAGCTTTAAAACTTGTCTTCGATGAATCAATGAACAGTCTCCACTCATCTGGATCGTGAATGATGTTGAGGGCTGCCATCACACCATCGATGTTGTTGCAGGCTACAAGATCACCTTCCATGAAGAAGAATGCGACAAGATCCTTTTGACGGTCACGGAACATGGAAACCCTAACATCACCTACCAGGAGATTCCACTGCTGTAGTCTGGAGCCCAACAGCTCTGCCTTACTCTTGGGTAGTTCCAAATCCCTGACAAGGTCATTCAGTTCACCTTGTGTTAGGAGGTGTGGTTCAGAGGAGGAGGATGGGAGAAAATGTGGGTCCTGTGACATTGATGGTTCAGGACCAGAAGTTTCATCCTCTTCCTCAAGAGAGAGTGACTCTGGTGCATCAGGAACCGGCAGCCCTTCTCCGTGGGGGTACTGGGCATATAGCTGATGGAATGTTTGGATAATGCACAGTCCACTTTTTCTTCTTTGACACACATTTCCCAGCTGAAGGCACCATGCAGAAGTAACAATTGCTGGTATGATCTGTTGGATCTCTCCAAATCATTGGCACTGCAAAAGGCATAGATTTCCTTTTCCTGTTCAACCACTAGCGAAGATTTGTTGCACAAGTGTTGCAGCATATGTGTGGGGCCCACCTCTTGTCCTGATCTCCCATTTTGCAGCCAAAATAAAGGTGATAGGCTTTCTTAAGCATAGTGGTTATACTGTGCTTTTGTGATGCAAAAGTCACTTCACCACAAACATAGCAGAAGTTATCTGCACTGTTCACACAAGTACGAGGCCTCTCTGCTCACTTTGGCTAAACAGAAATGTGTCCCTTTGTAAAATCAAACACTGACAAATAAGAGCACGACACTGTATGATTTCTAGAGCTGATATAGGGCAATTTGTTCAGCAGAGTGATGTAAGCTTCGTTACGATTGCATCATCCATGACTTCTAGGAATAACATGATGCAATTCATATCATGTATGACGCAATACCAGCTTCAGATTGCATCATTCATTGTTTTGCCTAAAAAGCAAGTACTGTCCAAACCCAGTCATAGATTTATTCACAGATCCAGTCAAAGATGTATTTTAGTCATTTCTGGTTTAAATTGAGATCCCTTCCCTTTATAACTCACTTATCCTCCGCCATTCCCAAGTCAAGGGTCATATATACTGACCCAATAGCATATCTTGAAAACTAGAGCCAATCAACAATTTTAAGCATCATTTTCGTTCTCAGTGACCCAGAATTAGTAAAGTTTGACTACATTTATTTCAGAAGCATTTTGGCTGGGGAGTCATGTAATGGGGACACAGCCCAAGTCATCTTTGCTGATCCTCAAAGTAGCAATCACCAGCTGTTGCAGTTCCCAGCAGTCCCGTGTCCATGAAATCAGGTCATAACAGGTCACTATGCAGTCCAGGAGGGAGAGGAGCATCCTCAAAGGAGACACAGGGCAGAAGTTGAAACAAGAGGACAGGGCCTGATACCTGAAATGTAGTCAGCTTCCCCTTTCCCTGGTCACTGTATTCGAAGATCTTTCCTTGACACTAGCGCAAGTGAGCGAGCTTTCCAAACAAGGAACAACAGAAAGAGAAGCATCATGACTATAGCCATGGCTTGGAGTATGTCAGCAACAAAAGCCTGGGAGTAATAACAGCAGTAGGGATTGTGCAGGGTGATATGCAAATGTCACTGATGGATCTAAATAGAGGGGAAGTCTAAATGTGTCCCTCAAGTCTAGAGATAACTGAGAGTCCCTATGACGTCTACCAAGCTACCAAAATGGTATGCAAGGTCTCCATTCAGAATTGTTGATACTTCAAACTGGTTGAACCACTTCAGGCTTAGAATGAACCTTTTTCTCCTTGGTCTTTTCTTTACCACAGCTAACTCAAGTACGCTCCGGAACCAGATGGTCAAGGGATAGATATTAAAAACATGGGGCAGTTAAATTAGGTGGGCAAAGATAGGCGTGCCCTCTTTTTCAAATTAAAACGGTTTAGAAGGGAGAAATGAACAGTTTGATGAGTGAGAGGAACAAGGAAACGGCAGCAGCTCATGTTCAGAGGGGACCATTTATCCCCTGTGCTCAGTGATCACTGGTCCTGGGAAAAGAAGATTCTACCTCTCAGACTGCAATCTGGAAGGAAAATCCCAAAATAGGCAAAGTGCAGCAAGACTGGGTGGATCTGGGTTTGTCTCCTTGTTTACAAGAGGATCCACTACCTGCATAAAGTTTGGTCTTAAGGAGGTATTGGACGTGGGAAGTGCATAACTGAAAAGGTCTTCAAGAAGACTGAGCACTTTGTGTCAAACTGTCTGAGAAGCTATGAATGGAAGAAACATTCTTCTGATGTCGGCCAACGTGGAATCCAAGAGATCACTAAAAAGGTGGGAATCTGTAAAGGGAAACCAACCCATTCTGTCCCATAAAGCAGCACTTCCTTTCCTGATCATCAAAGACAGTTGCCTCTGTATGGCTCCTGGAGGTGTTTCACTGTCCTGTTAGCTGTTACTGGAAGACCAAGTGCAGCACACCATGCAACTGAGTGGCGTGGTCTCACCAACTGAAGAATTTTCTATCTGAAGTTGGTCCATTGGTAAAGAGAGCAAGACACCAAATTTGGTTTTAATCTTCTGGAAAAGCAAAACCTGTCCTCTACTGCAGTGTATTTTCTAGTAATGCTTTGCTCCATCTAGTTTTAAATGGATCAAATGCTCAAGGTTGAAACTTAATACATCACAACAGCAGAGATTAGAGACTCCAGAACAGTCAAGACGAAGTCTCCACTCTGCAGAATGAGTGCATAAACTGGAGCACCAACCTCCCAGACACCGTCTACCCTCAAGAATAGGAGAGGAAATAATCAAGACAGCTGCTAATCAAACCCATTCTACGGAGTATATAGCTGTTTAGAAATGAAACGCCTCACAGCAAACAGTATTCTCTATTTTGTAGGCAAGGTCAATTGGATCGGGTTTGCAGATGGCATTTTTGTATTGCAGATCTGCGTCAGAAGAGGAAATGCATGTTCCCCTCCCATTTCCAGCCAGCTTTACTGAGGGAGCTTGAGCACTGGACTGTTTGTTGGTTCAGCCAGGGTATGCCAGAGACTGCACTGATCTTGGCAGAACACTATTCCTTTAGACCATCTGGCAACCTTTGATACCAACCATAAGGTTCTGATGACTCAGAGGACCCGAGAGTAGACAAGAATCGTTCAAGTGGTTCAATTTTCCACAGACAAATGACAGAAGGTGACGCTGGTAACTGCATACCTGCTTTGAAGGCTTTCATGTAGGGTTCCATTGACACCTCTATTATTTAACATGAGTCTCTAGCAGCTTGGGGACATAATGAGATTATTTGAACGACGATGCTATGATTATGTGGATGATAGGCAGCTTTTTGTTTTTCAGTCAGGCATCAAGGGTGTTTCCTTGATGCTTTTCTAGTACCTCTAACCACAATAGAAAGTTACAGTTAGCACACACACAATCCAAACAAGATTAAGGTAATGCCGGTAGAGGCAACAGGAAGGCTACTAGTTGGCATGGTGTTGTCTGCCTCTATTGAAGGGTTTTGTCTGCACTTCATTTAAGTTGTTTTTGGATTCCCAGGCTGGCCCTTGATTTCCAAGTGTAGCTGATGATCAATGTCTTATCTGCATCTGGTAAAGACACCAGATCTCTCCAGTGGGGATCTTGATAGGGTCCATCTGCATAGCTGCATTCTGACCATCTGCATAGCTGTACGACACAAGTATTATACCAGTTCTCGGAAGCATGTGCTGATTTTCTATTCCTTTCCAAGACCAATTCAAGGATGTGCCTAGGACCTAAGCCATACCAAACAAGAGGCCCTCCCCCACCCTACATGCTGCTGTCACAACTGATGTGCATTAACAACTCTTAGATTTGAATGTCAGAACTGGAGGCAGGGCAGTCTCAGCAGAGGACCCTTCTCTCTAGAACTTTGTTTCACCTCCTGGGTCTGAAAAAGCAAGGGTGTTCAGAGGCACTCATGTGACAGGCTGTTTTGGGAGGGTGGGTGAGTGGGAAGAGAGAAGAAATCCCTTTTTAGTTTGACTAGTGACATCTTAATTTTTCTTTGAATTGTGATGTTTCCTGAGCTGCAACTGTACCTTTTCTGCTTGGAAAGCTCCTAGCACACCATAAGCACCAAAAGATACCATTCTAATTATGTTAATTATTGTACATGCACATAGTGCCGACATCATGGCTACACTATCAATTACAACTCACATTCATATATGATTCTGCAGTGAAGACAAAATTTTAGTTTACTTGTAAAATGCCCAGATACCATGGTGATAGGCATGGTATAAATGTTTACACAGATAGAAGCGTGCTATTCTAATGAGGTTATCTACTTGCCTTATGAGCTTTCTCAAATACCTGCTTTAAAAAACAGGATTGTAACGTTTAGCACAGTTCCATCTCATGGGATTACTAACCTCTGCTTCAGACAGTTCTTTATCACCATTTGGCTTACTGTACTTTTCCTGCATAAAAGGGATCCAAGAAATTTTGCATTTTTTAATGAAGGGTGTTACATCGACAGTGCCCAAAGCATAGCCACATATGCCATCCTCATCTTCAAGGACAAAGCAGTAATCCAGACTGAGGGAAAGCAGGCCTCCCACTAACCTGCAGAGAGGAGAGAAGTATCAGGTTGAGTTCACCACACAAACAAAGCAACAAGTCACTTCAAACTAGGTATTGTCACTGTAGGTTAATAGTCCGGATACTGTACACAAGGAACGAGAGTCATACAAGGGTGGGAGATGAAGGCATTGATCTACTCAGTCACTTAGGACCAAATTTTCCATACTGCGTGTAATCACTACCACTGTGCACACAACTGCACAAATTGCGAGTGCAGCTATGAAGATGTGGAGAATCAAATAGGAAATATTCAGGCCACGGCTCAGCAGCAAAGAGAAAGGGGACTAAGACCCAGCTGCCATTCCATTGCAATGGACAGGCTTCCTCCTGCCCGGGCCCCAGTCAGCCCACCCTGCCCATATGGAGCCATGGAGCTGAGAGAACAAGAATAGAACCTTCTAGTGACATGCCCTGCCAGCCGTCCACAACGTAATTCTCCTCTCTTTCAACCCCCTCCAATAGGTCCTGCAGACATGTCCATGCTGCTCTCCACCATTCTTCTACCTTCTTTTTTATCCCATGTATACTCATCTCTTCCTGTCCCCACATGATAGAGCTGCCCCATTAGAGAACTTCAATACATCAAAACATTAACAAGATAGGAAGAGAACTCAAATAGCTCATGCTCAAGAAGTTAAATAAAAGCTCAATCTTCCCTTCTGCTTTCATCTCACTTGTCATTTTTTCATCTAGTATTTAGGCCGTAGTGTGCAGAGTACATCTTGTCTTCATCTGTGATGCACCTCACATTTTTAGAATACACATTTATGTACCTTCAAAAGATAGATGATGGCTAGTAAAATGTTTTACAAGACAAACTCAGGGATTTAAACAATATAAAACGAGACTCTGAAAGGAAGCTAAAGCAAAAAGGCCAAGAGATAACTAAAACCACATTTACATTAAAGAAAACTTCCACCAGTGCTATCACTAGATCTGAACCGGTGGAAGCCCTAGTGTAGAAGGTCCAGTAGCAACAGCTAGAAGGGTTTCCCACGACTTTAAAGCAGCTGAAAGTAGATCTAACCAAAAACTGATAAAAGGGTCAGTTTGCAGGAACCTCGTTTATACCTGAATTCTCACTGGTGCTACCACCAGTTCAGCTAAACCACTGGTGAGAATGTCTACATCAGGGAAACGTACGGAGACAAGAATTGGAAGTAAAACCTTCAATAAAACAGGTATTTGAGCATAAATGGAGTAACAACTACTGTCTTGGAAGTCTGACTGCCATTCAATTGTACCTTTCAGAGGTTGAAGTGGAAAAGAAGTGGTAGTCTACTCCGGAGTGTAGTTTTGTCTCTTCTCCCATCTTTTTACACTTTTCCTTTTATCCCTTCTATTTTCCTTTCCATTCAATTTTATGCCCTACACAACCTTCTAAGACCTGGTCCATGACATCTCTGCTTTCTCCGACAAATCACTTCTGAACACAAGCTTCTTCCATGAGGCCCAAACATCCTAACTCAGCCCCCCCCTTCTCTGAAAACTAAAGCTGTTGAATAGAAAGAAAACAAGTGAACAAAAAACCCTTCTATTACCACTCTGCTATTTTGAGTTTGTTTCACCATTTCTGCAATTATCTATGCTTTCCACAGAAAACTCTTCAATGCAGAGACTCAAAGCACCCAGCACACTGTTGATGCTACACGTATCAACACACCAAAATTACAATGGCTGCAGACATACATGCCAATTTTAAAAGTAAGGATGTTCTACATACTTGTCTCCAATTAAGTCTGGCTGACT
This sequence comes from Malaclemys terrapin pileata, assembly GCF_027887155.1. Lineage (NCBI taxonomy): Eukaryota > Metazoa > Chordata > Testudines > Emydidae > Malaclemys > Malaclemys terrapin. The sequence goes on from NC_071511.1 coordinate 126,001,461, forward strand.
ATGGAAAGGTTGATCAGCTCCATCATCATACATCTCTCTGCAAATCTTATACACCGATGCCTAAAAACAGATACAATGATTATTTTTCTAGTTCCAAAACACCCTTTTATTTAAAATAAACACACTGATTAGCAAATTTGCCTTACAGAGCTCATTAATGTAGTCTCCACTGTGGAACAAGTTTTGATATGCAGTTTGGTTGTATGGATCCATGTAAAGCATATTTTATCTATTAAAGACTCTTCAAAGATCTTTCTTGCAACTAATTAAAACTCTGCCTAAAAAAAACCTCACACCCACAATGCTGAGGGTCACGTCAACATCTGTCACAACCATGAAGAGCATTAAACATGCTCATTAATAAGTGCTCTCTGGGTATATTTAACAGGCTGTAATGTTAAATAGCTACAGGGATGTTTTATATTCAACCAAAATAAGGTACTTCTGAAGGGCTAGTTATGCCCTGACAGATGCCCTTCAGCAGCAGAATTTTTCCATTTGAAAACCTAACCTATTTATAGATCAGACATTTTAAATGGAGTTGTAGTGAGTCGGTGTGGCTCCCCTCCTGTCCAGAAGAGGGAGCCCACGTGCCGGCACCGGAGTGGGTGGAACCACCACCGCCTGTCCCCGCCCCCCGGAAGTCAAGGGGCGGGACAGGAAGTATAAAGGCCAGCCGCCAGAACTCAGTTGGGTCTCAGCCACCACAGGGAGCAGACGTGCGGCCGGTAGCTCCTGGCCAGGAGACCGTCGAAGACCGGGGCTTGGATCCTGGCTGGCCTGAGCTACCCCGGGCCCACTACGAGGAGGAGCCGCCGGAGCCCGTTCACGCCCGCCACTGGGAGAACCCCTGGGAACCGGACCCCACTAACCCTGAGGGTGAGACTGGACCCGAACCCCTTCACCCCTGCTGCTATCCAGAGGAGCCGCCTGAGGACCATTGGCCGGACTTCCCGGCAGAGCTACCAGACTTGCCGCCGAGCCCGGGCAGAGAGGAGCCCATGGAGATGGACTGGCCCGATCCCGGCGTAACGAACGAGGTAGGCTGTGAGGGGGATCACGGAAGTAGCCCGGGGATAGCCGACCCCGGTCCGGCTGCAACTGAGTGTGAGCCTATGTCAGTGTGTTGCGGTCTGGATACCCCACTGACCAGCAGCGGCAGCAACCGCTGTTAGGGCCCCGGGCTGGAACGCAGTGGAGTGGGTGGGCCTGCGTTCCCCCCTGCCACCCCCTGCACGGGTGGCAGGCTTCCCCCTCACCCAACGCTCGGCTACAGCAAGCCTAGGCGTACCTTTGAACTATTTGCTCGCTCAGCCCCTGCAACAAGGGCCTGAGCCTTACTGTGTTTGCCCCGCCCTGATCCAGGGCCTGGGCTTTGAACTATTTGCTCGCTCAGCCCCTGCAACAAGGGCCTGAGCCTTACTGTGTTTGCCCCGCCCTGATCCAGGGCCTGGGCTTTGAACTATTTGCTCGCTCAGCCCCTGCAACAAGGGCCTGAGCCTTACTGTGTTTGCCCCGCCCTGATCCAGGGCCTGGGCTTTGAACTATTTGCTCGCTCAGCCCCTGCAAACAAGGGCCTGAGCTTTAACTGTGTTTGCCCCGCCCTGATCCAGGGCCTGGGCTCTGAACTATTTGCTCGCTCAGCCCCTGCAAACAAGGGCCTGAGCCTAACTGTGTTTGCCCCGCCCTGATCCAGGGCCTGGGCTCTGAACTATTTGCTCGCTCAGCCCCTGCAGTCAAGGGCCTGAGCTTTAACTGTGGTTGCTCCGACTCTGCACTAAAGAGCCGGAGTTTCGGGACTAACTGACTACTTGTTCCCACAGTAGTGAGTCGGTGTGGCTCCCCTCCTGTCCGGAAGGGTCGAGCCCCGGCTAGGACCGACTACATTTGGCGCCCAACGTGGGGCTCGAGCCCCTGCCCCTGTGAGAAGGGGCTAGAGGGGGAGTGGCAGTTGCCCCCCCCCGTTCTAAGGAATGGATATGGAGCGGCTGTTTCAGCTGCTCACGGAGAGCCAGGAGCGGCAGCAGACGGCCCAGCTGCAGCAGCAACAGCAACAGCAGGCCGCTCAGCTCGCACAGCAACAGCAGCGAGATGCCGCCCAACTCCAGTTGCAGCAGGAACAGCACACAGCCCAGCTCGAGCAACAGCAACAGCTGGTGCGGCAGTTGGGAGTCCAGCTGCAGCAGCTGCTGGTCACGCTCCCTCGCCCCGCACCGGGGCTGGCAGGGGAGGCTGCGGAGATGCCGCGGTTAGCTGCCCCCCTTCGCTTGACTAAGATGAGCCCAGACGACGACCCGGAGGCATTCCTGGTCACGTTCGAGCGGGTAGCCCTCGTCGCCGGGTGGCCCAGGGACCAGTGGGCTACCCTCTTAGCCCCCTACCTGACGGGGGCGGCCCAGGTGGCCTATCGGGGATTGGCGGCTGAGGAAGCACGGGACTACGACCTGGTGAAGGCCGCGATATTGGACGCCCTCGACGTCAGTCCCGAGACTTTCCGACAAAGGTTTCGGGGCCAGACTTACCCCACCGGGGCCCGACCGCGGGTAGTGGCCCAAACCTTAAAAGAGGCTTGCCGACGGTGGCTACAGCCCGGCACCCGGACGGCGGAGGAGGTAACCGAGCAGGTGGTGTTGGAACAGTTCGTGCACACCCTACCCTCCCGAGGGCGCGCCTGGGTGCTTCGCCACCGGCCGACGACACTGGCCCAGGCGGTGTCACTAATGGAGGACTTCCTGGCCGCCGAAGATGCAGTAGGGCCCACCTTCCGCCGCCCCGGGCCCGAACCAGTCCGCGGCGAAAAGAAAGGGGAAACCCCGAGCGGACCACGACCCCCCGCACCGAGGCCCGACCCCCGCCGGGAGACCCGGACCCGGCACGCGGACCCGACCCCTCGGACCGGACCAGTGGCCCCGGGCCAGGGGCCCCCAAGGGCTCGGCGAAGCCCCCCCCGGAGCGGACGACCTGAACTCGGACCCTGCTTCAGTTGTGGGAAGATGGGGCACCTCCGGCGAGACTGTCCGGAGATGGATTGCAGCTATGGGCAAGTGTGGGCGGGCCACACTCGAGCCAGGCCAGCCATGAACCCCAAGCTGACCGTCCCGGCGGCCGTCGGAGGGCGGACTACGCGGGCCTTGATCGACTCGGGTTGTGGTCAGACGTTGGTCCGTAAGGACCTGGTACCGCCGGGTGATACCCGCCTCGGATGTATTCATCTGCAATGCATCCATGGGGACGTCCGACCATACCCCAGCGCCCGTGTCCCCCTAACCATCGCGGGGATCACCCGACACCTGGTGGTTGGGGTAGCTCCCCATCTTGCATACCCTGTGATCCTCGGTCGGGACTGGCCGGCCTTTGAGGAAGTCCTACGGTCCACGCCGGCCCTGGGGGCTGATCGGTTGGGGTCCTCCTCCGAGACCCCCGAGCAGGGTCCGGCGACCGAGATAGACGACACGGACGCAGCGGGACCGCCACCGGAGCCGGCCCCTCAGCCCCGCTTCGATACCGATTTCTGTCGGGACCAGCGAGAGGACCCCACCCTTAGCCGCTTTTACGAGCAGCTCGCGGCAGTAGATGGGAGTGTTGTGGACCCCCAGCGGGCCACCCTGTGGCCCCATTTTGAGCTGCGCCGGGACCGGCTCTATCGCCTGGACCGTGACCCCCGCACCCAGGAACCACAAACCCAACTGTTAGTGCCCCTGTGTCACCGGAGGGCGGTAATGAAGTTGGCCCACGATGTGCCAGCCGCCGGGCACCTGGGGCGAGAGAAGACCCTCGCTCGAATCCTGGCGCGCTTCTTTTGGCCAGGAATCTCTCAGGAGGTGAAAGAATATTGCGCCTCCTGTCCAGAGTGTCAGAGGGTCGCCCCGCCCGGGATCCCCAAGGCACCCCTGGTCCCCATGCCAGTGATGGAGACGCCCTTTGAACGGGTCGCCATGGACCTCGTGGGCCCCCTCCCGAAAAGTGCCGCGGGGTTTCAATACATCCTGGTCTTGGTGGACTATGCCTCTCGGTTCCCCGAAGCCATCCCCCTGCGAAGTATTACCGCCCGGTCTATCGCGGGGGAATTGCTGAAAATCTTCGCCCGAGTAGGACTGCCTAGAGAGATACTGACCGACCAAGGAACGAACTTCACGTCCCAATTGTTGCGACAGGTCTGTGCCCTCTTAGGCATCAAACAACTCCGGACGTCCGTGTACCACCCGCAGACGGATGGTTTGGTGGAGCGGTTTAACCGCACTTTGAAAAGCATGTTGCGGAAATTCCCCGCAGAGGACCTCCGCCACTGGGACCAATTCCTTCCACCCTTGCTGCTAGCCATCCGAGAAGTCCCGCAGACCTCAACAAAATTTTCCCCTTTCGAGCTGCTGTATGGACGCAGACCGCGGGGCCTCTTAGACCTGATGAGAGAGACCTGGGAACAGTCAGCGTCCCCGGCCCAGGGCCTCCTGAAATATGTCATCCAGTTACAGGAGTACCTTGCCCAGGCCGGTGCCCTGGCCCGCGAAAATTTGAAGACGGCGCAGGAACGGCAGAAACGGACCTACGATCAGGGAGCCCAAGTCCGGGAGTTCCAACCAGGAGACCGTGTCCTACTCCTCCTCCCGTCTAGTGAGTCAAAATTGTTAGCCCGGTGGCAGGGACCTTACGAAGTCGTGCGTAAGGTCGGTCCCGTCACCTACGAGGTGCGGCAACCGGACAAGCGGAAGGGAACCCAGCGGTATCACGTCAACCTGCTGAAACGGTGGCAGGACCGGGAGGGCCTCTTGATCAACCCATGCCCGCCCGAGCCGGAATTGGGACCCCAGGTACCCTCGATGGATGACCCCTCGGCACCCCAATTAGGACAATCGCTCACAGAAGAGCAATGTAAACAGACTAACTGCCTGCTGCAAACCTTCAAGCGAACCTTCACGGCCGTACCGGGCCACACGTCCCTGGTCAAACACTCCATCCAGACCGAGCCGGGAAAGGTGGTTCGAGAGACGACCCGGCCCCTGCCCTATCGGATGCGGGGTGCGGTCGAGGAGGAAGTAAGAGCCATGCTGGCTCTGGGCGTCATCGAACCATCCCAGAGCGAGTGGCGTAGTCCGGTGGTCCTGGTGCCCAAGCCGGACGGTACCCGCCGCTTCTGCATCGACTTTCGGAGGGTAAACGCCATCTCGCGCTTCGATGCCTACCCGATGCCCCGTGTAGACGAGTTACTGGGCCGCCTGGGGGAGGCCCAGTATATCACCACCTTGGATCTGAGCAAAGGCTACTGGCAGATCCCCCTCGAGGAGACCTCAAAAGAGAAGACCGCCTTTGCCACTCCAACGGGGCTGTACCAATTCACACGGATGCCATTCGGTCTCCATGGAGCCCCGGCCACCTTCCAGCGGCTGATGGACCAACTTCTGCAGCCCCATCAGGACTATGCGGCGGCGTACCTAGACGACGTGGTCATCTATAGCCGCGGCTGGGAGGATCATCTGCCCCGGGTTGCGGCAGTCCTAAGGTCCCTACGACAGGCGGGCCTGACCGCCAACCCCAAAAAGTGCCGGATTGCCTGGCAAGAGACCAACTATCTTGGCTATACCGTCGGGGGCGGGCGGGTCAAGCCCCTCGTCGGGAAAGTCCAGGCCCTCCTGGACTGTCCCACCCCATCGACCAAACGGCACATTCGGCAGTTCCTGGGCCTCGTTGGGTATTACAGACGGTTCATCCCCCAGTTCGCGACCATCGCAGCACCTTTAACTGGGCTTCTGACGAAGGACAGCCCCCGGCAGGTACGATGGTCCCCCGAATGTGAGGCGGCCTTCCGGACACTGCAGAAGTGCCTCTGCCAGGAGCCGGTTCTCTATAGCCCGGACTTTAAACGCCCATTCATCTTGCAGACCGACGCCTCCGGCGTAGGATTAGGGGCAGTCCTGTCCCAAGAAGTGGAGGGAAAGGACCACCCCGTAGTATATCTCAGCCGGAAGCTGTTCCCCCGTGAGAGGAATTACGCAGTGGTGGAAAAAGAGGCCCTCGCGGTGAAGTGGGCCTGCGATGCCCTGCGCTTCTACCTCCTCGGGGCCCCATTCACCCTCGTCACAGACCACGCCCCCCTCCGGTGGCTAATGCGGATGAAAGATAATAATGCCCGCATTATGCGGTGGTACCTCGCCTTACAACCCTACGCATTTACGGTCCAGCATCGAGCTGGTAAGGACCATACGAATGCGGACTTCCTATCCCGCATGGGGGAGATGGCAGGACCTGGCCCCAACAGGCGGGAGCCAGTCTTAAGGGGGGGGGTGTGTAGTGAGTCGGTGTGGCTCCCCTCCTGTCCAGAAGAGGGAGCCCACGTGCCGGCACCGGAGTGGGTGGAACCACCACCGCCTGTCCCCGCCCCCCGGAAGTCAAGGGGCGGGACAGGAAGTATAAAGGCCAGCCGCCAGAACTCAGTTGGGTCTCAGCCACCACAGGGAGCAGACGTGCGGCGGTAGCTCCTGGCCAGGAGACCGTCGAAGACCGGGGCTTGGACCCTGGCTGGCCTGAGCTACCCCGGGCCCACTACGAGGAGGAGCCGCCGGAGCCCGTTCACGCCCGCCACTGGGAGAACCCCTGGGAACCGGACCCCACTAACCCTGAGGGTGAGACTGGACCCGAACCCCTTCACCCCTGCTGCTATCCAGAGGAGCCGCCTGAGGACCATTGGCCGGACTTCCCGGCAGAGCTACCAGACTTGCCGCCGAGCCCGGGCAGAGAGGAGCCCATGGAGATGGACTGGCCCGATCCCGGCGTAACGAACGAGGTAGGCTGTGAGGGGGATCACGGAAGTAGCCCGGGGATAGCCGACCCCGGTCCGGCTGCAACTGAGTGTGAGCCTATGTCAGTGTGTTGCAGTCTGGATACCCCACTGACCAGCAGCGGCAGCAACCGCTGTTAGGGCCCCGGGCTGGAACGCAGTGGAGTGGGTGGGCCTGCGTTCCCCCCTGCCACCCCCTGCACGGGTGGCAGGCTTCCCCCTCACCCAACGCTCGGCTACAGCAAGCCTAGGCGTACCTTTGAACTATTTGCTCGCTCAGCCCCTGCAACAAGGGCCTGAGCCTTACTGTGTTTGCCCCGCCCTGATCCAGGGCCTGGGCTTTGAACTATTTGCTCGCTCAGCCCCTGCAACAAGGGCCTGAGCCTTACTGTGTTTGCCCGCCCTGATCCAGGGCCTGGGCTTTGAACTATTTGCTCGCTCAGCCCCTGCAACAAGGGCCTGAGCCTTACTGTGTTTGCCCCGCCCTGATCCAGGGCCTGGGCTTTGAACTATTTGCTCGCTCAGCCCCTGCAACAAGGGCCTGAGCCTAACTGTGTTTGCCCCGCCCTGATCCAGGGCCTGGGCTCTGAACTATTTGCTCGCTCAGCCCCTGCAGTCAAGGGCCTGAGCCTAACTGTGTTTGCCCCGCCCTGATCCAGGGCCTGGGCTCTGAACTATTTGCTCGCTCAGCCCCTGCAAACAAGGGCCTGAGCTTTAACTGTGTTTGCCCCGCCCTGATCCAGGGCCTGGGCTCTGAACTATTTGCTCGCTCAGCCCCTGCAAACAAGGGCCTGAGCCTAACTGTGTTTGCCCCGCCCTGATCCAGGGCCTGGGCTCTGAACTATTTGCTTGCTCAGCCCCTGCAGTCAAGGGCCTGAGCTTTAACTGTGGTTGCTCCGACTCTGCACTAAAGAGCCGGAGTTTCGGGACTAACTGACTACTTGTTCCCACAGTAGTGAGTCGGTGTGGCTCCCCTCCTGTCCGGAAGGGTCGAGCCCCGGCTAGGACCGACTACAGGAGTATACAAGGTTTTGCTTTGAATACAAGTTGACTAAATGATGCGTCTTCACCCTTCTTATTAATCAGATTCTCCCTCTCCAAAACTTGTATTCTTTGTGACAGCATGTCTTAGGTATGGTCTATGCAAAAAGGTTCAGTTTTACTAAAGGTATAATTTTAGGTTGGGATTTTCAAATCTAACTAAGGGTCTTAGGGGGAACGAGTCCCATTGAAAGTCAACGGGGCCTGTGCTCCTAAGTCACTTAGATGATTAAATTCCACCCCTAAAGATTCAATTAAACATGTGCAAAGCCCTGTGTGTTCCTTCTTTTTTCAATTAGAATCTGGCTTCTCAGTTTAGCTTGTATCAGTCAATACACAAATGTAAATCAAACCAATGTAAACACTTAAACAGATACATGTCCACACAATGATTTGCACTGGTTTAACTATACCAATTAAATCACACCTTTAGTTAAGGCAGTGTAATTTTGTTTAGACAAGGCCTTAGATTATAGAGCTGTTCAGGGGCACAGGGCAACATCTTTATTGGAAAGACAGTAAAGCAGTGTAAATTTACAGCATAAGACTTATTTGAGAATGACAGTCTCAAATCCCATTTAGAAACCACTCCTGGGGGGATGGAGGGGAGAGAAACAACCTGAAGGGAAGTTAAGCACGTTAAGAAAATCCAAGTGCTTACTTTGTAAGTCCACAAAGCAGGAAGAGCAGCTAACCAGAGGTGATGAACTCAAGTAATTCGGTTATGCAGAAGCTGAACATTCAGTGGCACTTACCAGACTGACCCTTAAGTGGGGGGCGGGAGAGAGAGAGCGCGCGCACACAGTTGCTAAAAAGATTAACTTACAGCACATTATATTACATACACTGCCAAAGAAATCCTGCAATAGGTTACTACTTAGTTTTCATTTTAGAGAGGGAGAATGGGCTAATGGCTAGAAAAGGTGACTAGTGTCTGGATTTATGAATTGTGGACTTGGCTCTGAGAGTGACTTGTGTGACTTTGGGAGAATCATTTCACCTTAGTTCCCCCCAATCTGTAAAACAAGGACACTTGCATCTCACAGGAGGATTAGGAGGCTTACTAGTACATGAACTGCTTTTAGAAATCGATATGTAAAAGCAGCACATTATTAACCAAGGGAATATAGCAGGTTGGGGTAGCATAATACCCAGTGGAATCAGTGCTCAATAGTAATGTTCCTTAATATCAGGGGCATATAGTTACCTCATCTTTTGGAAAGTAGGGTCTGATAGTGTAAACCTTGGAAGTTGGAGTCAACGGAGGCGGCTGAAAAAAGAGGTCATTTGCCCCATCAATAGGCAGCAAACGCTGTGAAAACAAAAGACTTAATATGAGTGTTTGAAAGACAAGAGACACATCGCACTCTGGCATGTGCACTGCAGACTCCCAAATTAACATTTGCTACTGCAGGCACCCCAGAAGGTGGGGTTGGTATGCTTTACAAATACAAAGACCTTATTATCTGAATAGGAATTATCCAATTGGTGTTTTAAAATATGCAATTGTAACAGCACATTAATGGAGTTTATGTTAAGCTCATTTCTGCTTTAACATACTTATACCAATCATATCTACACTATCTCTGTGTAAGAACATAGCATGTCAGGAGGAAAGGTTTGGTCTGAAGAGGGTTAACTGGCCAGAGGAGACACTTTATCCCAAAAGCAATGCGCTGATTCTATTTGCTGCGCGCAGAGCACCTGTGAGGGGGAAAAAGTACAGCACTTGAAAAATCCATGAACAAATTCGAACATGGTGTAACAGAGGTTTAAGAACATTCTCCAATTGAAAGCTTCCCAGTAAAATGAGTTACAACGTTGTTTAGAGAAGAATCAAAACATGTGTCAGTGACACTCTCTTGCTCATGGAATTCCCATTGGCAGACAAGCATGCGCGCATTGTGCAATTGCGGGCGCAGATAAAAACGCTGTGCGACCTGCAAAGAAACAATGTGAAATGTACAACTAAAGCCGCTGCGCTTCGCGGGCGCATGGGACACGCAGCATCTCCTTGAGAAATTACTGTGGAAAGGGGAGGAAAATTATTTTAAAACAAAGCTGTAAGGCTAATTGGACTTTGGACCAGAAAGCCTTCGGCAGACCAATCCTTCCAGACCTCTGTTGTTCAACAAAAGGTTTCTCATAAAACAAAGAAAATGTCATTCAGTTGTGAAGTCATATTGATACCTGGAACTCTCCTGCTAGACCACCTCTAAAGGCCCAGGGTTCTTGGTCTCCACTTAAGAACTGTGCTGAAGATTGACTACGACACCCTGTTGAGATCAGATCCAAGCGGAGAACGTTACGAGAAGGGGGATTTCCTGGGGGGTCTAACATGTCCAAAAAGCTAACATACACTTTGTGGAAAAAGCTCTCTAACTGAGCTATAGTCCAGGACTTTGGGGGAGGCTGTAATAATGTTGTACAATCTGTAAAGATTCTAAGTGCTCATGCCCTTAATGGATAAATAAATTGCAATATCTATGTTACTGTTTTCAGATAATGGGCTAAAGAGCAGACAATTAAGTATTTAAAAAGCCAATAATACACCTCATCCCACACTGGGAGGCATAAGATCTGTGCAATGATATAAGCTTCCCAGACCTGTTTGTACATTCTTTTGCCTGTACATTTATGGCAGAAGCATTATGTCCTTAGTGAAAAGAGGACATTTTGGAAGCAATATGGCCTGGTTAATAGCAACTATTGCAAATTTCAGAGAGATAATACAAGACAAATTCCATTACCACAGCCCCTTGAAAAATTGGGCCTGTCTGAAGTCACATTTTAGTATTATTTGTTTTAATCTTGTCAGAAAACTAGGGTTGGCAATAAATGCACAGAATGGTCTGACTCACTTGAGACAGCTACGACAGCTGTATGGAACAGTGGTCTCATTGCAACAGACGAGAAAGGCCAGTTTAGCTCAGTTCTGGCCCATGTATTTACAGTGCTACTGACATGCTGAAGAGGCCAGTAAGTTAACTGCAATGAATTCACAGTTTGATTGTAATTAGTAAAGAACTGTTGAGCATAGACAGTTTTATTTTTTCTTTTTAGCATCTTATTTCTTCCTCCTCAAGCATGTCAGAAACACTAGGCTTCCTACCAACCAGCCACGAGGCCCATTAATACATATTATATGCTGAGCATTTTAAGTACTGGAAAATCTACTTTCACCAGCAAGTTTAGCATTTAAGACTGTTCCATTAGCCAAGCATTACAGCCTTTAACACATATGACATTTTTGACAGAGGGAAAGATTAGATGAATGTTTGGAATAGAGATTAAAATTACCTGCCTAGTTTTCTGATAAGATAAGCAGCGCAAAAGTTCTTTTCCTTTTGTGGACAGCAATCTACCTCCTGTTCAAGTAACAGTCTCAGATCAATACAGTCAATTATGTTGTGCTAGTCAGAGAGTCCCAAAATGTACCAAGTTTGACATAAGATAGTCGAGTAATAAATTTTAAAAAGACTTATTTAGTATGATAAATTTAGAAAATAATCCAAATATCAGGATTTAAGTTTAGCTTGCTCCCACGTCTGAATGTCTGATGTAAAACGATACCCTTTACAACTATAAGATTTAGTCATTAACTTGGAAGACAATATTTGTCTCTCCTTTGAGACTACAACATAACTAGCACTTCCAATTATTACAGTAAAGAGCCTCGTGAATGAAGAGCTGTGTAAATGAAAAACATAGTTAATGCCTTAGTCGCTGCGCAAATGTGACTTCAGTTCATGCCTAGTGCACATCTAAGCTATCTGAGCTGCCTCACAGACAAAACCTTTCCATTTTAATTAATTAATGACGACGCGCTGCGAACATCTGGCGCTGTCCATCCAATAGCAGTAGAAACTTGTGCTGAGGATTCTCCCATCTGTACACAGTGGGGAAGAAGACAATAGAAGGCATTAGTAATCCATAGTACTGTTCAACCACACTATTTAAAGGGACTGAATGCTAGCTGGACTGGGAGGAGAGGTGAAGAAAATGAACTTTCAGTGGACCATTGAACACACCATTGTGGGAACTAATTTGGTTCAGTGTATTTAACCTACATGAGCTATATTAATACGAGCTGTGGAAATATATTCCCGTTGAAGATCTTTTCCTCAACTATGCATTTTTTAAACTACTATAAAATTAAACAAATAAAATAAAAAAGAATGAGGAGACTGAAGTATCTCCTCTCCCAAATCACATTCCTGGGGCATGGAAATCAGCCTGTACAACAGTCAGAACTCTTACTAGGTCTTCTGGCTACTTAAGACAAGTTTTGGGACTGAGACTGAACAGGGCTAATATTTGCAGAAGTAGCCCCTGATGTGGATTGCCTCAATTTTTGAGTGCATAACTTGAGACAGCTTAGATCCGATTTTCAAAAGGCACAAAGAAGAACTCATGACTTTAGCTACAGTAATTGGGAGCAACAGATGCTTAGCAACTTTGTAAAATCAGGCCTAAGGGGTCACAAATTAGAAACTTGAATCCAAAACTCGAAGCAGCCAAAACTCAGATGACCGCTTTTGAAAATTTTGGCCTAGGTTTTTAAACAAATAATTGAGCTATCAAAGAGACTTTCTGCTTAAATCTCAATGGAAAGTCAGAGTAACAATACTAAGCATTTTTGCATCTTACAGGTTTTACGGAATCATGAAGTCAAGCTTTAAAGCTGCACGGAGATGTAGGCATGTTGTTAACACACTAAATGCTACCAGTCTCTTTTCAAAGACCTTACAGCTATTATTTTTTGCTCCCCTTACACAGTAAAAGGCAGATATTTATTTGCTCACCTCTTTTTAAAATGTTTCATACCTCAAGGGATCAGTGAATATTTCAACTGCACAAAGTGCAAATGAACTTCACCTTACCCTAGCTGAGTTGACTTGATGACCTACTAGGTCTTCTGTCTCTAAATGATGAACTATTTAAATCTATCTACAAGTTAGTAGGATTTAAGAATAACTGAAACGCTAGAACTAGACGAAGGCTGTGTAATGGTTATCCACTGTGAGGTTTGTGACAGCTACAAAAATTGTGACATGAGACCATCAGCTTTGCGGCCTGCTGTGTATGTCAAGCAAGTCCACAGCATATTCCTTACAGTTGGATTGAAACCTGAAAGTAAAATGAGGTCACTAGAAGAACCCAGGCCATGCTGGTGCTATCTGCCAACTTAGGATCCCCCAAAAACATGTTTCAGCAAAAAAAAGCTGCATACAAAAAAAATGTCTTTCAAGCTCTGTTTAAAAGTCTCCGATTACATCTGGACAAAAGCTGACTTACAGAGCTCTCCAATTTCCACCCTTTGCCAAAAATCAGCTATTTGGAAAATGTTAAAGCAAACCATTTTGCACCAGAATAGCCTTATATGCTAAAGCTCGCATGCGCAAGGGCTGGGAGGATCGGCTTCCTCTTGGCCAGGCCCATTGAAAGGTCACTTCTGCAATTGTTCTGTTGAAGACAGCAATAATGTTATCAAGACAGAGCAAGCAGCAGATGGCTGATGTGCGGTCACATTTCATAGTGTCATTTCCAATCACATAACAGGGTGTCAAGGGAGTTACATGGCATAGTCCAGTGTGCATTCAGTCAGAGCAAGTTAAAGTCAGCACTTACGTTTCAGAGATGAGATTTAAGTTTCATTAGCCCAAGAAAAAAAATCTGAAGTGCCTGAACACTGTTACTCATAACATCAGTACAAATTCAAAGTAGAGCGAACAGTATTTCAGAATAGTGAGGCAGGAAAGATTTTAATGAAGATCAAATTAGACCATACACCACAAATAATGCACTTTGTGAAATATTTTTTCCGTGGGCTAATTAAAAACAAAAAAGGTACACTATCGGAGTGTAAAACAGTTCCCAGTGCACCTACCTAACCACTGCACAAAAGACTTCACCATTGACATGATACTCTTGATATCCCAGACGTAGGAGTACATGTCATAAAGGATCGTCCTGTTGGCACAGTTGGAGAGGCGAGTGAACATTCCCATGACCAATCCACACATCTCTTCAAACTTGGCTGCTCGGGAGCGCCATTCTTCAATCTATTGAGGGAGACAAAAGAGCCACAAGATCAAAAATACTCTTCTAGAGACTAGATGTCTCCAAACAAAAACACTGCACTATGCTGTACCTTTTTAAGTTGTATAGGTTCTTTCATTACAGTTCTGACCCACAACCATTGTTCAATACCCTTTCACTACTACTGCTACATCAGGGAAGGCCAAATTGTGCTTCTCTGGTCAAATGCCAGCAATCTTTGCATGCCCTTACACAAAGCATGCCTTTGGGCTATATGATCTACTCTAAGTTTTTAAAAATAATGACATGCAGCTCCTGGGCTTCTAGGAAGTTGCTGGGGACACAAGCTCCCTGTATTACAGGACATGTGTAATGCACCTCAGAATTATGATTTAAGGAAAGAAAAACAAGACTTAGTCACACTCACTTTTTCAGAGTCCTTTCCTTTACAGTTAACGCTGACAACACTGCTATTTGCTCTGAGCCACTGGAACTCTCTCAGCATCTGGGCACCTTTGGGCCCATGTTCATAAGGAAGGTAGAACAAGTCAGCAAGTAACTGCAGATCCTCTAGAGTCACTGGTTCTACTGTGTAGAGAGGCTTCTCATTTGGCCCAGGCACAAACTGTTCCTTATTCATTTGCTCATCAGTCTGCATAGGGGCAATGTCACTACCACAGTCTTCCTGCATAGACATCTCTGGGGACTTAGATTCAGCTATGCTCTCTTTATCAGTATCCATTGGTTTTAGCTCCTCAGACATTTTAGATTCAGCAATATCGGTCAGTATTTGATTAACATTCTTGTCTGTGTCCTCTAGTTTTTCCACGACCATGTCCATTGGTTCCTCCTCAGACTGCTTCTTTTCTTCCTCCTTGACTAGTGCTGGTGGCTCATCGGACAGTGCTGCCCCCTGACTCATGATGGGCTCTTGGTAAACAGTAGTAACCACAGTTGTTGCGTTTAGAGAGGATGGCGCAACCAGAGGCACCACATCAACTACGCTGGTTTTAGCACCGCTGTGGGCCACTTGCCTACCTGAGAATAGAACAAACAAGTTTAAAGTCTGCAATCCCTACCAACACCAAATCAACCTTTCTGAATAATATGCATGATCAGTTGTCAAGGTACATAAAACGATTAGTGACACCCTTACAGTGCTACTAAGAATATAAATTTGTCAAAGTATAAAGCCTGTTCAAGAGATCTTCTAAGACAGACATCTGAATTGGAGATTTTCCCCATTCCTTATATGATTGGTGGCACAAACGGGACAGAAGCAGCTTTCTAAACAGACTAGTTAATATTTATGCACTTACAGCACCATTTGTAACGAAGGTGAGAATAAAAAGGTTATCAATTAAAGCAACATTAGGTCTCTGACTGCATGGCCCTGTAGAACCATATTGAGATTGGGTGCCCTGCCATGAGGTTACAGAACTCTACTCCTAGAGCCCAGGGTAATACAGTCCACCCTCAACTGCCCCTCAGTTTCTTCAAATCCAGGCATAGCCTTAAAAATCACTGATGAGAGGGGAGTGCCTCCACATCAGGTAGCACTTCTGATCCTGAGGGTTCAGGCAGAGTAGGTCTTTTGAGGGGACAGGGAGAAGAGGCAATGGATAGAGACCTTGGCCTCATCACCACTCCCTGCCAAAGCCAGTTAGATTAAATCCTTGATAAGACTTGAACCATGGAGCTGTCCAAAGGGACAACTGAATCACTCAAGACATTGTTGTCCGTCACCCACTGGTGCATAGTGAGATCCCCGATTCTCTCAGAAATGAGAACTATAATGCCAAGCTCTGATCTGGCAGGAACAATGGGCCCCACAGATCCATGGGTTCTACCTCAGAATTTGGCTCCTACTGCAGTGAGGACTCATCCGTATTGTGCTGAGGGGACACCATTCCTGAAAATGAGCATCAGAGGAATCAATCCAACAGCTTCCATGGGACATTGTTATTGGTTTTAAGTTGTCTCACATCCCCTTCACGGGAGACCCCATCTTTCCCAGGCCCCCAGTATCTATGGAAGTGCACTGCATTGGGGCCAGTCAGATATGACAGTATGACCTCTGTTGATCTTCTTTTCTAGACAGAATGGCCTCTTGGAACTTCTGGGACCATAAGAGATGCTTTCCTCAGCTCAGTCAGGACCATCTTTAATAAAAATGGTTTAACAGCTTACACAAAGTTTGATAATACTTCCATTTCTGCTTAATGACTCATGGAAATATTTTTGGTTTTGTAAAACTATTTTCTTTAGCCCCAAACCTAAACCTTTATACCCATTTGACAGTGTTCCTACTGTGCCCGGAGGAAAACCAAGCGAATGCAACTCACTGCTGTATTGGTGAGGTACCCCAAACTCCTGCAGCCACTCTGTTAAGGCCAGCTTCAGAGCCATTTGAGGGCTATACAGGACATCAGTTTCAATATCTTCATCACTCCCTTCATTTTCCAATTTAATCTGGATTGATACTGTACTGTCTTCAGTGTCAGCTAAAGGAAAAAGTTGAGAAAATAGCACATAAGTTAGTACGCAAGATTCCAAATCAGATTTTTTTTTTAAACTCTCAATAAGAGTACTAGCCCAGGAAACCCAAGCTTTGCCAGACACAGCCTCATTTTGCAAAAACAGAACCGACTGCTGCATCAAAAATGTGTAAAATGGAGCAAACTGCAGCCTCCCTCAGCATCAACATGGAAGTACAGCAACAAAGACTACAAATCCGATCATACAATGTTCGTTCTTGATCTGAGTGGAGGCCTCTTAGATCAAAAAGGAGCAGAATATATGGGAACTGTGAGCTTGGCACCTGGAAGCACTGATTAGAGTAAGAGTACAACACCATGATTTGCCACTAAAGTCATTTCTACAAGACCTATAACAAGTTGGTCCAGTTGTCTTTCCCTTGTCCCAACTCAATGGACAATGAACTATTAAACCATAAAAATCTACTTACTCATCACCACATCTTTCCTCACTCCATTCATGTTGGATTTGTACCAAGTTGCAAGTGTATGAATAGCAACATAATTGGCTTCAAATTCACAGTTTGGATTGGTCAGGACTCCCTTCAGTCGAGGGATGAGTTCAGTCGACCGACCTTTATATGGCCCAAGAAACAGCCTCTTCTGATCATAATCGTTAGCATGAATGTTATCCCAGATGACTGGAGCTCTCCTGATGATCTTAGAAACTTCTTCAATAGATTCTACTGGAATGTCTTTAGATACAACTTTAGGACCTAGAGGTACAATTGGATAATTAGAGGACTTTACATATAGTTAAGAAGCACTCATACATGAAAGCAACAAAGTAATTTCACAGGTGCAATAAAATCATTTACTAAAAGCCTGAGTTCATTTAAGGCTACTAATCAACTCAAAGATCATGATTCCTACCTGTCCACAACACCTCAATGCCAGGTAACAGCTTCTCTCCTACAGTCCGTAAATAAGGGGATTGGGCAACGTTTGGATAGCAGAAAGTTCCACAATATTCTAGAGAGGGGGAAAAAGAAAAATACATCCTAGTAGTAATGACAATCATTAGAAAGAAATGTACTGTGAAAACAGACATGACAGTCTTGGAACAATGGAGTTTTACTAGGCATTTTTAATAGCCCAGTGATACAGGTGGATGGGGGACAAGGTTCATCTTCAAATTAGGCAGTACAGAAAGTAGTTTAAGATGCAGCGGGTGAGAATACCTTTTATTGAGCCAACTTCTGTTGATGAGAGAGACAAGCTTTCAAGCTACACAGAAGTTGATCCAATAAAAGGTATTACCTCACTCACCTTTTCTCTCTAGTAACCTGGGACCAACACGGCACAACACCACTGCATGCAGTAATCTGACTGGTCATTCCCATAAGACCCGTTAGGAAGCAATTCCTTACAGTAGTATTCACCTTCCTCTCCAACATATAAGGCAACATGAAAATAAGTACATGAACATCCAGTTAATGCACAAGATGGTATCTTGGCCACAAAAAGGATCACCAATCAC
Organism: Malaclemys terrapin pileata; assembly: GCF_027887155.1. Taxonomy (NCBI): domain Eukaryota; kingdom Metazoa; phylum Chordata; order Testudines; family Emydidae; genus Malaclemys; species Malaclemys terrapin. The sequence goes on from NC_071511.1 coordinate 126,019,333, forward strand.
CTCATCTCATATGTGGCTACACATACTGAGAGGGGCACATGAATCAGAAGTCAAGTCCCTTCTGTCTCTAGTTTGGTAGGGTTAGACAACTTGTAGAAACAAGAGAAACCAGGACTTCAGAATTACTGCCATCTCAGTATATTTTAAATTAGTCTCTGGATCAATTCTAAATGTCAAGCAATGAGGCTCTCAATTGCTCCCTTACAGGGATTATTCCACAGCCTAAAATTTCAGGAAGTTTTCCATCTTAAGCACAGAATGTGTTTATACTCCACAGCACTCAAACCCCACCCCCCAAAATTTGAATGAGATATATTAAATGCCTCATGAAGATACAGCAATCTCTCCCCAGTTAAAGACTGCAGACAACTTCCATTATATAACCCTATTTTTGCCCTCTTTTAATGCTGGCCTGAAAAGTGGTTTGGCCTGAAAATTCCCACATTCCTAAGGCAAAGAAGGCTGTACACATCTGAAGGTTTGTTAAACTGTTTTCAAAATTACAGGTCACAAGAATTTCCCTATTTGCTACTCTGATTTATCTAATGTTGGTCTCCCTCTTGCTCAAAAATGGCTTATTGTCCCTTCAAGTTTTACATATAGGTATACAGGTACATTGATGGATGCCATACAAGAACAGTGTTGTAGCTGTGTCGGTTCCACAAGTTGATTCCCCCAACACCACTGAAGGATGCTATATAAATGGAATTTTTAAAACTTCTTTAATAAAGTTTCAAAGACAATCAGAAAGGAATCCTACAAAAAGTGGAAACATGGAGAAAATTGCTAAGGAGGAGTATAAAAGAATAGTGTGAGCATGTAGGGACAAGGAAAGACTAGGCACAAAATGAGTCACACCAAGCAAGAAACATAAAAGGCAAGAAGAGCAGATTCTTTAAATACATCAGGAGCAAGAGAAAGATTAAGGAAAGTGTAGGTCCCTCTACTTAGAGGGGAAAGAGAGTTAATAACTGATGTCATCAAGGCTGAGGTGTTTAATGCCTATTATGCTTCAGTCTTCACTAAACAGATAAATTGTGACCAGATACTTAACACAAGTAAGTGGCAATGCCTTAACCATATGCGTGCTGTAAAGGTCACTAGGACCTCTTCCATCCTTATCAAGGGGAGTGCTAACCTTCTCTCCTTTCATACTATTAATAATGGGAAAGAACAGGTTAAAGAAATGTAGATAAGTCAGGTATATTCAAGTCAGCAGGGCCTGATGAAATTAACCTTGGGATACTTAAGGAACTGAAGCAATCTCAGCACCATTAGCAATTATCTTTGAAAACTCATGGAGGATAGGTGAAGCCTCAGAAGACTGGAGAAGGGCAAACATTGTCCCCTTTTTCAGGACAGGTACTGTTAGCCTAACTTTGATACCTGGAATGACACAAATTGATTGTTTAATAATTTACTCGTAAGCACCTAGAGGATAAAGGGGTTATAAAGAATAATCAGCATGGATTTGTCAAAAACAAACCATGGCAAACCAACCTATTTCCCTCTCTGACAGGGTTACTGGCCTAGTGGATGGGGGGGGAAGACCAGTAGACAGGGTACATCTTGATTTTAGTAAGGCTTTTGATACAGTCCTACATGACATTCTCATGAACAAACTAGGAAAATGTGGACTAGATGAAATTACAATAAGGTGGGGGCACAGCAACTTGAAAGACCATACTTGCTGTCAAACTGGGAGGGCATATCTAGTGGGTTCTTGCAGGGTCAGACCTGAGTCCAGTATTATTTAATATTTTCATTAAATGACTTGAATAATGGGGTGCAGAATTATAAAATCTGCAGACGACACCAAGCTTGGAGGAGTTGCTAGCACTTTGGAGGATAGGATTAGAATTCAAAATGACCACAACAAATTGGAGAATTGGTCTGAATTTAACAAGATGAAAATACAATAAAAAAAGCTTCACTTAGGAAGGAAAAATCAAATACACAACTACAAAATGGGGGAATAACTGGCTAGGTGGCAGTACTGCTGAAATGGAACTGGGGGGGGTCTAGTGGATCACAAATTGAGTATGTGATGCAGTGGCAAAAAGGCTAATAGTCGGAGACGTATTAACATGAATGTCATACGGAAGACATGGGGAGTAGCTATCCCACTCTACTCAGCTACAATACTGCTGCACAAAATTGGACACAAACTTTAGGAAAGATGTGGACAAACTGGAGAGAGTCCAGAGGAGTGCAACAAAAGTGATAAAAGGTTTAGAAAACCTGACCTATGAGCAAAGGTTAATAAACTGGACATGTTTAGACTTGAGAAAAGAAGACTGAGGAGGGGGACCTGAAAACAAACAGTCTTCAACTACACCTCTACCCCGATATAATGCAGTCCTATATATCCGAATTCGTGTTACCGCAAGCGGTTCCTCTGCACCCGCATTACTTGCTGCGGCCCTCCCCGGGCCCCCCCACCCCAGCTCACCTCCGCTCTGCCTCCGCCTCATCCCACGAGCACACCACAGCTCCACTTCTCCTCCCTCCCAGGCTTGCCGCGCCAAACAGCTGATTGGCAAGCCTAGGAGGGAGGGAGGGGAGAGAAGCGGAGCTGAGCGATGTGCTCGTGGGAGGAGGCGGAGGCAGAGCGGAGGTGAGCTGGGGCAGGAGGGCTGCAGCGGGGGGTGGGGGGGCGGCGGCGGCGCAGAGGAACTGCTCCCTGCCGCAACTCACCTCCACTCCGCCTCCTCCCACGAGCACACCGCTCAGCTCCGCTTCTCCCCCCTCCCTCCCAGGCTTGCCGCGCGACAAACCTGGGAGGGAGGGGGGAGAAGTGGAGCTGCGGCGTGCTCATGGGAGGAGGCAGAAACGGAGGTGAGCTGGGGCGGGGGGGGGCCTGAGGAGGGCCGCAGCAAGTAACAGGGGGCGCAGAGGAACCTCTCCCCACTCCAGCTCATCTCCGCCTCCTCCCCTGAGCGTGCTGCTGCCACTGCTCCGCTTCTCCCCTCCGAACAGCTGATTGGCGCGGCAAACCTGGAAGGGAGGGAGAAGCGGAGCGGCAGTGGCACGCTCAGGGAGGAGGCAGAGCGGAGGTGAACTGGGACGGGGAGCGGTTCCTCTCCTTACCCCGATGTAACGCGGTCTCACCTATAACACGGGAGCTGAAATATCTCACCGAGGACCGCGTTATATCGGGGTAGAGGTGTATGTAAAGGGCTGTTACAAAGACGATAGGGATCCATTCTTCTCCATGTCCACTGAAAGTAGGACAAGAAGTAAGGAGCTTAATCTGTAGCAAGAGAGATTTAGGCTAGATATTAGGAAAACTTTGTAACTAGAAGGGTAGTTAAGCTCTGGAATAGGCTTCCAGGGAAGGTTGTGGAATCCCCATCACTGGAGATTTTTATGAACAAATTGGACAAAGCTGTCATAGAAGGTCTAGGTTTATTTGGTCTGGCTTCAGCTAGAATTGATGACCTCTTTAGGTGCCTTCCAGCACTTCCTTTCTATGATAGTATGGAAAGCCCAATGGCAAACAGATACTTGGTTTAGTTTTACATCCCCTGGAGAATGACTGTAAAACTTGAGAGCCACACCATTAAGTGACAGTTTTTTAAAAATATGAAATTTGATGGGGAGCCAGTAGAGGCTGTTAAAATGGATGTTGTGTTCAAACTAGTTATGTTTAAGAGTATAGATTGCTGCCATAAATAAATGACACATTCTGGATAAATTATGAATAGTCAAGTCTAAACCTGAAAATGTTTAGTCTTTTCTTAGAAGTGTCAAGTTGCTATTCTAGAGAAAGCAGTGTGCAGTTTAAGTACAAACAGACAGCATAATCTAAAATATTTACATTTTATAAATACACACAGGGGGAACGTCAACTACTGGTCAAATGGGACCACGGCACAAAGTTTAGAGGAACCATTTCTCAACTTAGTCATTGCTTACTGGAACTGCTAATTCTAGATCACACACAAGGAAAGGCTATTCTAGAATATCTAATTATATTACATCCTTCCTGTACCACTGTTGGTGCACAAGGCAGACACTAGTCTTTTCCATTCCTCTCTGTCATTTGCTGCTGCTTCCATCTGCTCTATAGTGTTGAGGTCAACTGCTCTACCCTCCCTACTAAGGGTTCTTAAAGTTTCTCTTGGCACTCATTTCCTCTCACCAGTAGGTTTCCACTTGATGACTTCATGTGGGAGTCCGAGTGTTGGCATCCATAACACATGCCCCAATTATGTCCAGTGCTTTTTCTGATTCTAGTGGAGATGAGCTGTCACTCAGTTGCAAAATATCAGGCAAGTCTAGATCTTCTAGGCATTTGCTATCTACCAATACTTTAGCAGTGTTTGTATTGCTAATACACTTCCTCATTATCCATTCTATGGTAATACTAAACAGCAGGTCTGCATTTTATCTGTTTCACACCAGGGTCCACTGTGAACCACTCATCTGGATGTTCACCATTAAAGAGCACTTCACATCTCTATACATGGCCTTAATGACATTGACAACTCTAGGTGGGATTCCATAGCCCAGAATGTATGACTGACTTTCAAAAGGCATTTGGCAGCTGCACAATTAAATGGACGATGAGAACATGCCATTCTATACACTCTTCTACGATGGTCCTTAGTGTGAATATCAGATCTACACCGGATCCCTTGGGCCTGAATCCAGATTGTTGTTCTCTAAGCTTGCATCCACTGCCTCGTTTGTCCTGAGTAGTATCGCACTGCCGAAGACTTACACTGTTCTGTGTTGTTCTCCAGTTGTTACAGTCAGTGAGATCGCTCTTCTGGGGTGTTCTGACAAAGATTCCATGTTTCCAGTGGCCAGAAGGGGTCTCTTTTTAAAGACTTCATTAAACAGTTCTGGAAGTTTCGTTAGGGTGGTGGTATCAAGAGCTTTTAGCATTGCTGCTGCAATTTGATCATCTCCCACTACTTTGTTATTTTTCCAGTTTCTTGACTGCAGCCTATACTTCTAGTTGGACTGTCATCTCTATTGGATTGATGTGAACGGCAAGTTGATCAGATTCACACATTTAATATATCTGGTGCTGAGGTAAGGCTGCATCCGTTGAAGCCTTCTTTGAAATGCTCCAGCCCTCTATTTTTCTGCTCTGCCTCAGTTGTAAACATTTTTCCACCGTTGCTTTTTATTGATACATTTTGAGTTTTCCCACACACGATTTTAGACATTTGGTGAACAGCTGTATGGTTTCCTATAAGGTCTTCAACATATCTCCATATATCTTTCCTTGTGTTGCTTTTCACTTCCTTGTACTCCTTTGAATGCTTTCCTTTCCTCAGTGAGTCTCTTGACTTACGCAAGTCTTGTTCTGTCTATGCTGATAGACAACTCTCTGCTGCAGCTTGACTCTCATGGTCTGACTGCTGCCCACTTTTCTTTAAGTCCAATCTGTGTCTTACCTTCCTCTGCTTTGGCAGCACCTCAAACCTGTTCCATAGTTCAAGATGGAATTACTCACAGTACTCTTGTTTTCAGTGTTAAAGTTGAACGTTCTCAGTTTTAATTTCAGTTTAGCAACGCAAAGACTGTGGTCTTTGCTGACATCTGCTGCTCAATATGCCCTTGGACAGAAGACCTGAATCCTGAGCTAATGTAGAAGTGGTAGATCTGTTTTTTTTTGTTTGTTTGTTTTGTCAACATGGAATTAGTCAGATTCTTTTGGGGGTATTTTTGTGACGAAACAGAGTATTAGGATAAATTAGCCTACCAATTTATCCTAACTGTGAGCTCAACTGTAAAGTTTATAAAAGGTTACAATAACTTGTAACAAATGTTAATGGGAAAGAGGTATGAAATGGAGACAGAAAGACTGAATTAGTCCACACAAAGGAGCCTACTGATAGAACTCAAGACTGTGTTTGCCCCAGGCCCCACAGGACCCCGAGTTTTTTTGGGGGCCCCTGGAGTGGGGTCCTTCACTCGCTCCAGGGGTCCAAGAAAACTCACGGGGCCCGGGCCCCCGGAGCTTCTTCCGCTCCGGGTCTTCGGCGAGAATTCGGCGGTGTGAGGTCCTTCCGCTCCAGGACCCGCCGCTGAAGTGCCCTGAAGACCTGTGGCGGGGGGGTCCTTCCGCCCTGGGACCTGCCACCGAAAAGCTGGGTCTTCAGTGGCAATTCGGCGGTGGGGGTCCCCCACCGCCAAAGATCCCAGGCCCCCTGAATCCTCTGGGTGGCCCTGTTTACAGCCCAATATAAAAAATACCATTGCTGACAGTGTCAAGTCAAATGCTGATGCAAGATACAAAACAGCTAAAAATGAGAAATTTGGGAAAGTCCCATTCATCCCTTGACCATGCTGTGGAGAGTTCCAAAACATGATTTGGATTCCTTCATACAAGTTAAACTAGAAAAAAAGTTTGTTTTGTCTCATTCCTAGTTGAACTTTCTTGTATCTTGCAACATAATTCTTCTGACTACTTCATGTTTACACCCTTCAAATAGACTTATATCCCCCTTAGTCATCATATGCCCCAAGCCACACACATTTAGTTTCTTTACTCTTTCCTTAAATGTCAATTCTTCCAGATTGCTCCAAGATGTTTAGTGACTGCTCTAGGGAAAGCCTTCATTGATCTGGGTGCAGTGAAATAGAAGGCTCATTAATTTCAAAGCTATCACAAAGTAAAATTAGTCCTAATGTTTTACCTGTAGGACAGAATAGGAATGTGTCTGGTTCTCCTAAATACTGATATATTTCATTAGTAATGGAGACCTGGGCATGAGCAAAGGAGCTAAAGACTTCTTTGTCTGCTGCACACATGTTGTGATCAATATCATCAAACAGCAGTGCAAAGGATCTGCAGCCAAACTGGGAAACCTAGAGCAGAAGGGGAAAGAAGTGAAGAGAAATGTTTAGAAAATTAAGAAAACAAACAGTAAAAAGTTCTAAAAGCTAACTTGCCTTTAACAGGATCAGCCAACATTCCTTCCCCCCCCCCCCCCCCCAAAAAAAAAAAATAGCCCACAAAATAAGTATGAGTCAATTTCTGTTTGAGGAATCACTGGTTTTCAGTTTGTAATTTGTAATCTAAAAATACACTTGAAATTCCCAAGTATATGTCAACATTTAAATAAAATCCACAGTACCCTGCATAAAGTGCACAGCATCGCAAGATGAGTGACGAATGTTGGAGTGCTTCCATTACCATAGTGTGCCTTGCAAATTCAAAACTCTTTCCAATAAAGGAAGGACTAGAGGAATGGGGGAGGGAAGGAAGAGGAATGCCTTGGCAGTTATCGCCAATTAATACATGACTCTGACCCACCATTATGTTTTTCTCAAGGATATCACTGGAGACTGGCAGTCTGTTCCAATTTCCCAATCCAAGTCTTATCTCATAGGAGAAGCAGACAACTAGGAAAGACCAAATTCAGCAACAGACCTCAGGTGAAGTGGAGCAGAACATCACAGGAACTTAGAAGGTATGTGCACATTTTAGGTCTTCCCCATTGAAATTTTTCTTGGAGGAATACCATCCTTCCCTTTGGATAGGAGTCTTAGTTTGAGGTTTTTAAAAAGGATTTTAGGACCAAAATTCCCAAACAACAGTTAGTAAGAATTGTTATTCCTGATCAGATCACTGCCAGCATCCTGCCTCTAAGGAAGTTCCGATAGTGCACTGGCCAATTGTACAAAATCTAACATGGGAGAAAAAGTCCTTCCTGACGCTTGCAGTAGTTTCAATCCCAAAGCCTCATTGTTCATTTTATGAGAAACTCTGAATATTATTAGACATAGTATTATACAGACATTGGCACTTATGTTCAATACGTAAAAGCAAAATTGGTCAAAAAATGCCACCAAGTGTACAGCAGACACATGAGTTACTGAGTTATTTTGGAAGTTCCAAACATTCTTAAATTACATGGGCTGAAAGTTTCAACAAGACCTACCTGGTCCAGCTTGCGTTTCAATGTGGACACTTCTTTTGGATTTGAGAAAGTGATATCAAGTCCAGGCGAGATGGCATAGATGAATTCTATCTCATATTCTTGGGCAGCCGAGATTAGAGTCATGAGTTGCTCTAAGAGTTAAATCCAAATATTTCAGAAGGTTTCATCAATAAGAAAGCTAAGATACCTCCTCATAAATATTAAGAAATACATTATAACAAGCAAATTACTCCACTGCTAGAAGCCAAGAAAGGGTTTCAGGTAGCTTTAACAAATATTTTGAATGTTCTAAGTGCTTACTGCTGCACTAATCTAAGCTGTATTGCAAATTGTGTAGAGAAACAACATTAAAGGGATGGTAACAAATACTTGTCTTGTAGTTTAAGCTTTATTTCACATTTATCATTATTTTTAGAAACCTTTTAAAAGAATGAGAATATGCCAGTTTGATCCTGTGGCAAACATGGGTGCATTTCACCTGTTTATATGGAATCAAACCTAAAAGCTCTGAAACGGTTACTCATTTCCATATGGGTCAAAAATATTAAAGAACTGATCCAATGTAGTAATCAATTTTTGCAAACAGGATTTGTTCAGTTGAACTCTTTGTCTGATGCTTTCAACTGCAATATTTGTATACTGCTGAGCTACAGGATGCATCAATAGTGGCTTTTAAAAACCTCTGAGTAGAAGTTATCCTAAAAAAGGCAAATTTCATTCTCCAAGCTGAGAGAAGCAGAAGTAAACAAATAATTTTTTTGGAACCTGTTATAACCTACGGTGTTATTGGTAACAGGTAAGAAAATTTGTTTTATAAATATAATTGTAATCTGCCAACATCCCTTTAACTTTATTCCTAAAGCCATTCAAAGTAGCCTCTACAAGATTTAATTCTGATGTGGTTATCATCTCTCTCCTTCACCCAAGGAAGAGACTCCTACAAATGCCCTGTTAGCCAACAAACCTCTGTGCTCTGACAGAATAGCTCTTTTCCACTGGTGACAAGAGCACCTTAAAACTCAGTAAGGGCCATCTCCTCTCCTCAATGAAGTCAGCAGCAAGACTCCTAGGTGCAGGCCCTAAGACTGTACAATTTTACTTATTTTCAGATTGTTAGGGCTGGCAACGCTGGGGCACTACTGGACAAGAACACCGTAGTTATGCTAGCTAGGTCTCCTCTGCTGCTGGGAAATCAGGGAAGAGAAAGAAGAGTAACCCCTTCTTGTGAAAACCACCAGCTACTAAATAAATCCCAAATGTCAAACTTCTGTTTTTTACCTTAAAGTTCTGATTAAGCCAGAAGTTGAAGTTCCAGTCATGGCTCCCCTCACTAGTGTGTGTGCGCGCACTTGATCAACCAGAGACATTAGCAATGCTCATTCCATTTTAAAAAGGAAATATTTTCCCCTTCCTTACAATAAGGTCCCGATGACCAATACAGATAAGGAAAAAATTCAAAATGAACCCTTCTCACTGCCAGAAGAGGGAAATGAAGGAGAGTGAATCCCAGAATAAAATTAAAGCTAGTCTTAAACGGAGTTTTAGAGGTGAAATGCAAAGCTAAAATTAAAGTGAAGGAAAACCCAAATGTATTTTGCAAGCCCTATTAAGTAAGCTTGCAAGGGGCATTCAGTATATAAACCTTGACCTAATGCTTTCTGCATTGCCATTCACCTTTAAAACTGGATACAATGATTAAACATCCAAGCACATGTACCAGTGACCGTGATTCATTCAGCAACTACTTATAGAAAATACAGAGGGGAATAAAGGCAATTACCAGCTTCCTCCACAGAGTACATTTCTCGCCAGAACATCCTGTGCTTGTAGTCATCTTTTGGAGCATACAAGTAGGTATTCAGTCCCCATTTCTGAAGCCTGTAACGGGGGGAAAAGCCTCCATTAGTATTCTACAAGTGCAACAAAGCTGCATTTTATAGTATCTCATTCTCAAATGTATCCATTTGTCTTTGAGAACATTCACCACTATGCTACTAATTCAAATGGTATTGCAAAAGTTTGAGAAACTAGACAAATCCAGAACAGCCTGAGCAAGATTAGAAGGGAAATGTAATCAGCTAAAATACAAATAATAGGTAAAATGCTGCTCGAAGTCAGGCCTGAGTATCCTTAATAGTCTACTAAGTGGAAGATGATAGTTTTACTGTTCTGGAGCACATTGCAAACCAAGGGGAAACGTGACTTGCCTTCTAAAAAGTTCTTTCCTCTGCTCCATAATCCATGGTCTTCCATAAAATCCTGTGGGAAACAAGATTAAAATTATCCAGTTATACATCAGACTTTATCTGTCTCATGAAACAAAGATTAAGAGAATATTTTTTTCACTTCAAGGTCCCAGAAGCAAAGACAAGGTTTTCATCTCAAGACCAAAAACATCTAGACACTTGATCATGGCCTTGGATAAACCAAGAGACTACCTACACTTGACCAGAGCTCAGAGACCCACTTTTCTTCTTCTCCTCCTCCTCCTCCTCCCACAAGATGTTTCTATTACATTCAGTTTAAAATGTAACAGAAATCTAGCAATCGGGGAAAAAAATCAAAATAGCATAAAAACATAACATACTAAAAAATCATAAAGGAAATACTAAAAGATCTATATTTTCAATTTAATTACACCCTCCATAATTTATGATCCATGCTGATAATTTTAGCCACTGAAGCAATTAATTTTCAGAATCCAAGCAGAAGTCCTCAGCAGATGCCCTTCACAAGTCAGGGCAGCACTACTACACAAGTAGCCCGAACAGCAATAACCCAATTATGCTATCATTCTAGAAGTCTGATGAGCAGTTTTAACTTTAATAGTGGAATATCGAACAGTTCTGAAAATAATTACCAGTGCAAGAGTGTTTCTTGATACAAAGACAGGTTATATTACTTAAATCTACACATATTATGCTCAAATATACAGGAGGTGGGGTTTGAGCAAATAGAGGGCCAGACTCAAATGGATACATAAGATTTGTTCCCTTTTTAATTTTAACTAGGAAATGCTGGCATCTTATTACACTGTGCCCAAGGATATAAAGTTTCAGCTTGTGAAAAATGGAGAGGCGCCTAAACAGACTATTTCAATGGAAATCCAGAAGTTTGATCTGCCTCAAACTTCAAATTTAATAAGTTCCTCCCAATCTACCCTCTATGAATGACACTTCATGAAAAGCAATGATCTCGACTAGCCTACCATTATTAAAGCAATTTCATTTAGTATTGAGCGCCAACAGATCCACACCTTTAATCACAAGTGGATACTCTGCATATTAGAAAGTCTCAGTTTGGCAGTCTGAGGGAGAGACCCAAGACTAAAAGAGTGAAATGTAATAAGCTTTCATTTTCATCCAGCATAACTGCTCTGCTTGATGAATGATGCAACTGGCAAGGCAAAGCAAACGCATGTACAAGCCCTTACATCACTAGCCTGAAGTTAAACAGTCCTATTTCCAGATCTGATCACCCACTATCACTATACTTGCACTTTCATTTTAAATAGAAAGATTAGACAGGCTTTGTTCATTAAACTAATGCTTGACTTTTTAAAACAAGGTACAATTTGAGAGTGTCCTATGTTAAAAAATGGACTCCAATTACCTATTAAAAGTGAACCCTGTGACTAAGTTTGAGGAGCTCTAAATAAGCTCAACTTTTAAAGGTTATTCTTAACAGAGCAATTTTTAGTTACTTAGTGCCACAAAGTGGTGAAGTTAGGTACTACCGCTCCCATTTGGTTGCAATTGTGAAGTGACAAATGGAGGACAGTGAAACAGCAGAGCAAATAAAGAGGCCCAGTAGTGTGCACAGAACAAACAAGGTAACAGACAAATTCTTCTCATTTACAGAAATGTAATAGAGTTGCATTGTCACTGGCAGGCTAATTTGGTCCTAAATTAGTCAAACAGACCTACCTAATCACAAAGGGACCTAATTAATGTGGTGCCTAGTCAATACTTGGCACTTCTATGCATGTAGAGCATTCTGAACATCGGAACACAATTTGAAAACTAATCGTATAGTAACCTGAAGTGAAATCAAGATGCAAACTTAAAAAAAAAAGGGGGCAGTGAAAGATAATGGGTAGGGTTAAAGTATTAAACAATGAAGAGTAAATTTAGATTAAAATATATTAAACTAAAGTTCTAGTAGTGTATTAAGATATTTTAACCTGACAGCATCCCTTTAAATCAAAGTACTAAGACATGTCAGCTGGAGACAATGTTAACATCCTTCTCTCCGACCTAAGAACTTGGTCCGTCTTTTCCATCTCTCTTTGTGGGTGTCCAGCAGTGAGATTAAACATAGGCAGAACAGAGTTTTAATTCCCATCCTCCCACACATACCCTCATTCCTTGTCACCAAGGGTCTTAATCTGGTTGCTGTATTTGACCATCAGATTCGGGAAAAGTCTAGACCCTGACAATTCTTCTTGTCGCAATGTGTCCACTTCAGGCCTTTCCTCCCCATCTACAGCAAAAGCTTTTGTCCAGGTCCTCAGTATCTAAGCTACCAATTTCTTCATCTCTGGCCTTGACCAATGCCATCGTGGCCCACTTTGCCACTGCAACAACAGTTCCTGACTCATCGCTTTGATCATGTTACACCCCCCTCCACAACCTTCACCATCTCTCTCTCTCCGATACGTTACTGAGACCCTGATTCCCACGGATTGCCTATACTTAGATTGAAAGCTCTTCAAAGCAGACATGCTACATGTCTGTACAGTACCTAGCACAATGAGGCTGGGACCTAGAGTCTAGTTGGTACCACTATATAAACAAACAAAATGGTCTTGTGGGAAGGTGAGAAAATGGAGAGAGGGAGAGACTGGGAAATGGGTAATTTGATAGAAAGCCTTTTACCTCTAGGTCTCGGATTCAAACCAAATCAATCAGAAGTGATCAGAAGCTTACTACCATCTGACACCTATTCAGTATCTTATATAAAACTGACTCATCTTAGTACAGGAAAGAATACAAAAGGCCTTCGCTGCTGCCATCTGTGCTTATCTCCAGTGCTATCAATCTGCTATCTTTCACTACAAGGTAAAAATCTACTTCAGTAATGAACATTTTGGGTAGACCTGAATATCCCCAGGCTGGCTGAGGGCTAATAAGTGCCAAAAAGCCTGACAGATATTAGCAATGACAATTGATAGATCTTTTTTATCACTTTTTAAAAATGTATTAGAATTAGAAAATATCCAGAAAAGGGCAAAAATAAAAATGATTAAGGGTATGGAACAGCTGCCATAATTAATAACACTGGGACTCTTCAACTTGGAAAAGAGAGACTAAGGGGGGATATGATAGAGATCTATAAAATCATGACTGATGTTGAGAAAGTAAATAAGGAAGTGTTATTTACATCTTCTCATAACACAAGCGCTAGGGGCCACTAAATAGGCAGCAGATTTTAAACAAACAAAAGGAAGTATTTTTTCACACAACGCACAGTCAACCTGTGGAACTCCTTGCCAGAGGATGTTGTGAAGGTCAAGACTATAACAAGGTTCAAAAAAGAACTAGATAAATTCATGGAGGATAGGTCCATTAATGGCTATTAGCCAGGATGGACAGGGATGGTGTCCCTAGCCTCTGTTTGCCAGAAGCTGGGAATGGGCAACAGGGGATGATTCCCTGTTCTGTTCATTCCCTCTGGGGCATCTGGCATTGGCCACTGTCGGAAGACAGGATACTGGGCTAGATGGACCTTTGGTCTGACCCAGTCTGGCCATCCTTATGTTATGTTAATATTTACTGCAGCCAAAGGGTGTTTTCCTTTTAGACATGAACAAAAGCAATGTAAATGCTGACTTTGATAAACAACCCATTTCACTCCCCACTGCATCCGCTAATCGTTTTGTTGTCCAACTGTAAAAGTTCTCTACAAATCTAAAACTTACCAGTCTAGTTATAACAATTCAAACAATTCCAAGCCAACAATTATGTCCAGAATAAACTTTATCTTTCCAGATTACAAGCATCCACCTCAATCACTGTCAAAAAAGCCTCAAATTTTTCAGCAATTAATGAAAAGTACAGAAGCCTACTTTATTTTACAGCTTTCACCATAATAAAATTTGTGCAAGATCTCAGTGAAACCAATATGCCAAGCGAGAAATGCAGATTACTCCATAATACAATTAAAATGACAAGTGACAGCAGAAAACAGGGACTTACTCAGTATTAATGTGAGATCAGACGCCCATGGAATCGCCTATTTCTTACACAGGAGAAGTCTGAACTTCTAACATGCAGGCAGGGAGCATGGCTCGGGTTTCCTTACTGCAGGACAGCCCTGTAGACTGGGTCTCCGCCCCCGCATATAAGAGCTAGCCAGGAATGCTAGACTATGCCTGCACTACAAGCCCATTAATCTACCAGCCTAGAGAGCAGCTTGTGGGGTGGGGCCAGCTGCACCCCCCCAGGTACCCCAGGGTGGGGCGAATCTGCAGCGTGGGGCCGGATGTGCCCCCCCCAGGTACCCCGGGGTGGGGCGAATCGGCGGGGTGGGGCCGGATGTGCCCCCCCCCCGAGGTACCCCGGGGTGGGGAGAATCGGCGGGGTGGGGCCGGATGTGCCCCCCCCCGAGGTACCCCGGGGTGGGGAGAATCGGCGGGGTGGGGCCGGATGTGCCCCCCCCCCCGAGGTACCCCGGGGTGGGGAGAATCGGCGGGGTGGGGAGAATCGGCGGGGTGGGGCCGGATGTGCCCCCCCCCCCGAGGTACCCCGGGGTGGGGAGAATCGGCGGGGTGGGGCCGGATGTGCCCCCCCCCAGGCACCCCAGGGTGGGGCGGACCTGCCCTGCAGTCAGCCCCGACCGAGGGCTGTGCACGAGCAGTACCCAGGAGACTGAACGCGAAGCCGATCCCGAGGGAGGCGACCGGGCTCCAGGGCAGAGGGAGCGGCCCGGGGCGGGACACCAGCGCGGCCCCCGCGTGGGGGGAGGGGCGGGGGCTGCTCCCAGTGAGGCGAGACCAGCCCAGGGCCCCCGTTGCCTTGGTGACCGACACCCCCCCCTTACCTTCCACCACACCGCAGAGGAAGCGCCGGGCCCCGGCCACCGTCTCGGTCTCCGTGTCCGTCTCCTCCCCGCTCGGGCCCGGCCCCGCGGAGGCCCCCGCCGGTTCCAGCGGCGCCACCGGCACCCCGGCCGGGCTGGGGCTGCCCTGGGGCTCCCGCTCCTCCAGCGCCGCCTGCCCCTCCTTCTGCACCATGCTGCCGCCCGCCAGCGCCGCCAGGGACCCCCGCCTGTGCCGGGCCCGGCCCAGCCCTTTGTCTCCGGCTCCCCCGCGCCGACCCGGGCGCCCCAGCCGCCGCTTCCTGTTTATGGGGCCCTGCGCCTGCGCGGGGAACCGGCCCCAACCGGTCCGCGCCGCCCAGCCCGGAGCCGCCCCGCCCCGCCCGCTCGGGAGGAGACGCCGCCGCCCCGGGGGTCTCGCGTCCGGCCCGACAGCGGCCTGGCACCGCGGGAGCCGCAGGGCTTCGAAGGGGACAACGGGCTGAGGAGAAGGTGTTACCTCAGGGGGAACACAGGGGATCAGCCCCCTAACGCGCATGCGTACAGCCTGAGGCCCGGCGAGGGGAGTGCCACTGCGCATGCCCGTCGGCTCAGAGGGGGGAGGGGGAAATGAAGTGGCGGCTCACTACGCGTGCGCAGAGACGATAGCGCGCTAGTGCGCATGTCTCGGAGGCCAGAGGGGGGGAGGGGAGAGGCGGCAGAATGTTAATGCGCAAGCGTCGAGAGGAGAAGGGCACATGCGCAGTTAACTCGCAGCGGTCCGTGTGTTTACTCTGCGTACGCGCACGCGCTTCCCGCCCGGGGTAGCCCATGGCGGCTTCGCGAGAGGCCAGCCGCTGGACGGATGGGGTAGCTCAGTGCGCATGTGCAGGGGGAGGAAAGGCGCCGCTTGACCCACTTTCCGCAGCCGCCTTGCCCCGCCCCCAAGGCTGGCTGAGTGGCCTCTCGCCGCGCGAGGTCTGCCACCTCTCCCAAGCTAAGCAGGGCCCGGCTGGGTCAGCCCTGGAGGGGAGACCACGTGCTCGCCTCCCTTGAACCCTGGCTGTCTACACGAGGAAGAGGAGCACAGACCGAATGCTGCCCAAGGGGAACAGCCTGCACAGGACTTACCCAGCCAGCCAGTGACAAGACTCCCCTGCAGCAGGAAGTCACCCCTTGCAGGGGCTGGGATAGGAAACCCTAAGGCTAACCCAAAGAAGTGGGCTGTAGTCCACAAAAGCTTATGCTCTAATACATTTGTTAGTCTCTAAGGTGCCACAAGTACTCCTGTTCTTCTTTTTGTAAGAACACCAGATGCCTGCTGCCCCATTTGCTATCACTGGGAGTGAAAATGCAGCATCCGTGGATTGAGAGGAATGTACGTGAGAACTAATGAGGCCTCGGACATTAGGGGCCAGATCCTTCTCCGAGTCTGTATGCAAAGTACATGTGACAAGGGCTGGAGTTATTCTGAACTTTCATTGCTGTAACTGACCTGTAGGATTGGCACATTTTGCTTCCCTCTTTAGGAATGAGAAGTACAAAGGCCTAAGGGACTCTAGTCTCCCAGGAGAAAGTGAGGTCACAGAGAATATGAGTGACACTGAACTCAATTCTGGTCCCACAGCCTGGTCTACACTACAGAAATGTACCATTCAAACCTCCTAGAACCCTGGTCGTGGTGGATTCTCCATCACTGACCATTTTAAAATCAAGATTGGATGTTTTTCTACAAGCTCTTGTTGGTGTTGGTGTCACTAGGCATAACCCCAGGTAACTCGGGAGGGTGGAAGGCCACTAGTGTCAATGAAGCCTTCCTGCACTAGGCCCAAAAGAACCAAACTTATCCCATGTTTAAACTCAAATCGACCTCACAAGCCAGGTGCAATTGGAATATGTAAGCAACCAGTTATCTGTGTGCAACCCCCTGCTCATACCGGTATTGAGCGGTAATAATGAAGCCTGCATGTTTGTGGCTGAAGGGAAAATAACAGTTCAAAGGGGAAAAGGACAAGATAACGGTTTAAAGAAGTTACTAACAAGCTAGGCTTATAGCTGCCAAGAATGACTTAACTGCTTAAATGTAATTGCTATTTGCTTAGTAACTGTTACCAGGGAAGGGAGGGGTAGAGGGGGGGTTGAGGCTTAGCTGTAAAATGTATAAGAAGAAAGAAACTGCTTATAGTGTGATTGATCTGAGACGTGCCAGTCTCCTTGCACCGCTTTGGGATCCCAAATAAACGTTGACTGCTTCTCCACCCTGGTGTGTTTATTGGCGCGAAGCACACCGGGCAACGAACCCCGCTGTTGCTGTCCTCGGGCCCTCTGTGCCGGCAACACTCTGCTCTAGGAATTATTCTGGGGCAGTTCTCTGGCCTGGGCTATGCAGGAGGTCAGACAAGATGATCACCGTTGTCCCTTCTGGCCTTGGAATTGATGAATCTTGTAAAAACACTTATCAACACAAAAGTACTTGGGCTGGTTTTACAGTCTGGGATAGGCTTGATTTACACAAGTCTGAGAACTAGTTCACTCTGGTTTCCGAGCCACTGCAGACATGGACCAATTTAAACGGTTCAATTAGTCCTCCTGCGGCTGTCCCACAGTGCACTGCAGGTCCTTTGCAGTCTCCCAGAATCCACTGCTTCTCTTATGTGTGGGTTAGGTATGCAGCCAGAAGCCATTGGCACTGAAACAGTTTAGAATGGCGTCTTGTGGATGCAGGACAATCCTGCTCTGGTTCTTCAACCAGATCAGCCCGCCTGATTGTTGAATTCCTTGAACTGTGCTTACGCCAGTCCTGTCCAATCACTTCAGTTACAAATAGTTCAGCTCTCCTATAGACAGTGCAGCAGCAAAGAGAGAATGAAGCCCAAGCCAGAGGAAGCAGCAAAGCTCCACTCATCTACGAGAGAACATCCTCAGTTACGTTTAAAATACTCTTTGAACAAGCTGCTCTTAAAAGAAGTTGCCAGCTCCTCTCTGTGCGTGGCTTGAAACATAACATTGGGTTCACGGGCTAGCGCATGGGGCAGACACATTGTCCTGTGCCCCAGATACTGGTTGATTTGGGGTGTGAGAGATCATGAACAGAGAACTTTGTAAAAGGAATATTAGTTATCTGTATGACAGCACCTGGGACCCCACTGTGCACACACACCCAGCAAGAGAATCACTGTAATGAAGAGCTCACGGTCTAAATAGACAGGACAGGCAAAGAGTGGGAGGGGAAACTGAAGTACAGCCATGGAGTGACTTCCCCAAGGTCACAGGTCAATGACAGAGCCAAGAATAAAATCCAGGTCTCCTGACACTCAGTCCAATGCCCTACCCACTAGGCAGTGCTACTTCTCGGGATAGCAACAAGTCAACACACTTTGAAAATATAATGAACTAAAATGAAGAGCTTCAGTTACAGGATCAAATGAACCTGAAAAAATAGAGATGGGTAGCAGGTTTCACAGGAGCAACTAAAGGATCTGGGACATGGTGCTTGAATTCCTCAGCGCTTGAAACCCCATAAAGACAAAAAACAAGGAGCGGGGATGAGGTGACAGGAAAATACCGTTTCAGCTTTCTGCGTGTCTGTTCCTTGGCGGGCAATCGACATGTATCCAGGAGGAAACAGCTGATTGGCAACCCTGAGTTTAAGTAGGGTCAGGGGAACAGGTGTGTTCCGTGTAAATATGTGACATTGGAGAAAGCGAGTTCTCTTGGGTTGAGTTCATCCTGGTAAAGCTAGTGTTATTCATGGTATACAGACAGAGAAGTAGATTTAAAAAAAAAAAAAAAAAACACTTGCTTGAAAGTTGCAACGTGGCACTATTTTATTCTGAGAATTCAGAAGGAGAACATACAAGAACCCAGAAACAGAGAGAGAGAAAGCAGACTGCTCCCTAAGGCAGAGAGAGACACAACTCATCCAATTTTGCTTTTAAGGAGGCTCTTTCCAGACAACTATCTGCTGACACACTTTGCTACAGACCCCTCTAGCCTGCAAGCTGGACCAGGGAACCCCTATGCCCCCTTCTTGAGGTGATAGATTGCAATTCCAGCTGTCCTAAATACACCACAGCTAGAAATTATAACTAATCTACACAAGTTACAGTTGTCTATAGTTTACCTATACTTTATGAATTTGTGACATGGAGGCCATAGGTCAAATCCACTGTACTTCTAGGGAAAATTAATTTTCCTGTAGCAGCTGTAAAAACCCAGGCTAACCTGAAACGTTCCAAAGCTGTGGTCTGCAGAATAAAATCTGCAGAATAAAAGCAATGGGGTTAGGGAGTTGGGAGGAGTCTCCTGAGAGGTTCGCTGTCATGAAATGCAAGAGGCTGACAACTCAGAGTCCAATGCCAACTCTCCATCAAGTGTGTCCAGATTACACCTATCACTTGTCTTTAGACAGTTGATTCATGCCAGCCAGGCGGGGACGACCTCTCCACCACTCATAGCAGCTGAGGTCCCTGGAGGATCTATTTCTGGACCATCACCATTTGTCTTGTAGGCTGATGGGGTTGGTGCCTATCATTTTTCTGCAGCCAGCAGCCCATCTTGTTTGCTGGTGGTGACTCCCCATTAGATAATCATTCACCCTGCTGAGAGACCAATGGACGGACATGCACCTGGAGACAAAGTGCAGGTTCACTGGAACCACAGGTTCATCAATACCCTTGGGGAGAGAACAGAAAAAGGAGCAACAGTACTGCTGCGTTGTTTCCTGGCTCCCTTGCATTGTAGGCCGCTGTAATTCCTACCCTCAGGGCTGGAAAATGCCTTCTGCTGATCAATAGCACGCTCAGGCTTCGGTTGTAACCCCTGTGCAGCAATTTCGAGCTGACCTCCAAGCCATGCAGTAGTTTGATTGTCACCCCCGCACTGCCTGCAAAATGGAAGCTAGCAAACAGCTGTGAGCCAGTGCTAACATCACTCTGTCCTGCACACCTACAGGCATCAGCTGGGGGATTCTCTCCCAGGCACAGCTTAGTGGCATGGGACACAGACAGCAACGTCAGTGCTTTCTCGGCAGACAACTCTGCCACGTGGATGCGCTCTGGCATCGTTATTTATACAGGAAATACAGTTAAACCTCAGCAGCATTAAACTCACCAGCTCCACAGGAACTTGGCTGGCCAGCCACCTTCCCCCTTCATCAGCTAGGAAGCAGACTCTCAGCCCTCTCCAGAGACCTTCTCAAACAGGGTCTTCTGCGGCATGCAGTGCTTAATTTGTGCCAGGGCTGAGCCCCGGCACCTCTGGGCCTGGCGCATCAGTTATGAAACTAAAAAAATTTGCTTGAGCCCCGGCACGTCTTTCATTACAAATTAAGCTGTGGCACCATGTCCAGAAAGTCAGACCAAGGGGGTGTACGGGAAACAATTTCCAGAGTGACGGAGCCTTCAGAGAGCCCCTTGTTAGCCATCCCAGGCCAAGCACCCTTGCTGACCACAGCATGGCCTGGGGAGAGAGGCAGGCGAATGTAGCGCGCTTCACCCTCTTGTTCCAGGCAGAGAACCGGCTGCTGGTTTGATTGCTGCTGATCAGCTCATGCAGTAGTGTCAGCTGCGGGAATTATTAGTTATCTGAGCGTCCAGAGGCCCCAGCCGAGAGCAGGCCCCGCTTGTGGCCGATGCTGTGCAAATGCAGAGACAGTCCCTGTCCCAGGCGGCTCCCGCCTAGACAGGCCGGACAATGGGCGGGAGGGAGGGGAGCCCAGCAGCTCAGTGGCAGAGCAAGGACAAGAACTCACAGCTCCTGACTGCCAGGCCAGCGCTTGTTCCATTAGACCCCATTCGCGGTCTGGCTTTGTAAAGCTCCAGGCGCATCTTCCCCAGAGAATTATTTCTCATTTCCGTAGTGCTGGGTTGTCAAGTGCTGACCTGGCTCAGGCCGGCTGCTCAGCTGTGAGGGGGGGTCTGCAAGTAGCCAGGGAAAGTCTGCCGGAGGGGGCTCCAGCCCCCCTGTCAGCCCCTGCCTACCCAAGCTCAGCTCCCCTCCCCTCCCCCTGCTGGCCTTTCTCAGAGCCCTTCCGCTTCCCCCAACACGGTGCCAGGGCAGGCTGGTCTGAGCTTAACCCCTTGTTCCCCGGGTCAGGCCGCAGCCCTGCCCCCATGCTAGAGAAGGGGGGATAGATGGGCCGTTAAGATGCATGCAGCGCTTTACGGTCTGCCATCGCCTGCGGCAGGGCACCGGCTCCCAGCCTGGCAATGGGAGGACCCAAGGAGCTAAGAGGGCCCTGTGGGTTTGGGGTGCTGAGGAGGTGTTTGAGCATCCCTCTGCCACAAGGGGGCACTCTGAGCCAGCCCATGGCAGGCCTGGCTCTAGGTCCCATTGGCCAAGCTGGGCAGGGTGTGAAGGGCCTGGCCTGGCCTGGTTCACGCCCAGAGCACCCCAAGAAAGGGGGATGGAGCTGCCCCGGGAGCAAGAGCTGGGCCCCCCGCAAACTAGCCTTGCCAGGCGGCTCCCAGCGTCCTGACTGCCAGCCCCCCACGGCCCCAGCCGCGCTCACAGGGGCAATCACACACACACACACCCCACCCCACCCTGTGACCACAGCCCAGCTGGAGCTCCAGGGGGCAGGGGAGAGATGAGCGGAAAGTTACCCCCACCCCCATCTAACCCACCTCCATGCTGCCGGGACGGCTCCCCAGTCCCCTGGCCTGTGCTCCGCAGGCACAGCCGCCCCCCACCCCCAGATGTGCATCCTGCGTGCTCCCTTCCCCCTCACACCGGCTCCTGGCTGGGCCTGACCTGTCTGCCCTCTCCCAATCTCTGCACAGGCCTTTGGAAAAACCAGAGACCAGCTCCCTGTCTGTCCCCCCCAAATCCATCCCCTTGGGGGGTTCACAGGCCCAGGATATGAGGGGGGGGTCAGGCTGCTGGGAGGCTGCCCTCGCCCTGCTGACAGGACTAGCAAGGCCCAGCGATCAGCCCGGCCGTCAGACGGGAATCTGCTGAGCACGAACGCTTGTTTGCCAGTATGCGCCTGGATAGGGGCTGGAACTAGGAGTGCAGGGGGCTGCAGCACCCCCTGACTTGAACTGGTTTCCTTTATACACAGGGTTTAGCGTTTGGTTCAATGGCTCTCAGCACCCCCCACTATAAAAAATGTTCCAGCCCCCCAGTGCGCCTGGGGCATGAGAACATGGGCCATAGACGGTCCCCGTCCCGGACCCTCCGGCCCCTATCGCAGCAACCCCGTCGGAGCAGCCCCTTCCTAGACATCACAAGCTCCATCTTAAAGCTAGTTCGGGTGTTTGCCCCACTGCTCCCAGGGGGAGGCTGTTCCAGCCCCTCACCCCTCCAGTGATGAGAAGCCTGCTGCTCCACTCCAGCCTGAATTGCTCACAGCCGGTTTATCCCCATGCGTTGGGCCGACATTGTCCCTTAGCTTCAGCAGCGCCTCCCCGCCGTCGGATTTCGAATGCGCAAGCGGGGCCCGCTCGACTGTTCAGAACAAGCCCAACTCTGCTCTGGGACAGCGATGCTGGGCGCTGGCCGTCAGTCCCAGTGCTGCAGCCATCCCTGTAGCGTTGCTGCCGTGGTGCAAGGACGAGCCCGGCCAAGCCGCCAGACGCTCCCGGCTGGCTGCCTCCTCCTGCCATGCCAGATGCTGGTTTTAGTGCTCACGCTGAAGTGGTGCTGCGGGCATGTGGCCTTGAGCTGGGCATGCCCCTGCCCCCTGGCCGCAGAGCTGTTCCCTTAGCCTCCGCGTGTAAGCACAGCGCTGCATGGCCCCGCTCAGCCTCGCGGCCCGGCTCCGCGCCTGCGCCCGGTAGAATTCAGCTCTTTTGAACCTGGGGGACCAGAACTGGACACATGGTCCAGCTGCCATCTTAGCGTCAGCATCTCAGCCAGTCTGCCCTCCTGCAGATCGCAGGCCACAGCCCCTCCTCTGGGGTTTCCAGCGGATGAGCCCCAGCTTAGAGCGGGAATTTTAACCCGTCCCACCTGAGCCAGGCGCTCCCGGCGGGGGTGCAGTAAGCGCTGGCGTCAGGTGGCTGCCCCAGGCGCTGAACCTCCCACCAGCTCATGGGGATGCAGGGCCGATGGCTGCCCAGAGGTTCGGGGGGGGAGGGGGGGGGCTGGGGTAAAACCTGACCCTAAGGCCACCCCCCTTCCAAAACCCTACAGTGCAGAGTAAACGAAATAGTGTAAGAAGGGGGCAGGGGTCAAAGAGAGCCCAGGCCTGTGGGGTTGCTGCCCTCCCCCCCGCCCCCCGCCAGGGCTAGGGGGCTGTGTCCCACATGTAGCCAGGGGGCTGCTCCCAGTCCTGCCTCTCCCTGAGCTCTGGGCCCCCCCAGATGCCATCCCTACTTCCCGGTGCTTGGCCTGGTGGGTGGCCTCAGGCCAGCACAACGATGCCAGTGGGGCGACGGGCACCTGAGGTGGGAGAGTCCTTCCCTGCACTAGTGAGAGCAGCTCCTGGCGCTGATGGTGCCACGACGCCATGCACCACGTCACGACACCACTCACGCACCCTTCCGCCATTTTGGGGGGCCCTCCGTAAATTGCCCCTGTGGTCCTCCCCCACACAGCCCCGTGGCCACCCCCAGGATCGAGTCGGGGCCCTTCACTACGGCAAGCATGAGCTGCTACAGCTGGGTCCGCAGCTCCAAGGAGCCTCAACTGGGGCTGGGATGGACTCGGCCCTGCATGGCTCGGGCCCCAGGGTGGGGGCACCCGGTAGGTTAGACTTGCTCCCTGCGCGTGGGTGAATCAAGGGCCTTTCTAATGCCCCCAGCCGGGCATCACAATTGCACCGTGGGCCCCTGCAGCGTTTCCCCCCGTGAAGCCCCTGCACGTGCCCGCGTGGGCCCGACACCTCCAACAGCGCACATGGGTGGGCACTCACCCTGCAGCACCCCTGGCAGCCCCAGTGCTGGAGAGGGGTCTTGGAAGGCAGGAGCGCTGCCCGGGGTGGTGTGCCGAGCCCCACCCCCACCCCCAGAGCACACCCCCCAACCAACCCCTGTCCCGCCAGGTCCTAGCCGGGACCCCACCTCCAGGTAGCACTCTATGGCTGGGCCCCCCGCCCCACAGATGCCCAGACACAGCAGGGTGGTGCATAGCGACTGTGGTTGATTTTATTGTACTTTTGATCATTGTTATTATACAAAATATACAGAGTTGAAAATGCAAAGCGGCTAGTGGGGCCCAGCACCCCGGTGTGGGGCACACGCCATGCGGCCAGGGGCGGGGCAGGGCACTGGCGCTGAACGCTGTCGCACGGGGCAGGAGAGGAGCAAGAGGGCAGCCGAAAGGACAATGCTCCCCTCCAACACAGAGCGACCCCAGCCCCACCAGGTGGAAGGGGGCGGGGCTGTCTGGATGAGAGTGAGGCTCGGCCCCTCCCACAAAGGGGCCCTCGCTCAGGCTAGAGGCGTGGGAATGTGTGGGTGAGGGGGGTGCCCGGGCTCTGGGGTAGGGGGAGAGCTGGGTCCTGGGGCAGGGCCAGGGGGATGGAACGAAGGAACATTAAAAACCCGTCCGGACAGCGAGATCTCTGGGGCAGGAGGATGAGGGAGTATTGTCGGCCATGGTCCGGGAGCCAGACCCTGCTGGGGAACGGCTCACGGGGCATGGGAGGGAGCCCCGGCTCCCCAGCCTGCAAAAAGCCCTGAAGGGGACACAGGGGAACGGTCCTGCCCCGGGCCCAGAGCATGCGGGGCTTGAGCACCAGCGACCTGTGGGGCAAGGCTGGTGCCAGCCTCCTAGTTTGTCCCCATCTAGGGACAGGGCCCCATGCAAAGGGTGGCTCCAGCCAGGAGCGTTTCCTTTGCTAATCAGCAGCGGCCCCCACAAGCCCTCCCGCCTCCCCCGGCTTGGGTGCTGCTAAGATGGCTCCAGCCCAGCCCTCGGCTACCAGTCCCTGACGAAGAGGCTGCAGCTTGGGCAGCCGGGCTGGGTGGGTTGTCTGCCCCCGTGCACCACCTGAGCTCTAGCGGCACAGGGCCCAGCGCTCCCCTTCCCATACCCAGGCTGAGAGCAGGACAGGCCGAGAGCCATGCAGGCTTGGCAGGGAATGATCCTACAAAGCCAGTGGTGATGGCTGGCCAGGGCCGTCTGCTGCCCTGGGCTCCGGCAGACCCGTCTTTCCCAGCTGATGGGCCCTGGTCACGGAGCCGCTTCCCCGGGGAGATTCCCCAGGCTGCCTCTGGCTCTGCCTTGTGCCGCAGCCCTCAGCCCTGACAGCAGCGCTCAACCCACCTCTCCCACCACTGCCGAGGCCTGCCAGGCTAGGAGCACGTGGAGCCCGCCTCCCTGCCCAGATGAACAGCTCCACTCAGCTATTAGGAATGGGGAGCAGGCCCCAGCCTGAGGGACAGAGCCCGGGAAGCGCCTTGGTGCAGCATGCAATTGACTTGTGGAACTTCCCGCTGCAGGAGATTGTAACGGCAGCTGGCCCAGCACGGCTCCAACAAGGCCATCGCTGTGACCAGGAACCGCGTCTGCAGAGAGCATTACAGCGGCTGTGGCGTCTCAGAGCCAGGGCTGGAGCTAATCTGCAGGCGGGGTCCGGAGGCACCTGCCCCATGTGCAGCGCAGGAGATGGGGCCACATCTTCCTCTGAAGCCCCAGGCACTGGCCACTGCTGGTGATAAAATATCCTCAGGGACGTCTGTGCTGCCCCTCGGGGGCGCTAGGGATGACACCCCCTGTCATCAGAGGGACCCCAGGGACCAGGCTGTCCCTGGCGGCGCTGGCTGGGCTGTGATGCCTAGGAAGGGCATGCACTGGCCACGCACAAGCCCCGTGGCTCTGTCTGGCTCCCAGTCTGTCCTGCCCCATGTCAGCCCGAGGCAGACGGCCGGCTGGCTGCCGAGCTCTTCCCCCTCAACCAACGCGAACCCGATCGTCTGCCCAGCTCATGGTGTCGTCTCGCTTCTGGGCTTCTCTGGGACCCTCTGTGCAGCCCCCCGGCTCCCATCACCTGCCCACGTCGGCCTGAGCACAGGGGCCCCCAGCAGGTGCCTGAGCGACACCCTCTGGGCTCCTAGCCCCTTCCTCCATCTGGGGTGCAGCCTTGGCCCCACTTTGCTCAGGGCTGGGGGGGTGAGATCTCAGCAGCTGGGCGGGGGAGGCCCCAGAGCCACCCACTGGCCCTGCCGCGTGCCGCCCGCTGCGACTGACCGGAGTGAAGTGGCAGTGGGGAGCCGCAGGCAGGAAAGAAGCCGGTTGTGCCTGGATCCAGCAGAGAGCAGGGCCCGGGAGCAACAGAGTGCAAGGAACTGAAGAGCCGGTCAAAGAGGCTGGCCATGACTGGACTCTCTGCTTCTCCAATACACCCCCCCACACTACCGGTGACACCCCCGGGGCTAACCTGGGCTGGGCCCCTCTGTTAGATGATTTAAGGGAAATGTTTCACCCAGGCACAAAGTGCCAGCTGGATTCCTGGCGCCTGATGCCCCCAGCCGTCCCGGAGAGGTTGGGCAAGCTGCCCCACAGTTCATCTGTGCTCGGTGCCCGCCCCGCTAACCCGCCCTCCCAGCCAAGCCCCTCTGCCACGAGCCGCGGGGCCCACCGAGCGGCCGGGACATGGTGCAAGACCGGCGCCTCCTGGCTCGGCCCCGACAGTCACTGCCCCAGCGCCCCTGATGGGACGGAGGCCTCATGGTGAAAGGCTTCCCGGCCCATTCCCCAGCCACTCACCGCCCCGGGCTCTTGGGGCCACCTCATTCCCCTGTCGCTGGCCAAGCCCACCCCAGCCTCCTGCTCCCGACGCCTAACGCAGGCCACCACCCCGTGAGCGCTCAGGGACGCGCCCAGCCTGCCTGCCTTCTCCAGGGGATCCGGGCACCGCCCCTCTGCCCACCCCGCGGGCGGGGTGACGGCCCCCGTGATGGACGGCGACGGGGTCTGGCCCAGGTTTGACGAAAGCACCTGGAACCGGTGGGTGTGGGCCACATGCCGCCCCCTGCTGGCTATGGCTGGAGCTACAGAGGAACCCATGCGCAGGCTATCCAGATGGCGTCCTGGAGCTGGGGCCAGAGACGAGGGAGGGAAGGGAGCCAGCTCTGAACCCTCCAGAGGGGGGTCACTGTGAACCGGGGTGCGGGAGCTGCTTGCTGCGCGGTGGAGGCCTAGCAGGACGGGGTGGGTGCTGTCTGGAGCCAGGCAGCTCCGCTTCTCCGCTATGGGCGTAGGAAGGTCCGTTTGGGCCCAGATGCCCCGGGACAGCGCTTGCCTTCTGCCAGGCTGTGCCCACGCTCCGCCCCCAGGAGCAGCTGCCCCATGGCAGGCCGAGCCGCAGCTAGCCCCAGGGCAAGGGAAGGTCCCTTCATCGTAGGTGCCGCCACCGTGTCTCCCGGAGACGAAATCCTTCCCCTGCAGCGCCGTCAAGCCCGTTTCAGGGGGGCTGGCAGCCAGGACGGGAGGGTCTCAGAGGAAGAGACGAGAGAGAAGCAGGAGCTTGGCCCGGTGGCGGGGCCGGCGGAGGCTAGATTACGTTGTCGAAGAGCTGCATGGATCTCATGATGTTCTCGTCCTGCAGGGGTGGAGGAGGAGATGCATCCGCTGGCCAGGTTCTCCCCCCAACCACACCCTGCACCCCAAACTCGAAGCCGTGCTCAGTGGGTCTGCTGGGACCTCGACTCCGACAGCAAAACCCGTGTCTAGGGTCCAGTGCCCCCCAGACAGAGGGTCCCCACTCACCCCCCAGAGCACCAAGCTGGCATGCTGTGGCTAAGGCCAAGGCTTGTGGGCAAAGCGCTGGGGGCCTTTAAAGGCTGAGAAGAGAGGGCGCCCCCAGCTGTACGTCTCGTTGGAAAGGTGACATTTGGCCCTGCGCCCACTGGCACTACGCCAGGCTACTGGCTCTTAGGGGAGTGCATCGGGCCCTGCCCCACTTCCCACACAGTCCTGGGGCCCCTCAGAGATCTCTCATCCAAGCACGGGTCCTGCCCGGCCTCGCTTAGCTTCTCCGCTCTGGGAGGAGCAGCCGGGCAGCAGTGCCCAGGAGGTTAGGGGCAGAGGCAGGGGCACTGCGGGGTGAGGAGCCGAGCGGGAGAAGGGCCCGGCCCAGGAATGAGCTGTGACTTTACCTTCTGACACGACTCGATGAACTCCTCGATTGTGACCACCCCGTCCTTATTCCGGTCCATCTTCTGCAAACAGACCCAGCGTCACGGAGCCGGCAGCGGGTCCAGGGAGAGGGTGCATGTGCCCAACAGGGGACAGCCCCCCACTCTGATCCCTGCCAGGGGGACAGCCCCCCCCCACTCTGATCCCCTCCCGAGGGGGACAGTGGCCCCACTCTGATCCCTGCCAGGGGGACAGCCCCCCCACTCTGATCGCCACCCGAGGGGGACAGCCCCCCACTCTGATCCCTGCCAGGGGGACAGCCCCCCCACTCTGATCCCACCCGAGGGGGACAGTGCCCCCCACTCTGATCCCACCCGAGGGGGACAGCCCCCCACTCTGATCCCAAGGGAATCCCTCCTGTGTGGGCTGCATTTGGACTAAGAGGAAGCGACATTCCCAGCAGCCCGAGTAGCATCTGCCCAGGACGGGGCTTTCCGTGGGCTGAGAGAGCCCAGGGTGCCCCCCAGGTCTAAACCCCAAAGCCCCGTCCTGGGCAGATCCAGGTGAGCACAGGGTTAATCTCGGGGGAGGAGGCAGGTCTGTGGGTAACAAAGCCCAGGGGTACTCCAGGATCCTCGTTAATTCCCCCAGGAAATGAGAAGGGAGCTCACAGCTCCCGCTTCAGGGCGCCAGCCAGTGGCAGGAGGGGTTCGGGTTGGGAGCCTGCCAGGGGGCAGCTCACCCCACAGGGAGGAGCCCGGCACCTCCCTCAGCGTGGAGCCAGGACGCGGGGCTGGATGGAGCCTGGGTCTGATCTGGGCCTATGATCCCCTGGGGCTTTCCCCCTTTGGGGCAGCGTGGACAGAGGAGGGGTTCACCTGGGGCTTCCCCCCTCCGTCTCTCTATGCTGCTCTGAGCAATCTCTCCTTTGCCCTCCCACCTCCAGCCCCCTGGGCCCTTCCTCTGGTCACTGACTCCTCTCCCTGCTCCCAGAGGGACCCCCGAGCCGGCTCCACATGTCTCACCTGGAAAAAGTTCTCCACATGCTCCCGGGGGGCCTCCTCACGCATGGCCGGGTACGTGTATTTGCCCATCATGTCGTAGATGGATTTCATGATGTCCAGCATTTCCTGGAGGGAGGGGCCCAGAACCGAACAATTAGCAGCACTGGCCCCATAGAGAGGCCCCCATGCCCCTCTGCGGGAGGCACCTGGGCCTCCCACCTCACCCATCAGCTGGGGACGCTCTGGGCAGCTTCTGGTGCCAGCCAAGGGAACCAGAGACACCCGCACCGGGAGGGGGTCAATCAAGTGACATGGCAGGATTGCAACCCCCTCCCCCTGCCAGGGAGAGACGACGAGCTGGGGGGCCCGGGATGGAAACTGATTATTGCCCACCCACAATGGCAATGTCCACCGAGGGGGACAGTGCCCCCCCACAATGGCGATGCCCCTCAATCCCAACCCGCAGCCCCCTGCTAGCCCAGCCCTGGGCTCCCCCGCTCCAGCTCTGCCGGTGCCCCTCAATCCCAACCCGCAACCCCCTGTTATCCCAGCCCTGGGCTCCCCCCCCACCCACAGCTCTGCCGGTGCCCCTCAATCCCAACCCGCAGCCCCCTGCTAGCCCAGCCCTGGGCTCCCCCACTCCAGCTCTGCTGGTGCCCCTCAATCCCAACCCGCAACCCCCTGTTATCCCAGCCCTGGGCTCCCCCCCCACCCCCAGCTCTGCCGGTGCCCCTCAATCCCGACCCGCAGCCCCCTGCTAGCCCAGCCCTGGGCTCCCCCACCCCAGCTCTGCCGGTGCCCCTCACTCCCGACCTGCAGCCCCCTGATAGCCCAGTCCTGGGCTCCCCCACCCCCAGCTCTGCCGGTGCCCCTCACTCCCGACCCGCAGCTCCCAGCTCTGGCTCCCGCTACCTCTGCTGAAGCCCCTCAGTCCTGCCCCCCCCAGCCCTACATCTCCTGAGATGAAGTGGCCCAGCAGTGTCAGTGTTTCCCAGTCCCCGCCCCCTCCTTCCCCCCCAGCTCCCATCTCTCTCACACCACCTCTTTGGTGATGCAGCCGTCTTTGTTCAGGTCATAGAGGTTGAAGGCCCAGCTGAGCCGGTCGTCTATGGTGCCTCGGAGAATCACGGACAAACCGGCCACGAAGTCCTGTGGACAATTGGGGGTTACAAAGACAGACGCTCTCACAAGACCCTGGGCCATCAGGGTACAGAGCATAAGAAGGGCCAGACGGGCTCAGACCAGCAGCCCCCCAGCCCAGTGTCGTGTCTTGGACAGTGGCCGGTGTCAGATGCTTCAGAGGGAGCGAACAGAGGAGGGTATTTTCAGGTGACCCTGAGAACACCCCAATGCCAGCTGGCCCGCTGATGTCATGATATGTACCCAACAGGCGGTAACGTAGCACTGTAAAACGAACTCGCTGATCATGAATATTCTTGTGTGATGTATGAACGGTGCCCCCACAAAGGGCCACATAGCTCTGTGCTGGAGAGAGGTTCTCGAGATGTACCTGCCATGCACCGCCTAAACCCCGCCTGCTGCGATTCTGTTTCCAAGCGCATCACCTGGCACTTCACAACACGGGATATCAGCTGCCCCTTGTCACCCAGCCTCCCAGTTTTGTGAGATCCCCTTGTAACTCTTCGCAGGCTGCCTTGGACTTTACCATGAGTAATTTTGCATAGTCTGCAAATGTTGCCAGCTCACTGTTTACCCCTTTTTCCAGATCATTTATGAATATGTTGAATAGGCCTGGGCCCAGTACAGACCCTGGGGACACCACTATTTACCTCTCTCCAGTCTGAAAACGGACCCTTTGATCTCATTAAACTGGGTGACTGGGCAACAAAATGGCAGATGAAATTCAGTGTTGATAAATGCAAAGTGATGCTGTCATGGAGTGTGGGGGAGGCAAAGCCCTGCACCCCCGGCTTCCTGCGATTCACCATGACTCTCAGCCAGCCAGTAAAGCAGAAGGTTTATTAGACGACAGGAACACAGTCCAAGACAGGTCTTGCAGGCACAGACAACAGGACCCCCTCAGTCAGGTCCATCTTGGGGGGCCAGGGGAGGCCAGGAGGTCTGTCTGGCCTCCTCTCCATTTCTCCAGCCAGCTCCAAACTGAAACTCCCTCCAGTTCACAGTGTCTCCCTCAGCCTCCCCCCGGCTCCTCCCCCAGCCTTTGTTCAGTTTCCTGGGCAGAGGTGTCACCTGGCCTCCAACCCCTTCCTGGGTTCTCATGTTACGTGTTCAAGGCCAGTCTCCCATCCCCCAATGCAGACTGTCCCAGCCAAACTCCCCTGCAACCTTCCCAGGCCAACACTCCCCACTCAGCATTCAAAGACCACATTAAGAACATTCCCACTTCGTCACAGATGCACATTGGAAAACATAATCCCAACTATACATATAAAATCAAGACTAGTTCTCTGAAAACATCCACTCAATGTGCAGCGGCAGTCAAAAAAGCTACCAGAATGTTGGGAATCATTAAGAAAGGGATAGATCATAAGACTGAAAATATCATATATAAATCCATGGTTCACCCACAGCTGGAATACTGTGTACAGTTCTGGTCACCCCATCTCAAAAAAGATAGATTGGAATTGCAAAAGGTTCAGAGAAGGGCAAAAAAAAAAAAATGATGAGGGGGATGGAACAGCTTCTGTCTGAGGAGAGATTAAAACGACTGGGACTGTTCAGATTAGAAAAGGGACGACTAAGGGGGGATATGAGAGAGGTCTATAAAATCATGACGGGTGTGGAGAAAGTGAACAGGGAAGTGTTATTTACTCCTTCTCATAACACAGGAACCAGGAGTTTCCCAATGAAATTAATCGGCAGCAGTTTAAAATAAAGGAAAGGAAGTATTTCTTCCCACAATGCACAGTCAACCTGGGGAACTCCTTGCCAGGGGATACTGTAAATGACAAAAGTATAACTGGGCTCAGAAAAGAACTAGCTACATTCCCGTAGAACAGGCCCAGCAATGGCTATTAGCCAGGGTGGGCAGGGATGGTGTCCCTAGCCTCTGTTTGCCAGTAGCTGGGAGTGAACGACAGGGGATGGCTCACTCGCTAATTGCCCTGTTCTGTTCGTTCCCTCTGAAGACCCTGGCACTGGGCTCATTGTTCTGACCCGATCAGGCCTTTCTTCTGTTTGTTCAGATGCTCAGCACAAACAGGCAGTGAAACCGCGGCGCTTCGTCTCCCCTGTGCCTGCTAACAGAGATTGCACCTTCCGGGAGAGCACGGCCTGCGTTTCCCCCCAAGAGAGGGGCAGGGCGAGGTCTAGGGATCTCACAGCCTGATGGACTGATCCTCTTCCTTGTGGAAAACGCGGCTCGTTCCTGATCACCCCCCGGCCCCCAGGTATCTCTGAGTCATGGGGTCCCCAGGGGCTTCTGACAGGCAAACACTGGAACCTCATCCCTGAGCCCCCAGCACGACTCGGCATTATCCATCATCGCCTGGCCTGAGCTTGGACTGTCATCTGGGTAATGCAGGATTGCTTGGGGCTTGGCACCACAACACCCAGGCTGTCAAGAGAGGAGCCCCAGAGAGCCACAGGGGGTGGCTGGGTCTGGCAGCCCCAATAAAAGCTGCGTTACCAGCACTGCCGTGCCCAATAGGTCAAAAATCAGGAGTCAGGTGGGAAAAAATCACAAGATCAGCTTAAAATTCTGGGGTTCTGGTTCTTTGCCTTCTGACGTCTAATGGCCTTTAAGAGTCCCATTTGTAGGCTTTTCTCCCGACCAGGAGGGCTAGGAACTTGCTGTTTCGAAGACAGACACTGAGATTCTCACGTCATCACCTGACTCCAGGAGCTAGGGCGTTAACACCAACTAGTGCGAGACTCGCAATTGCTAGTGAGAGTTGATGATACTCGTTCCGCCCGAGTCCCGACAGCATCAGACTCAAAGGCTCTATCCCCAGCCCCCGGGTCCCGTCCCAACCAGGTAGGTGCAGAGCCTCACCTCAAAGCTGATAGAGCCGTCATGGTCGGTGTCGAACGCGTTGAAGAGGAAAGCGGCGTACGTGCCGGAGTCTGCGGGAACAGCCAAATGGAGAGAGTCACACAGGGACAGGACTTACTGACTTCGACCCGGTGTCTGAATGACTTGATATTAAGCAAGGAACAGAGCCAGCTTTCGGATGCCGACTTGGGGAACTCACTGCCACAGGAATCCAGACAGCCTCAGTACTGCACCTGGCTAATTTGGTCATAGTCATTCTAAACTACATTAAGGGTGATCCACTCTCATGCTCCAGGGCCTTAGCTGATGGTGGCAGCCTCCGCCCCGCACGTGGTTGATTTCTTTTCACCCTCCTCTGAAGCATCAGGCAGCAGCTAGAGAGAGACCCAGCACTAGCCCAGGGAGACCCATGGCCTGAGCATGTGCCACTATCACATTCCCTTGTAGAGTGCACCAGGCCACCAGGAGGGTGCAGGTGGGGGTCAGTGCACAGCGATTGCCTTGGGGAGAGCACTGAAGCTGCAGAAGTTGGCTCCAGGGATGCTGGAGACTACACGCCTGAGCTGCTCTAACACGCTCTGACCCTCTGAGCCCCAGCGGCTCCTTGTGAGCAAGCCCCTCCCCCTCCCCACGGCCTGACCCCCCCTCCAAAACCAGAGCTCCTCTTTGAGAACGTGGGGCAGGAGCCACCACGAATGGAGGAGCAACTGCACCTGGCTTGGCTATTTGCATGGCCAGGTACCCGACTTGCACAGGCAATCACGGCAATTGCACGTGCAAACTAGCTGCACATTTTGCTTACACAAAGGCAGCCTTACATTCCTGGCCCTCTGCGCCCGAGTGTGGGGGTGAGGGAGCCACCTCTGGGGTGACCCCCCGCCCATGGGGACTGTCCCGCCCTGAGCCCCGTTTTGCACCCTGTAGGAGCCAGAGTTGAGAGGGGAGCTCACCTCCCTGCGGGAAGAACTGGGAGTAGATCTGTTTGAAGTTCTCTTCATTAACGAGGCCAGTCGGGCACTCCTGCCAAAGGGAAAATCACAGACAAGATCATCCCCCTCCAAACAGCCAGGGCTGGAATGGTCTGAGCACAGGACGGGGAGCCGGCTTGCCTGAGCTCTCCTCGGGAATCTCTCCCTCCGGGCCCTTGGGCCGGTCATGTCACCGCTCTGTGCCTCAGTTTCCCCATAGACTCCTGCCTTCCCCCTCTGGTTGAGCTCAGGACAGCATGTCTCGGTGGGGGGGGGGGCAGGCCCCAGGGAGTTCTGGGTCACAGACCCTGTCCCAAAGGGCTCCCAGGCTAACTCCAGCTTGTGACGAAGTGGGGGATTTTCTTGTTTGTTTTCTTGTTTTCGGTGGGGTTTCAATGGTTTGCATGCGGAGTGGGTGGGACTCAGTTTCCCTGGGTGTTACTGGTTTAACAAGGGGAGGGGAGAGGGAGTTTGTTGTTACAGAGGACCAGAGAGGGAACGTGAGACCCCAGCCAACAGCCTGGAGGATGGACACCCCAGCGACCGGACCCGGAGACCCAGCTCAGGAATCGCACCGGTTTTGGCCAGTGGGAGGACAATGGGCTGCAGAGTGAGGACCCAGTGACCGAACCAGCCGGTTCCAGCCAGAGGACAGAAGTGAGGAGAGGAGGCCCCAGTTTACAACCCTGGTTACCTGGAGAGAAGACAATGGGCAGAGGTGGGGTTTGGAGCCGGGGATCTCAGAGGCCCAGCTGGGAGCAGGGGGGCTCCGGGCTGGAGAGGGGGAGCAGGCAGAGCCCACCTGGATTCAGGGAGACTGGAATGTGCTGGGCTGAGGGAGTCCAGGCGTGAGGCCCTGAGAGTTTCCTGTGCTGGGTTCAATCGTTCAATAAATCCTCCTGTGTTACGCTGGCTGAGAGTCGCTCCGGGCTAGAGATCAGGGTTGCATCAACCCCTTCGGGGGGTGGAGGCCCCGGGGGTCCAGAGTGAGGGGACTCCCTCGGGGGGCCCACGGCAGAGACAGACGTGCTCAGGCTCAGAGAGGTGCGGCTCCAGGAGATGGAGGGGCCTGACCCCGAGAGAGAGTGGACCCCCGAGAAGGGCTGTCGCACTGAAAGGGGCACCCCCCCACGGACCGCATGGGGCCACGAGTGGGCACGATCTGTGAGTTCGTGACACAGCTCCCACCCTCCAAAGCTCTGTCTGTCTAGGAGCTGCTTCCCCCACCACTGGAATGCAGCCACCTCTGGGGTGGAAGGCAGCAACTGGGTAAGAGCGCACCCACACCACACAGCCCCTGCATCCTCTAGGATCCCAGAGCTCTGGGCAAACTCTAGACACACATCCCTATTGGAAGACAGCCACTTCTGGGGTGGAACATGGCAAACCACCAGCCCGCAGCCTGCTGCACTGGAGTGGGAGGGGGGGTGTTTTGGGAAATGCCATTGGAGCCTGTGGTCTGTTGTGTCTGGCTGAACAGACTGTGCCTCGGGGCCGCCGATCTCATCAGAACCCCCCCTCGCCCCGCTCCGCCCCCCAGAGCAAAGGACCTCGAGTGCAGCGACCCACCCAGCAGGCTTCTCCCACCAGGGTTTGGCCCTGGGCTGCCGGGCACCTCAGGAAGTTCATTAGCTCCCTGCCGTGGCACCAGCCCCTCCTGGGCAGGCTCCTGCAGGCACCAGAGGGCTGGGGCCACGTCTCGGCTGCATGGGAGCGCAGCTGGAGAGGGGGTTCTGGGGGCAGGGGCCGGAGGGGGAAGGGGAGGGGGTGCTCAGGGCAGAGGCCGGAGTAGGGTTGCCAACCCTCCTGGATTGGCCGGGAGTCTCCCGGAATGGGCTTCTATCTCCTGGTTGCTATTGAAAGCTGTCTGGGAGATTTTAATCGGCCCAAAGTCCGGTCGGCAGCACAGCGGGGCTAAGGCAGGCTCTCTACCTGCCCTGGCTCTTCACGGCTTCCAGAAGCGGCCAGCGTGTCCGGCTCCTAGGTGCAAGGGCGGCCAGGGGGGCTCTGTGCACTGCCTCTGCCCCGAGCACCAACTCTGCAGCTCCCATTGGCTGGGAACCGCGGACAATGGGAGCTGTGGGGGCGGTGCCTGCAGGCAGGGGCAGCGCGCAGATCTGCCCGGCCGCCCCTGATCTTAGGAGCCACAGGGACATGTCGCCGCTTCTGGGAGCCGTCCGAGGTAAGTGCCACCTGGCCGGAGCCTGTCCCGCACCCCTTCCCGCACCCCAACCCACAGCCCTGAGCCTCCCTCCCAGAACTTGCACCCCAATGCCCTGCCCCAGCCCAGAGCCCGCCCCCAAACTCCCTCCCAGAGCCCGCACCCCACCCCCTGCCCCAGCCCAGAGCCCGCCCCCAAAATCCCACCCAGAGCCCGCACCCTGCACCCCAATGCCCTGCCCCAGGCTTTTGAAAGTGAGTGAGGGTGGAGGAGAGCGAGCAATGGAGGGAGGAGGAGGGGGGATCAAGTGAGCAGGGGCGTGGCCTCAGAAAAGGGGCGGGGCAATAGTGTTTGGGTTTGTGCGATCAGACAGTTGGCACCCTAGGCGGGGGGGAGGGGAAGCTGTCGCTGGGGCCAGAGGCAGCCCCCCCCAGGCAGCCCCCCCGGCCTGCCCAGTGACTCACGTTCTTGAAGCCCCGGTACAGGACCTGCAGCTCCTTCCGGCTGAACTTGGTCTGTTCCTGCAGCTGCTCCAGCCCCTCGGGGCGATGGCAGACGGTGGAGAGTTCGAACTCGTCCTCTACGCTGTCTGCAAGGGGGAGAGCAACTCAGAGCCTCGGCGCCGGCTGCCCCCTCCCGAGCCCCCCGCCCCACGGCGCCGGCTGCCCCCTCCTGAGCCCCCCCACGGCGCCGGCTGCCCCCTCCCGAGCCCCCCCACGGCGCCGGCTGCCCCCTCCCAAGCCCCCCGCCCCACGGCGCCGGCTGCCCCCTCCCGAGACCCCCCACGGCGCCGGCTACCCCCTGCCGAGCCCCCGCCCCACGGCGCCGGCTGCCCCCTCCTGAGCCCCCCATGGCGCCGGCAACCCCCTGCCGAGCCCCCCCCCACGGCGCCGGCTGCCCCCTCCCGAGCCCCCCCACGGCGCCGGCTACCCCCTGCCGAGCCCCCACCCTACGGCGCCGGCTGCCCCCTCCCGAGTCCCCCCACGGCGCCGGCTACCCCCTGCCGAGCCCCCGCCCCACGGCGCCGGCTGCCCCCTCCCGAGACCCCCCACGGCGCCGGCTGCCCCCTCCCGAGACCCCCCACGGCGCCGGCTACCCCCTGCCGAGCCCCCGCCCCACGGCGCTGGCTGCCCCCTCCCGAGCCCCCGCCCCACGGCGCCGGCTGCCCCCTCCCGAGACCCCCCACGGCGCCAGCTATCCCCTGCCGAGCCCCCGCCCCACGGCGCCGGCTGCCCCCTCCTGAGCCCCCCCATGGCGCCGGCTACCCCCTGCCGAGCCCCCGCCCCACGGCGCCGGCTACCCCCTGCCGAGCCCCCGCCCCACGGCGCCGGCTGCCCCCTGCCGAGCCCCCCCACGGCGCCGTCTGCCCCCTGCCGAGCCCCCGGCTCCACAGCGTCGGCTGCCCTCTGCCGAGACCCCTGCCCCCTGTCACCAGCGACCCCCTCCCGAGCCCCCCTCATGGCACCGGCTGCCCCCTCCTGAGCCCCCTTGGTGCCGGTGACCCCCTGCCGAGCCCCTGCCCCACGGTGCCGGCTGCCCCCTCCCGAGCCCCTCCCATGGCGCCGTCTGCCCCCTGCCGAGCCCCCTGCCCCACGGCGCCGGCTGCCCCCTGCCAAGCCCCCCCCATGCTGCTGGCTGTCACCTCCCAAGCCCCCCCACAGCGCCGGCTGCCCCCTGCCGAGCCCCCCGCCCCATGGTGCCGGCTTCCACCTCCCGAGCCCCCCCACGGCGCCGGCTACCCCCTCCCGAGCCCCCCACCCCATGGTGCCAGCTGCCCCCTGCCGAGACCCCCGCCCCCTGTCACCAGCTGCCCCCTCCCGAGACCCCCGCCACCAGCTGCCCCCTCCCGAGACCCCCGCCCCCCATCACCAGCTACCCCCTCCCGAGCCCCCCTCATGGCACCGGCTGCCCCCTCCTGAGCCCCCTTGGTGCCGGTGTCCCCCTCCCGAGCCGCCCCCACGGCGCCGACTTCCCCCTGATGAGCCCCCCCCATGGTGCCGGTGACCCCCTCCCGAGCACCCCCACGGCGCCGGCTGCCCCCTCTTGAGCCCCCCATTATGCCAGCTGCTTTCGTAGGGCCCAGCCGTGGGCTCAATCACAGGAGAGGCAGCTCCCCCCATGCGCCCCCCCAGGGAGCCGCCTCACACTGGCACTGCCCGGCCTTGGGCTGCCAGGGTCTGGCTAGGCTGGGCAAGGCAACATGGTTGGGGGGGGGCTCAGCGCCTCTGGGCCGCAGGCCCCCGTGGGGGGGTGGTTGGCGGCAGGGTGGGAGGCAAATGAGCTCATCCCCAGGGTCTGCTGCCCCCCCAAACCCCACATATCCGGTCTCTGCGCGGCCCCACCTGGGGCTCGGTTGGCCCAAGGGGCTGGACTGCAGAGAGCCGGGCCCAGAACGAGCGACTGGCACAATCGACGTGGGGCCCCTGCTTCCTCCCCCTCTTTCACCCTCCTGTCCCTGCCCCCTGACACCCAATCCTCCCCCCGCCTCCCCGTCCTGCCCCCTCGCCCCCTAATCCTCCCCTCCAATCCTCCCTGTCCTGCCCTCTCACCCCCCAATCCTCCCCCTGCCTCCCCGTCCTGCCCCCTCGCCCCCTAATCCTCCCCCCCGCCTGCCCGTCCTGCCCCCTCACCTCCTAATCCTCCCCCCCGCCTCCCCGTCCTGCCCCCTCGCTGACATTCGCGCACATCAGTGTTCCCAGTAGGCACCAGCTGGTCCCTCCTGACCCTTCCCGCTGGAGGGGGATTGCAGATTTTAACATCGATGCCCAGTTTGGATGGTGCCGAGGAGAGCCCCCCTGCAACTGGCACAGGCTCCCCTCGGCACGGCACCTGGGGCTCTGGATGGGCCTTCGTGATGGAAAGGACCAGTCAGGCCAGTGCTTCGCTGCGCCTCCCCTGGGGCCCCAGGACACCAGGGTGGAAGCACCCAGGCTCGGAGCATGGCCAGGACCCTGCTCCCAGCAGATCTGGACATTCCCTTGCAGGGCAGCGTCGCTCCGCTGGTTTTAGCCGCTGGACACCGGCTGGGGCCTGCAGAACACGCTGACCCCGGGGAACGGGGCGGAGAGGCGCTCGAGCCGGGCTGCGTGTGGACAGGGTGGCGGAAGCAAGACCCGAACCCAAATCCAGCCAGTAGCGCAGAGACTGGGCCGGGCCCCACTGAGACCAGTGGCACAAGACCAGCCAGGAGGATGGACGGGTCGGGAAGGAGCCAAGACCTACGTGCTGCCCCCCAGCCTGGCTCCCTGGGGCGACTGCATGTTTACGGGGGCTTTGGCCAGTCCGGCTGGTAGCCCCCCAGGTCTGCCTGCGAGATGCTGCTACCCTAGGCCCACGCTCCCTGTGCCAATGCATCACCCTAGCCCTGTACGCCCCAGTCCATCCCCGGGGCCTGGGGCAGGATCGCCCCGGCCATATCCCCGCGGCCCGGCTGCATGAGGGGGCGATGGGGCCCTTGTCCCCCCCGGGGCCACACACACACAAAGGGAAGAAGCGGCACTTGCTTTCGCTGACTGAGGGGATGGATTGGGGCCCGCAGCAGGGCAGCAGTTTGAGGAGTCGCTGCTTCAGGGCTTTTTTGGTTTGGCCGGGCGGGTTGCCTAGAAAAAACAACAATCACCAAGCAGAAGAGTTAACAAAGCCGCAGCCCGGCCCCTGCCCCACCCCCAGCGACGAGCCAGCCATGCCAGACCCGGGCACTGCGGGCCGGGGGAGACGCATGCAGCCGGAGAGCAATGGGGCAGCAGAACCCAGGTCTGCCCCCGGCTCTCCCCGAGCCCTGTGGGAATAGGAACAAACCCTTTGCCTGCCCACAGCCCCACCCATATTCAGCCAGCCCAGTTTTAGCTTGGAGGGTGGGGAACCAGCTGGGTAGCTATTGGGCTGCAGGGTCCGAGGGATTTTGGGGTGCCCATAGGCAGATCTCCCCTTAGCACAGAAGGAGGGGGTCCCGGCTTTGCTATTGGGGAGAGGAGAGGCTGTTCCCG
This sequence comes from Malaclemys terrapin pileata, assembly GCF_027887155.1. NCBI lineage: Eukaryota > Metazoa > Chordata > Testudines > Emydidae > Malaclemys > Malaclemys terrapin. The sequence goes on from NC_071511.1 coordinate 126,059,375, forward strand.
CTCTGGAGCGGGCGATAGGCTAGCTTGAATTTTCAGGCTTGCTCTGGACTGGATCCAGAGAGGCCATTGGCATCCAAGGTCGACCCTGTTTGTGCGTTGGTCCCGGGAGAGTTGGGGAGTTACGCAGGAGCGGGTAGTGTCTGTGCGCAGTCTCGGCTTGGGCCGTTCGGAGACGTAGCACACGGACTGTGGTTGCCCACAGGTCGGGGGGGAGGTGCCGCTGGCCAGGAGCTAAGGGGAGGGGGCAGAACCGCTGGCTTTTTTCACAGGGAGGGAATTAGCCATTGGCACAGCCTCACCAAGGGAGCGGGAGAATGGCGAGATGGGCTGGCCCAGCCAGGAGCTCTGGGCTGGAGGCTGGTGGCTCTCTCGGCTGGGTGATGCTGGTGGTTAGACTGACTGGACGGTAAGCACAGCCCCTTCTAGCCTTCCCAGCTGGGACTCTGAAGGCAGAAGGGGGGAAAGAGGAGGATGGTGGGGCAGGAAGGGGCAGTGGGATGGACACTCTGCTGGGACAGGCTGGGACTGGAGTAGCCGGGAGCTCCCCCCACAGCCAGCTCCTGCCCCACTCCCCACAGCGCCTCCTGCTGGGAGAGGCCGGGCTGCAGTAGCCAGGACCTCCCCGCCACAGCCAGCACCCCGCCCTGCTCCTCACATATGAATGATAGGGGAGGCCATGCTGGTGACAGTCCCCAGGGACACGCCTGTAACTCCCTGTGGGCAAGCACACCACAGAATCGCCCGGGTCAACCAACAGCTCCAAGCCACTGGCCTACGAGCCAGGGAGGGGGGCAGGACAGGGGCTCTTCCCCCAGGAGGAGGCCCTGGCCCCACTGAAATCAATGTCCATCAAGGACACCAGGGTCAGGGCTTCACCCCCTGATGGCAGCTCGGCCCATGGGTGGGATTAGACCCCTAATGCCAGGGCTTCTGGGTCACAAGCGATCGCCAGCTGTGGGCTTAGGAGGGGAGCTGGGCCAGGGCATGTGGTAGGGGGTTGGGGCCTGCCCCAGCATCCCCAGGGAGGTGCAGAAGCTGGCGAGGCTGGTCAGGGACGGCTAAGATCCCAGGGGATCGGTGCACGGAGGAACTGACCATGTCCGAGACAGGAGTCTGTGATTTCAGACTAGCGGCCACTGATGGCTCGTTGTGAGGCTGGGGGGCGAGAGGCGCTGGCCAGGGAGGGGGAAGCTGCTGCGAGTGGGGCTGGGTTTGTTCCTTTCCCCACACACGACGGTTGTTTTAAAATGAATAAAACACAAAACAGAGCCGCACAAAGTAAACTGCAACATGCAACTTGCACAGCACGGCGGGCGGGGGGATGGGTGGACGGGCGGGCGAACGGACGGGCAGGCGGATGGGTGGACGGGCAGGCGGGCAGACAGATGGGCAGACGGGCGGACAGATGGGTGGACGGGCAGGTGGATGGGCGGACAGGCAGGCGGGCAGGGCGATGGGCGGATGGGTGGACGGGCAGGCGGGCGGGATCAGACCCGCAGGGCCCTGGTCTGAGACAGCCAGAAGGAGCCGGGCATAAGGCTGCCACTGCTCCGTGGGGCCTTGACAAGGCACATGACAGCATCAGACCCCACAAGAACCCCCCGGGCTTCAGATGTGGAAACTGCCACCGTCCCCGAGACTGATCTGGGCCAGAAACGGCTCAATCCTCACCCCCGGGGACTCCAGAGATGGGACTCTGGGTTCTGTGCTGGGACGGAGAGTCCAGGATTAATGTGAGCCAAAGAGCTGCACCATCACCCCCAGCTCTGCCGGCGCCCCTCACTCCCGACCCGCAGCCCCCTGATAGCCCAGCCCTGGGCTCCCCCCTCTGCCGGTGCCCCTCACTCCCGACCCACAGCCCCTGCTAGCCCAGCCCTGGGCTCCCCCCAGCTCTGCCGGTGCCCCTCACTCCCGACCCGCAGCCCCAGCTAGCCCAGCCCTGGGGTCTCCCCTCTGCCGGTGCCCCTCACTCCCGACCCGCAGCCCCTGATAGCCCAGCCTGGCCCAGCATCCTTGCTCTTGAGCAGTGCTGCTCTCACTCCCAGCTGTCCTCTCGGCCCTGTCAGTAGTAAGGGCCTGTTCTGACTCCATCTTCCCACTCTGCCCTGGACCTCTGCCCTACACCCCCCTGCCCAGGGCAGTGCCCCCCAGCACTGCTGCAGCCCCCTCCAGGGTTCCAGACACCATTCCACTAGCTCCTTCCTCTGCTGAATTCTGACATGGCAGGGAAGGGGGTACATGTGTCTCCGGCCCCCCCATGCAGCTCCCTGCACTGAGCTGTCCCTGCTGCGGGGGGGAGGGGGGCAAATCCCGGGCTTTGTAGGGAGGCTGTCAGGAGCCAGGCAGCACAGACACCCCACAAAGCAGCACCCATCTGCCCTCCTTGCTTAGCGTCTGGGCTTTCAGCAGTCGCTCGACCCCAAATGAAATCCTTGGACTGGGCCCCTGCCCCTCCCGCTGGCACGCCCGGGTCTGCCCACCCGCGGCCTCCCTGTCCCCGCGGCCCCTTCGGGCTGTCTCAGGCCAGCTGGCTCAGAGCGCAGCAGCCTCCCCGGACGACACGGACAAGAGGGGACAGAGCAGCACCAGGACATGGCCCCCCCGAAGGAAAGGAATGGCTGCGGGTGGGGGGGGAGAGGGTGGACACTGATGCTGACAGGTGCAGTGTCCCTTGGGGCTCCCTATGCACGGCGCTGTCCTGCTCCCTGTGGACACGGGACTCATGGGACCCAGGTAACCCTCGGCCCGGGCGGGCGGCGGGGGATTCCCTGGGACCAGCAGGTCGTCACAGACGCTGAGCAGTCCTCAGGCACGACGCTGCCGCGACCAGCCCGGGCTAGATTTGAACCAATGTCCTACCGGTCTGTGCCCGTGGCTGAGCCTCAGTCACCGCGCCCGGGGGCGCTGGCACGTCCCCAGAATGGCAGCTTCCCTGGTGGAAATGGCTCAGTGTTTGGGCGCAGGCAGGGGCCCTGGGCTCCAGAGGCCGGGCCCGGCCGGACGCTGCTGCAGTGCGGGGTGACAGGACTCAGGGAACCCCGAACTCTAGTACTGCAGAGATCCGTGCGACCCCTGAAATTCGAGCTCTCCCTGACAAGGCCATGTGGCGACGGGAACGTGGGGCTCTGGGGTCATGGCTCAGGGTTATATTATTTCTTGGGAAAACTGCAAACAACACATTTTCATTTCATTAAAAAAAAATGTCCTGAATTTTCGGATTTCTCAATGAACCGGTTCCAAACGCGACTGAACCAGGAATGGGTCACCTGGGGAGTTTCCCACTTTCTCTCTTCCACCCCTGTTTGCTAGTGGAAGAAAAGTGTGTGGGGGGGGGGGTTAGAAGAAGAAAACACCCCAAAGCTGATTTTGATTCTAAATGATTTTTTTCTGTTTCCAATTTCAGACAAAAAAGGGGAAATTTCACACAATAGAAATGTTGGGTGGGAACATTTTAATGTTATTCATAAAGTCACTTTTCATTTAAAAAAATCGTCACCTACAAAAACCCCCTCTGACAAAAACAATTGTCAACCAGCCCTAGTCAATTTCTTCCGGATTAAATTACCAGCCCTGCAAACGCCCCTGAGATCTGAAACACAAGCTGGGTCTTTCCTGGCGTGTGCCTGGTGCGATCCGACTGGAGAAGCCAGCTCGCCCTCCTGGGGCTGTCTCTATGCTTGGCCAGACTATTCATTTCTGTCTGTCTGGCAGGGAGCAGATCTATCTTGACACAGCTGCTTTTCAGGGGCTTGACCTTGCAGGGGGAAAGGGACCCTGCACCGTGCAGGTGAAATTCACCCGAGGGTCAGCACAAGTCTGAAAAGGCGTGTGCACCACACTAACGCCCAGGCCTTGTCGTAGGCAGAGCGGCGAATCTCACCGGGCTAGTTCTGTGCCCTGTTCTCAGCAGGGTTGTGGGAATTCACCTTACCCAGGGACAAAAGGCGACCCAAGCAATGCAACGCAGAATGGTTGTGCATCGCACCACGGGGGCAGGACATCCAGGAAGGACGGGCGGGGGAGGGGGGAGAGACAGAGGAACCATCACACACAGAGAAAGATGCAACAGAGAAGAAACCCCGGTTGAACTCACAAAGGCAGCAGGTAAATGCACGTGCAGCAGGTCAAGTCGAGTGCAAGTTACACTTTAGTTTGTAAAAATAAAGAAGAAGAAACAAAACACATGGACATTTCGTAAGGCTGGAAATCGAACAGGGCCAGTTCCGGGGGGCCGCGAGGAGGGGCTAATTTCAGCACATGCAGCTTGACAACAGAGGGGAGGGCGGTTGTCGGGGTTGGGTTGGTTTTTGCTGTCCTGGCTTTTGCTCTCCCCTTGGGCTGGATGGGCCCGTCGGGGGTTAGCCTCTGGTTGTGTCTTTTCTCTCTACACAATGCCGAGGCCACGAGGAAAGCACAGGGGCCCGGCTGGGTTCCAGATCCCCCCTGTATTAACTACCCGACGCCCAGCTGTGGCTCCGTTAGCGTCTGCAGCAGAAGGCAGGAAGCCCATGGGGGGCCTCTCCGACGATTCAAAGGGATCCTACCCGCCCACGACACGTCGCCCGTACACCGGGTCACCAGACTGTTCTTTACTGAGCCCGCGTCACACCCCGCACGCACGGCCTGCTTCCCGCCTTGCCACGCCCCATTAAACCTAGCAAATAACCAGCCCCAGACGTGGCTCAGGGAGTATTTCAGCTGCCACTGGGAAGCCTGTAGGGTTAAACAGCCTGTCACTTCCTCTGTGGTGCCCAACAGCTCAGTGGTTTTGCAAAAGAAACAGACATGCGAGCGCACAAGCCTGCACCCTGGCCGATGCCCCGCGTGAAACGGAACCTCCCAGCACTGTTCAGGAGGAATCTGATTCCCAGGGCACGTGGGGAAGGAAGCAGAGACGCCGCGAGCCACTGTGCCTGGCTGAATGCAGGCAGCGCCCTGTCCCTTCTAACCAGCCGGTGGGTAGCTGGTGGGTCTGGTGAGTGGCTACTTACTGGTGATCTCTGCCAGCCTGGATCGGTGGGAGCCCAGCTCAGGAGTTCGCTCTCCCTATCAGCCTGGAAAGGTAGTGGGTCCCAGCTGGGATCCCATCATTACGAGGTAATCCCCATTCCCCCTGCAGCGCGGCTCTGGGCCGTCCCCACGCCTGCACCCCCAGGATCAGCCGCTCCACACCTAGCCGAATGCCAAGCCAACTGGACAGCGGCCTGGCTGGTGCCCCAGGGCCCTCCCCGGAGGCACAGCCTGCAAAGCCACTCGGGACATCCCAGCCTGGCCTGCGCGTTGAGGATCTCCAACACCCACTGACGTCAACGGGCGCGGCAGCTGTTCAGCACTGGGCCGCATGCACGTGAGGAACCAGCTCGCAGCAGGGAACTCAGCCCTCAAAAGGGACCCTACGAAAACAAACCAGAGCCCCAGACCAACCCTGCGCCAGCAAGCCAGTGTGCAGAGACCAGGCGCATACACGCACTGCACCAGCCCCCGCTACAATGCCAACCAGCACACAGCTCCCCCTGCTCTTACAACCAACCAACCACTGGGCTGAAATGGCGCGCGATGCCTCCGCCCTGGAGCGGCTCGACGGGGCTCAGGTCTGGCTCCCCTGAGCCCCCAGCACTCGATGGCTAGTGCCCCGCCCAATCCACATTACTGTCACCCCCGTGCCGCTCCGCACCATCGCAAACCGGGGCCCGTTGCACCCAGAAGCCGGCTGCCCCCGGGCACTCGGTGTGTCCTGCACTGCGCCGACCCCTTCACCCTCCCGACCCGGCTTCCCTGCTCCCAGGGCCGCGTTCGACTGCATGGCCCCTGAGCAGCTCGGTCACGCCCCCTTCCCCCCCCCCCCCGCTCTGACTCCGGTGACCGGCTGCCCCTCGCGCCCCCGGCTACTCCTCTCTGGGGCGCCCGGGCTGAGACCGTGGCCCCTGCACATCTCCTCTAAGGGTAGGATGTGGCAGGAGTCAAATCCAGCTACTTTTATACGGCTGATGCCCAATTCCCCCCCATCCCCTTGCCCTCCACCCCACCTTCCCCCCTCTCAGCCCCACCAGCACCCGGCTCATCGCCCGTCATCCTGTGCTCCATCCCCGGCTCATCCCCCACCATCCTCAGCTCAGCTCGCCCAGCCTCTCCGATCCCCCAGCTCCCGCAGAGCTGGGCCACAGGGACTGCGGGTGCGTTTCCGGAGCAGAGAGGAACTCGGAGCCGAGGAACCAGGCTGAAACGGAGCGTGGCCAGAGCAGCCATCAAGGGCAGTGGGCAGCATCAGCTTGGTCGGGAGAAGAGGTGGAGATCGACCCGCTAAGGTGATGGCAGAGGGAGGATTATGGGGGAACTTTCCAGCTCCCACCCACTCCAGCCCCATCGCTCCAGCCAGTGCAAATAATTCTCCTGCGCTGTAAAATACCCGAACGAGCCATAGCTGGGTTAAGTCACCTGCGGCGGGCAACGCCTGGTTACAGATTCGGGGGGGAAACGATACAGGACCCGCTCAGGACTGGAGTGAGCTGCCGAGGGAGGCCGGGGAGCTATGCAGGGCTAGGCCAGGGACAATGAAATCCGCCATGCGCCACACCCGGCACTTTGCACGGGACAATTCGGTGAAAAAGACACAAATGTGCAAAATGTTTTGGGTGGGGCCGAATCTGCCATTTTGGTCTGGTAAATTTTGCCCAGCTCTACTGAGAGCCTGCAGGTCAGGGTGGGTTCACCCTGGGGCTCCAGGTCACCCACCTGCTCACGCCACCCCGTTCAGCACCTCCCCGCCCAAAGTCCTTTGCAAATCACAGCTAAGTCCCCTGGGAACCCCTGTCCCAGCAGGCAGCCTTGGGGAGAGAAGCACGGAGGTTTTTCCTGCTATCCGACAATGCATGTGGCCTCAGTTAAAAGTATCGTCGTTCCTTTCAGTGCCCATAATTCCCCCAAGGTCACACAGTGGCAGAGTGAACCCAGGAGTCCGGACTAACCACGCTCCTTTGCCATAGAGAACTCGCCACACAGCGCTGCCGGGCAGCTACACCAAGGACGGCTGCCGGGTGGCGTGGAGTGAGCTAGGAAGCCACCTGCTCAAAGGCCTGGGTGAGCAGCTGGAGTCAGACCCATCCACACCCGGTGCTGGTGGCTGCAGGGAGCGATGCTGATCAGAGAGCACTTAGGACGCGGAAGCGGGGGAAGCACTTTAGGGTCACGTGCCAGCCCTCTAGACCTGGTGAAATCCCACTGGATTCCCGGGCAGAAAATAAAACATCCCTCCAGCTGTTTTCTGTGCTAATGGAGGGCAGGGAGGTGCGCGCTTTGTAACTTGCACAAAGCGAAGCTTCCTGCAATAAGGCAGCCGCTTGTTCCTGGAAAGCCAGACCCTGGCTCTCTCCCTGCGGGGGGCTCACAAGAAACGTTTTGGTGGCCTCAGAGTGCGGCCACCAACTCTGGCCAGTAGCCGCTCTGAGAACTGTTCCTAAAATACTTAATTAACTTTAGAAAAAGCAAATAAATCTGCCCCTAGACACGTCCAGATCAGTGCCGTTGATCTATGTGGGGTTATTTTTTGCAGACTCAATAATAAAAATCCCATCCAGTTGTCGCTATTCTTTACTGGCCCTAAACAGACCAGAGACGCAAACAAGGGGCTTTGCATGTCCTTGTCTTTTCTGTTGTTGTTTCTTTTGGGGGTTTTGGCTGCTGGTTTGTTCTTTAGGACTTGCTGGCTAGTAAGTCTGCTGCTGTGAAAACGGATATTTGTGTTGGTTAATTTTGCTTTTCACAGCAGACTTACTCAGCCCTGGCAAGCCAGGGGGCAAATTAAGCCCTGAATGGAGGGGCGGGTAGAGAGGCGGCGGGGGCAGGGGCAACAGAGGGCTGGGGGAGGCAGCGGGTGTCACGGAGTATTGGGGGACTCAGGGCCCTGCACCCCCGGCTTCCTGCGATTCACCATGACTCTCAGCCAGCCAGTAAAGCAGAAGGTTTATTTGGATGACAGGAATACAGTCCAAGACAGGTCTTGCAGGCACAAACAACAGGGCCCCCCTCAGTTAGGTCCAGCTTGGGGTCCCAGGGCATGCCAGCCCACCCCCCTTTGGGGGGGTCAGAGCCATCTCTGCCTCCCAGCCATCTCTCCAGCCTGCTTCCAGCACTCTGCTTTCAGCGACCCCTCCCACAGCCTTTGTCCAGTTTCCCGGGCCCCGGAGTCACCTGACCTCCAACCCCCTCCTGGGTTCTCATGTTACAAGCTTAGGTATGTTCCCTCGGGCCGACTCCCATCCTCCGATGCAGACCATCCTAGTCACACTCCCCTGTCAGCATTCCCACACCCCAGCAAGAACAGTCCCAGTTCGTCACATCTCTCCCCCCTTCGAGACCGAACTGAGCAGGGTCACTTTAGCCAGTGACCTGGGGAAGTTCGAACCTACCCCCGTTCCCATGGATGCCCCCGCATCCCTCCAGTTCCTTGGTGGGAATTACACCAGGCCCCTTCAGTTTCACGCCCCCCCTTAGGTCGGGGTGCTTGATGGCACTCGCAGTTCGCATGTGGGAAGGTTTATGCGGCCTGTGCCCTTTTCCCACCCCCATACCTCTGGGGTTCCAACTGGGTTGTGGTCTTCTCCCAGCGCTCCAGTCTGGAGGTCTGTGCTTTGGGC